>NC_086106.1:19036628-19348005 GCF_963921235.1 Mobula hypostoma | reverse complement strand
GCTGCTGTGGGTGGGGACAGGAAGCCGCGCCTCTGGTTTCAGTGTGTGAGAGCCTGTTCAAACCGCGGCTCCCTCTCTCACTCACAGCCCACGTCCCTATTTAAACAGCGCTCACTGCGGCTCCGGACAAAGCCGGCCTGAGCTGCAGTCGCCGATCTCAAAAGTGTCCAAGTCCGGCTCAGTGTTCAGGGCGATGGGGGTCGTTCCTTATCTCTGTCTCCTCCTGTCTTGTCTGGCAGGTGGGTGTCCCGCGGCTTGTCGCCCTCCCGGGACCGGCTGTTTCTCGGAGGCTTTGTGAACCTCTGCCCGTGGAACATTTTATTAATTTCTGCTCTTTTTTATTGACAGGAGTGCGGTCCGACATCGTGCTGACACAGCCCGAGTCAGCGGTGGTAAAGCCGGGGCAGTCCCACAGACTGACCTGTGCGGTCAGTGGGTTCAGCCTCAGCAGCTATGGCATGAGCTGGGTGAAACAGGTCCCCGGGAAAGGGCTAGAGTGGCTGGTATCGTATATAGTGGTGGTAGCAAGTACTACGCGCCTGGAGTCCAGAGCCGGTTCACCGTTTCCAAGGACAGCAGCACCGTTTATCTGCAAATGCGCAACCTGAGACTGGACGACACGGCCACCTATTACTGTGCGAGAGACACAGTGAGAGAGATCGGGACTGGACCGGGACAAAAACCCAGCCAGAGCGCCTGCCCTTCGGGCGCTGAGGGAAAGGACAGCAGTGATCGCCACAGCTGTATCCCGGTCGTTCCGGGCCACATCCGCTCGTCCACGCAATGGAAGGCGGGTTGTCAGCGAGGATTCCCGAGAAGAGATATTGGCCGGATGGATCGAGGGGCTCAGCGGATCACTTCAGAGAGCAGCTCGGAGCCAAGAGCCGTGAGTGGGAATGGGGTCAACGATCGACCTGGTCGGGAGTCGGTCCTTCGTCTACACGTGACAGTAAATGGTCGGGCTGTGAGGAACATTAATGATCAGAGACACTTTGGTGTTCTGGTGCGGTTTGACTGAGGAGTGACTGTGCTGGGAGACAGTGAGAGGGACGGAGGTTATCGTACGGCGGTGTATCACTGTGACTATACTGGGTGGCACAGTGTGAGAGATGGCGGCTCCCTCCATACACAAACCTACCGCAACAAAACTCTTTAAATTGGGCTCTTCGGGCGCTTCCACCGGCCTTCACCCCGGGACCCGTGGATATAAATCAGATCCCGAGCGGATAAACCGGGAGTAGGTACAAGTTCCACTGGAGATGTGCCTGGAAAGGAACGGGACCACCGAGGAGGAGATGTCAGTGGAAGCCCAGTGAAAGGTCCCGGTGGGTTATATCATCTCCACTTCAGCACTGGGATGGCCGAGACTGAAACCCGCTGTGTGGGACACCCGGACACAGAGGGAGGGTTTAATAAATCCGCTGGCCGGCTCTGGGATCCACTGGATTTCGGGCAGGATGTGATGAAGACGGTTTGTGGCCTGCGGTGAAGCACCGTGATATGGATCACGGTGACGGGGAGCTGAACAGAAACTGGTCCCGACAAAGGAGCGTCTGCAGCGCCGTCTGTCTCCACGGATTCCGCATTGCTGCTTCCCAGAGTCAAATCCCTGAAGCCTCACTCGGACTGCTGGGCGCAAATGTCAATTTCTGGACAATTAAAAGCCCAAAAAGGATTCGACTCTGATTCCGGGAGATGGCTGGAGCCGGTATCCACTGTGAAAATGCCTCTTTTATTCACACGCCAGGAAGAGACAAGGACGGAGTTTGGGGTGGAAATCCAGGAAGCGGCTGCTCCCGGTCCGGGCAGGGATCTTTTTGACATTTTGCTGAGATTATTGGATGTGACGGGCAAGTGAAGTTACTGCACTGGGTGAATGGGGAGACGGAGCACTGTGACGATCTTGACTACTGGGGCGGAGGAACCTCGCTGACAGTGACTTCAGGTAAGACCAACTTCTCAATTGTATCTTCACGCTCTAGTATTTTATTTATTTACGGTTTTGGCGAATTCGGTGATTCGCCTGAAATCAGTGAGATATTTAGCGCAAGTACATGAATCTCCCCGAACCGGCGGGTTTCTCTGGAGCCCAGTAACAGTACAAGGGTACATACCCCACCCACCAGTGAACTGTCCACAGACCGGGAACAGGCTCAGGGGAATGGGGTCGGATCTTGTCACCAGACTGTGCCTTGACACCGGCCGATTGTGCTGAGTGAGCTCAGTGTTTGGTTCGAGTCTGGTTTCTGATCCTCAGCACCGACTGAAGCCACGTTCAGGGGCTGAGCGTTTCAGTGCAGTTGAACTTGTTCCCTGTCGGTGACAACAATGGATCTGTTCAGTGTCAAGTTATTGGGATCGGGTTTTACTGTCGGCTGCTTTCATGTTGAAGGTAATGGGATTCAGACATAATCTGAGGGAATGGTGTACACATGTATGATCTGGTTGATGGCTCAGTATCCCCAGGGTACAGGTGGGTGTCAGTCCCATCATGTAATGTCAGGCGTGAGGTCCGTCCCGGGATACAGCAAAAGTATCGGATTAATTGATGGGATTAAGGTTTTAGTTTTATTCCCTGATAGGTGAGGAGGTGGGGTACGGTGGGGAAGAATTTTGGAGTTGGGAAGGCAGTGGGGAAGTGGTGCAGGAAAGGTAAGGCAGGGAATTGAAATCACAATTCCTTCACACATTCCGGGCAGCCTTGCATTGGTGGGTGGGGGAGTGGGGAGTGGTGCAGGTGGGGTGGGGAGGGAAGCGTTTAAGTCATTCATGTGTAATAGGGGAGCATTTAAGGGAAGGTTTGTTGATGAACGTTTGTGATCTGGAACACACTGCCTGAATGATGGTGGTGGCCAATAGTGAGTGTAGAGAGGGAACAAGAGGAGATCCGCCTTTTGTGGGGATACAGGGAAGAGCAGAGAGACCAATGGGTTTGTTGGGTTTGCTCAGCTAAAGGGAAGCACAGACACTATCAGAGGAATGGCCTCACTCTCTGCTCTGTCATTCAATGGAATCAGTATTTATCTTGTAAATCTGGGAAATTCTTCCTCAAAGGGATTCCAACAAGCACCCCAGAGTACACAGAGCATGAGTTAAATGTAGATTACAACTCCCATGTCCTGTTCTGGCAGCCACGGATTAGATACAAAGATCGTTCTGCACTGTCCCATCCTTCCCAGGACAGGGGCAGCAGAGGTTAGACACAGAGTGAAGCTTCCCCCAACCTGTCCCATCACACACTCACGGGACACGAGTTGAACTTTACTGTTCAAATGAACTGCTTATTCTCAGTTCACAGACAGAGCAACTGCTCTAATTCCTTGCCCTCCTCCACCCCCCGACTGGGTTTGTTTAACAAGTGCTTTCCTACATTAACCAGTGTTGCTGGTGATTCAGTAAAAGTGGTTGTGCGATAAAGTGCTGACATTTACTGAGCACCTTTCATGGTCCCCCCGAGCTCTTCACAGGCAATGAAGTAGTTTCAAAGTTCAGCCCTGTTGTAGAGTCGGGAATGTGGAGCCACTCTGCACACAGCAGAATCCACAAACTGCAAGGTGAGAACCATCAGGCAGTCTGTTCTGGTGATGTTATTGAAGGAGAAATATTGTCCAGGACACCGTGGACACAGTGATCCAATGGACAGGCACAAGGTTGGATTCGGAGTGATGGGAAACAGGGCAGTACATCAAAGCAGATGAGTAGTGCAGAGGGATGGATGAGCAGTCCACGGATACCACCACAACAAAACCGACAAATTTAAACTCAGTTCATAATAATCTGCAACAGATTTGGATCTGTGGTTTGATTTCCAACATAGAAACCATAGAAACCATAGAAGAACTACAGCACAGAAACAGGCCTTTTGGCCCTTCTTGGCTGTGCAGAACCATTTTCTGCCTAGTCCCACTGACCTGCTCACGGACCATATCCCTCCATACACCTCCCATCCATGTATCTGTCCAATTTATTCTGAAATGTTAAAAAAGAACCCGCATTTACCACCTCGTCTGGCAGTTCATTCCATACTCCCACCACTCTCTATGTGAAGAAGCCCCCACTAATGTTCCCTTTAAACTTTTCTCCCCTCACCCTTAACCCATGTCCTCTGGTTTTTTTCTCCCCTTGCCACAGTGGAAAAAGCCTGCTTGCATTCACTCTATCTATACCCATCATAATTTTATATACCTCTATCAAATCTCCCCTCATTCTTCTATGCTCCAGGGAATAAAGTCCTAACCTATTCAACCTTTCTCTGTAACTGAGTTTCTCAAGTCCCGGCAACATCCTTGTAAACCTTCTCTGCACTCTTTCAACCTTATTAATATCCTTCTTGTAATTTGGTGACCAAAACTGAACACAATACTCCAGATTCAGCCTCACCAATGCCTTATACAACCTCATCATAACATTCCAGCTCTTATACTCAATACTTTGATTAATAAAGGCCAATGTACCAAAAGCTCTCTTTATGACCCTATCTGCCTGTGACGCCACTTTTAGGGAATTTTGTATCTGTATTCCCAAATCCCTCTGTTCTACTGCACTCCTCAGTGCCTTACCATTAACCCTGTATATTCTACCTTGGTTTGTCCTTCCAACCTGCAATACCTCACAATTGTCTGTATTAAACTCCATCTGCCATTTTTCAGCTGATTTTCCCAGCTGGTCCAAGTCCCTCTGCAGGCTCTGAAAACCTTCCTCACTGTCTACTACACCTCCAATCTTTGTATCATCAGCAAATTTGCTGATCCAATTTACCACATTATCATCCAGATCATTGATATAGATGACAAATAAAAATGGACCCAGCACTGATCCCTGTGGCACACCACTAGTCACAGGCCTCCACTCGGAGAAGCAATTCTCTACTACCACTCTTTGGCTTCTTCCATTGAGCCAATGTCTAATCCAATTTACCACCTCTCCATGTATACCTAGCGACTGAATTTTCCTTTCTAACCTCCCATGCGGGACCTTGTCAAAGGCCTTACTGAAGTCCATGTAGACAATATCCACTGCCTTCCCTTCATCCACTTTCCTGGTAACCTCCTCGAAAAACTCCAATAGATTGGTCAAACATGACCTACCATGCACAAAGCCATGTTGACTCTCCCTAATAAGTCCCTGTCTATCCAAATGCTTGTAGACTCTGTCTCTTAGAACTCCCTCCAATAACTTACCTACTACCAACGTTAAATTTACCGGCCTATAATTTCCTGGATTACTTTTCGATCCTTTTTTAAACAAATGAACAACAATCTCCAATCTTCCGGCACCTCACCTGTAGACAGCGACATTTTAAGTATTTCTGCCAGGGCCCCCGCAATTTCAACACTAGTCTCCTTCAAGGTCCGAGGGAACACCCTGTCAGATCCCGGGGATTTATCCACTTTAATTTTCCTCAATACAGCAAGCACCTCCTCCTTTTCAATCTGTACAGTTTCCATGATCTCACTACTTGTTTCCCTTAATAATTAGCATCTTAATAATTGGCATTGTTTTTAAATCTAGTCATTAGTAATGATGACCCTTCAGTTTTACTGATATCCCTCAGGGAAGGAGATCTCTCATCCTTACCCTTCGAGGCTATTTATTACTCCTGACCCATCAATGCTATTGTCTCCAAATGCCCTCTGAATGGCAGCTCAGATGTGTAATTCATTCAGTCTTTACCGGCAAAGCCCAGATCCCAAAAGATGAATAAATAAAATTGCCCATCTGTTGTTCATACTGCCCAATGTTGGATCCACTCACTACAATACAGACTAAGATCAGACCATCTCCCCTGATCTACTGACTCAATATCAATCATTTTTTACAAATACCCAAGTGTCATTTCATTGCAAATTTCTTCTGAGCTGATCCTGCCAGATCCAGTTCCCCTCTTCACCCCAGCACCCTGTGACACATCCAGATCCCCTCTTCACCCCAGCACCCTGCGACACCCCCAGCTCCAGTTCCCCTCTTCACCCCAGCACCCTGTGACACATCCAGATCCCCTCTTCACTCCAGCACCCTGTGACCCACCCAGATCCAGTTCCCCTCTTCACCCCAGCACCCTGTGACCCACCCAGATCCAGTTCCCCTCTTCACCCCAGCACCCTGTGACACACCCAGATCCAGTTCCTCTCTTCACCCCAGCACCCTGTGACACACCCAGATCCAGTTCCTCTCTTCACCCCAGCACCCTGCTGTCAGTTTGATGGGTGTTTTTATGAAGACTCAGAGGAACACTGATCCAGACAGAACTGTACTTACCACCTCACAACACGCTGGAGGAACTCAGCAGGTCGGGCAGTATCTGTGGAAAAGATCGGTTCCAGGACGTAAAAGTTCCTCAGATGCACATCTCACCGACTGACATTATTGTGCCTCCTGCACTGCCAACACCGAACAGCTCAGGGAACATCTGTGGGTGAGGAACAGAGTTAATGTTTCACATCAGTGACCTTTCACCAGACTCTGTCAGTCTGATTTCTGGCAACTACGCTGTTTCCAGTTTTATTTTACTGAATTTATTTTGATGAAAACAAGTGTTTTTCATAGACTTCTGTTACCCCAGCACATTCCAGAGCTTTTCTGAACCCAGCAAGTACTTCTGCAGTGTCCCGTTTCATATAGGGAAATAAACATCCAACTTGTCTGCATCTTGTTCCCACAAACTGAACTACAACATGACAATCTAGTCTGGGTGATGTTGGAAGGGAATGGTTACTTTTAGCCTACAATTCCTAGAGCTCCCCACCACTGGGAACTCCTCATCTGAATCCTGATTGTGCAGTAGATGAATAGACAGACACGAGTTGGTTGTAGGTCGTCCAAATGGTCCCAGGTCCTTGGTGCAGCAATTCCGTTGTTTTCAGGGGTTAATGTCGATAAAGAGCAGTGAGGGTCCTCAGACTTCAGCTGACCAGCCCGTTCCTGAGCCACTGTGCACCTGGGAGGCTGAGGATAGTGTGGGTGAAATGGTGCTGGCTGTGACTGGCAATTCCAAAGGGAATCACCAGTGTTCAGCCACGTACACTGGAGTCAGTCACAGAGTTCCACAGACCACTGTACCCCGGGATTTACTGAGTGACAGATGCCACCAGAGCTGTTACCACACTCTATCACATGACACCGGGTCCTACTGGAATTCACAGGGTAACACTGGGAAATCCACCTCCACATTTCCCTAACAGGCCAGACCTGACAAAGGATCACATTTCCCATTCATCTGACTGGGGATTCTGAGCCTTGGGAAGGGATTTAATCAGGAATAATTTCTGGCTGATTATTATATTTTAATGCATTTCAGATTTATGATTTTAAGCAAAATATGTTAAATTAATTGCTGCCACAGGAATTTACATCAACTCTAATGTTTCCCAGACATTTCAAACCTGTTAAATTACATGACAGCATTCACACAAGACAATCCCGTCCCCACAATTACCAAGCATAGAAACATGGAAAACATACAGCACAATACGAGCCCTTCAGCCAACAACACTGTACCAAACATGTACTTACTTTAGAAATTACCTAGGGTTAGCCATAGCCCTCTATTTTTCTAAGCTCCATGTACCTATCCAGGTGTCTCTTAAAAGACCCTATTGTATCTGCCTCCACCACCATCACCAGCAGCCCATTCCATGCAATCACCATTCTCTGCGTAAAAAAATTACCCCTTGCATCTCCTCTGTACCTACTTCCAGGCACCAAGCATCAGGGAGTTCTGGACCCAGAGTCCAGAGTCCCAGCAGGGAGCTGCTTGAGGCTATTTAATGCTGAGGCACCGATACACCTCACCACCACCCTCCAGCACCCAGAAGCCCATCAAAGTCCCACCTTCCCCTGTGTAGCAGTGAGGGGAGAGTCCCAGCGGGTTAGAACCAGCACCACTCAGCCCAGTCTGTGTGGACATGGTCCAGTTGGCACCGTGCCCTGTGTTTTCTCTCCTGTGACACTTCACCCACAGCACAGGTCAGCTTGTCCTGCTGTTTCACAGAAGTTGTGTCCCCGATGGGGAGTCTGACATCAGCATTTCACTGGTTGTTTCAGGCTCAGTGTGAAAGGAATGAGAAAGGGACCATTTCTCTGCTCTGCCTGTCCTGTCAACCTGAATCACCTGTGTTTACTCAGGAAGGTAAATGTTCTGAGTTCACAGTCCCCAGTGTCACCTGGAAATGGTTCGAAACAATGCAGCTGTCATTACTGACCAGTTACATTATATCGATTCCTATCTACTTGTTATGGTTATTGATTTATATTTATTCTATTTGAAACCCAGAATTCAATACTTTATGCCATTCATCCCAGAGTGATGAATGTGAAGTGAATATTTCATTATTTTGCTTCGGATTGAAATTGTGACCACTCCACTTCCACTCCAAATGTTGAGTTTGCTGCCCTTCCGATAGCAGAATCGATCTGAAGCCTGTGTGTGTCTGTTGACCATCTTACTGTTGGATAACAAAGCCCTCATCTACTGCAATTCACACTGTCTGACACATACTCTCCCACTAGTCTCCTACTCCCAGAGTTCCTGCATGTTCTGCTGTGTCCATACAGTCTTTTTGGGTGATTTTAACCTCATCCACCAGCAACAATCTGTCACTGACAGAGTCAATCATGAGGCAAATGATGTCTCGTCAGTGGGTCAGAACAAACCCCGTTCACAACACTGCTCAAGGTAATTCTGACAACTGGTCAAACCATATCTCTTCAATGTATCCACCTGTCAAAGTGTCAATTGGTCAATTAATTGATTGATCCTGACACTTTTACCTACCTTGGTAAGTCAACACATCTCCTTTTCCAGTGAAATGAATTGAGAACCGGTGCTTTCAAGTGTATTTTGCACGTTAACTGGTTGGGAATTGCCACAACCTGCATTTCCTCACTGGACTCTCCGGGCTGGTTTTTCACTGAGAATATCACCTACATCTAATGACATTTTGAGATTTCTCCATCTGCCCAGGAATCTCATCGTCACTGTCGGTTGTGCTGTCCGACACTTCTCCACAGAGTCTGGGCAAATATATTTCCACAGTTCCTCTGTCCTTTCTGATGCAAGTTACCATTCCCTCCCGGTTAGCCAGTAGTTTCCACAGGCTCAGTGGGGTTGGAATTCTTGCTCAGTCACACACGGTAAATATGTGAGGCAGTGTCAGCTGCATCATGTAGTCTGTTGAGTTGAATTTCAGAAGCAGAGTCCATTTCCCAACCTCCACTATATTGCACACATGGTGCTGGAGACTCGGTACCACTATATCCACACCGATCACTCCTCTCATCACCAGCAACACTGAACACATCAGAATTATTCAAATAAGTTACTTCTGAATCTTACTTTTTTTGTAAACTTCATTGATCAAGTGCTAACAGGCTTCTCCAAATCAGGAATTGTATTTGGAGGAGAGCCAGATTGTCACTTTGGTATTTTGACTGAAATCCGACCAATCAGACATTGGGTCACTGCCTCAGTCCTGCACTGAAGTGTTGGCCTGGATTGTGTGTCCAAGTTGCCACTGTGGGATTGATCCACACCCTCCTACCTCAGCAACACAGACTCACAGCTCAGTGTTAAAGTGACATCGGCTTTGTTTAATGGGGTGAATAATTTTGAAAATTACTGCTTTATATAACATCTCCTTTCTCTACCAGTAATGCATTTATTCAGAGAACCATCTGAGATTTTTTTTCCATTTCAGAGGTCACGTCCTTGCCATCAGTCTACATCACTCCTTCCTGCAACACAGAATCTGACCAAAAGATCAGCCTCCTCTGTCTGGTCAAGGACTATCAGCCTGAGAGCATCAGTCAGACATGGTCCACTAACAGTGGGGTCATCACCACTGGAATCAAGAAATACCCGGCGGTGTTGGGGCAAAATTCAAAGTACACAATGAGCAGCTTGCTCGAAGTCTCTGCGGCAGACTGGAAGAATAAAGTCTACTCCTGCAAGGCGGGGAGTGTGACATCGGAGTGGCAGAAACCTCAACCTCAACGTTAGTATCAGAAATAATTTATATTGAAAGCTGCACCGATGTCAGAGCATAAATCTGGAGTAGGAAGCTTTGTCAGATAATGCAGGAGCATGGCAATTAACTCCTTTATTCTGCTCTTTCAACAGCAGTGAAAAAACGTATGAAAGCTGACATGGGCAGTGAAACTCAGTATCAGGATCTGCCTCCATTGTATCCGCTCCATTGTCTAATTTCAGTAGCCTCTCCACCACCCCCTCCCACTAAACCCTCCCTACAGATCAGCTCCTGTACACATACAGAGACCACTGGCCCATCGTACCCTTGCACACAGAACAACAAATTACACTTTACCCCACTCCTCCTGCACATCCAGCCCCCACCCTGCAGCTGCCCCTCTTCTGGTAAAAGCAATCCCTTGTGAATGTGATGGAGGAATCCACTCCACTGCCCTTCTTTAACCATCTTCTCACAGATCTGAACAAGCCTTTGCAGTTACAACAAAATAATTTCCTCCTGTCCATCTGTTCTTCTTTCCCATTGAACCTAAAATTGTGTTTCCCAAATTTGCCAGTGGAAACAGTACCACACCATGTACTCCTGCTCACAGGAGCTGCTATCTGTCATTCTCCAGTAAACAATTAGATCATGGCAGGTCTGTACTTCAACCCCATGACCCACCTCTCTGCATTATCATAGCACAGTGGGACACACTGCTGGGAGGCCCAAATTATACACTCAGCCCTCCCACTCACTGGTGTGAGCCATCAGATCAGCTGTAAATTAACAGCATTCTTGAGAGGCTGGAATTGGGGAACTTGCCCGGGATGAGGGGGAATGAAGTCTAAAACATGGGCAAAGCAATCATGTACTGACAGACATTAAATGTGTTACAGCTCCGAAGCTCAGCTCCCTTGTTCCATCCCGGGAGGCAATCCACAGTCAAATAAATGCTGTCCTGGGCTGTGTGATATCTGGATTCTCTCCTGACAATGTTAAAGTATCCTGGAAGAAAGCTGGATCTGCCCAAGAAGGCATCGTTCTCCCTTCCACTCCGAGATCTGGTGGTACATTTGAAACAATCTCTTACCTGACAGTGCCTGTGCAGGAATGGACCAAGAAACAGGAATATACTTGTGAAGTGAATCACGCAGCTTCCGGTTTCAGTGGTCAGGTCAACATGACGTATCAAGAGGGTGAGTGATGTGTGAAGAAAAATTAATTATCTTACAGTACTAAACTAATTAACTGATACTCTCACAAATTTCTGTCCCTACTGTCAATCTTGTTGAGTGATGTACAGTTCATCTTTGCACATTGAATCAACTCATATCACCAGCAGCTTTAATCCCATCTACTGGGCAGGAAAGGTGTGAGATTAGGTCACCTGTCCATTCCGTCTCAATAATTTTAGTTGTCTCTGTTTGTAGTTATAATGAAAATAATTTATTGAGCAAAGCCCACATCCCAAGCTTTACCATCTGGAGAAGATATCCCTGTTCCCTTTTCACTGTCTTCTCAGTGTTAGTTCCTCAAAAAAATATCTCTGCAATTTTGTATTTGCTTCAGTCTCCCGAGTCTGTTTCCAATGTTTCCTGAGAGACTCTTCTGTCAATTGTCCGCTCACTGAAATGTAGATGCCTGGATTATTTTTGAATTGATGCCCAATCCTCGAGTGAATGTTGTGACCTTGTGTCCTCAGATCCTCGACCAGGTTCAGAGACAACATGCATTTATTATTATCACATAACCTCATCCCAAAAGGATGTGATTTACAGAGGATAGAAAGTGGGAATATGTGGGGCTCCCTTTTTCCCAAGCATGAGAAAAGAGGTGAAAATATCTAACACTTAAATCTATGAATCTTCCGTTTCCAGGTCCCGGCAGTTTTTCGAAGCCAATGTTCTTTTACCAGAGTACTCTCACTGCAACATTCTCCGATGGTTCTACCCAACAATATCATTGTTCAGCAGGAAAGTGTGAAATAAAGTGATTGGCTGTGTTTACAATTCATTATTGAATTTTATTACAATCCATTTACTGGATTCCAGACCAGCCTCTGGTAACCATTGGGATGGAAGTTTAACAGGAGAGAAGAAAACAAGTGATTCAGTCTGACGACCTCTCTAATCACATTTCAATTCAACTTTCTATTATCCTCGTGGCCACCTGTTTCAGTTTGACTTCCCATTCCCATTCTGACATGTCTGTCCATGGCCTCATCTACTGCCATGGTGAGGCTGAAGTCAGGTTGGGGAAGCAACACTTCATATCCCATCCAGATATCTGCCAACCTGATGGCATGAATACTTATTTCTTAACTTCCAGTAATCCCCCCCCCGCACTCCTTTATTCTCCCTTTTGTTCTATTCCCCATACTAGATACACCCGCATTCCGTCACTCCTCCTCACCTGCCCATCATCTCCGTTTGGTTCCCCTCCTCCTGCACTTTCCTTCATAGTCCACTGTCCTGTCAGATTCCTTCTGTTTCAGCCATTTATCTCTTCCACTTATCCCCTATCAGCTTCTTAATTCATACCCTCTCCCCCATCCACACACTTTCCCCCTCACTTGATCTCACCACTCATCTGACAGAATGTATTCCTCTCTACTCCACCCACCTTCTTATTCTGGCTTCTGCCCACTTCCTTTCCAGTACCGGTGAAGCCACTTGGCTTGAAAGATTGGCTGTTTATTCCCCTCCATAGATGCTGCCTGACTTGCCGAGTTCCTCCAGCACTTAGTGTGTGTTGTTCAAGATTTCCAGCATCTGTAGAATCTCCTGTGTTTCTGGTTGTCCATACACTCATTCATTTGTGTACATTGTTGCTTCAGTGTGACTCAGATCCCAATTCCAGTTTCCTTGGCCAGATTCCCTCCTGTCTGACTCCAGTCAGCAAGAACTGGAACCTGTTTTTCACCCAGTGGCTGTAAGGCATGAGGTGATGAAGGTGAACGGGGCTGAGATTCCAAATTGACTAGGTCAAAGGAAGGATGACCCTTTGATAATGTTGGGCACAAGATAAATTGGTGAGACAAGACGCAGGGATCTAACCAGTCTCCTGTCCAATCTGACATGCTTTGTGTGTAAATCCTGGATCAGACAAATTGCTAAAGTTACATTGATCCACGTGCCGGACACTGAGTTCAGTCCAAGAGGGAAACTCAGTGATCCCAAGGAATGTTAGAAAGGAGAATGTTTTGATAGAATTACCCAAGCATTGACAGAATTATATGCTTCTTGTAGAATAACACCAGCATTCAGAAACAAGGGGAGCGGTCCTGACTTGGTCAGGTTTTATGATGGGATCGCATTTCCCAGGGACTGCTGAACATCAAGGCCATGCTGATATGGGGCATAACTGAGAAACCTGCAGAAAACATGTTCAGCAACATCACAACTAAACTAAGATTCACAATTCAGTGACCCTTCAGTGCACACTTAGGTTTGCCTTTGTGATATTACATGAGAATAATGATCATCTGGACCACACCCACGGACTTTCTGTTTTAAAAGAAAATTGCTCATAATCTTATTGAAATGGGAAAGGTTAAGAAATCTACATCATACTTTGTCAAATGATCAATCCCAATCAGATTGGAACGGTGTCTGTTCTTTCTTCAGACAAAGACACTGACTCACAGTCTCATTGAAGGTCTCAACCATGACACAAACACAATCAGCCTCCACACTAAATGTCAAAGAACAAAAACACCCCACGTGCCTGAAGGTGACCGAGTGTGTAAATGGTGAACACAAAGTGCAGAGAGCTGCAATGTAAGTGAACTGACGATAGTGCATTGGGAGACGACCTCAACAACTTCACTTGAGTGCAATCACACAAAACTGACACTAACCCAGAGGACAGGTGACCCAACACTTGATCAAAGAGCTGTTTTATTCATTTATCATTTCCCGTCAATCACTGATCTCTCTGGAACTGAGGGACTTGCTGCCTCATTCCTGATGGTGATTCAGCTCCAGCCGTGTTGCTGCAGGTCTGGAGTCACAAACCAGCCAGACCAGACCAGACTTCTCTCCGGAAATTACCACAGAGAATAACACTACAAATACCTCCGTAGTCTTCTTTTTATTCCAAAAAACATTTCTGACTTGAATCTAAACTCCCATCCACCGGGTTGGGATTTGAACCCACTTTGCCAGTTCATCAGTCCCTAACTTATGGATACACTCTGACCATGGCTGCTCATTTCAAGTGAGACAGAGGTTTCAGTGTTTGTCAGCAAGAATGCTAAAACCACAGGCACCAGCAGAAGTAGTGCAGGTGTATGAGTGAGCAGAGTTGAAAGGATACGATGTTGTCTGAAGCTCGTGTGGGTGGTGAAGTTTGCAGAGATGAGGAGAGGCACAGCCACAGTGAGACTGGAATGTCGGGATGTGAAGTTATTAAACTGAGTGAATCCCAGGCTCAGCCCAGATGGAGAAAAGGATTCTCATTGATTCACAGTGTTCATTGTTACTAATCAATGGGCTGATTCTCCAAGCAAAGAATATACTGAGCTGTGTCTCTGCTGAGAAATCTGCATGCTTCTCTGTCTCACAGAGCTCCATCTCACAGTGAACCGATTGGTACAGTTATTAGGAAGGGATTCGAGAACCTCGTTAGCACATCCTTTGTTCTGAATTTCTTTTCTCAATCAAACTTACAGGAATATGAGAGACGTGATTCAGCCCTGGGTGTTTCTGTTATTCTGTTTGCATTAAATGCAGCTGTCCTGTACTGATGATCTGCCTGGACCTAACACAACCAATGGAAATATCTCCAGTAAGATTCTGAGCATTTCCATTTCTAACCCACAGAATTGTCTGTCTTTATTCAAAATCCCAACACTGAAGAGATGTGGATCAACAAGTCTGCTACCGTGAAGTGCACAGTTATCTGTACAGATCCCGAAGATATCCACATCTCTTGGCACGTGGGCGGGAAGGAGAAAACTAAAGGAATTCGCACCCACCAAGCGGAGAGGGACGGGTCCCGATACAGAGTGCTCAGCGAACTCCAGATCAGTGTGGAGGAGTGGTTCAGTGGGGTGGAGTACGAGTGCTCTGCTCAGGAATCTCCTTCATCTTCCCGAGTGTCAGCACGGACCAATAGTACCAAAGGTGGGCAAGAGACCAGCGATTAAATGGCCAGCATTAGTTACCTGAGTCAAAATGTTTGACATTTCCTTTGTTTTCTTTTCTATTCCAGTCGAGATAAGAAGTCCCAAGGTCAGACTGCTGCCTCCACCTCAGGAAGAGACCAAGAATTGGAAAACTGCCACACTGGAGTGTGTGGTCTCTGGATTCTACCCGGATCAAATAAATGTCATTTGGAAGAAAGGCAGCACCGTGATCACCTCCAACACCAGCGCTACACCGACCGCTCTGGAGCAGGGGTGGACGTTCAGTGCCAGACACTTCCTGACCGTGAGTTTACAGGAGTGGAAGACAGAATCAGTCTTCAGCTGTACAGTGATTCATCCCCCCTCCAACAGCAGTATCAAGAAGCAAGTGAAGAACGTCCAAGGTAGGGTCCTGGGACTCATCCCATTATTGAAATTGTTTACATTGTGCTATGAATTCAAGGTCAGCACTAAATCATGGTGCAGCCCTGGTTTAGTTATGTGAGTGAACTGATAAAGTTCAAAGTACAAAGTACATTTATTATCAAAGTATGTGCACCATATACAACCTTGAGATTCTCTTCTTCCAGGCAGTCACAAAACAAAGAAACACAATAGAATTCAGAGTCAAACATCCAATGTGTGAAAAAAACAAATTGTGCAAACAATAAAAAAATTCAAACAAACAATCCACAGAAATCCTGAACCGCAGAGCCCCCTGAAGTAAATCCACAGCCACGTTGCCAGTTCAGCACTGCAACCGGTGCAGGAGACCGATGGCTGCAGGCCACGGCCGTGGAGCCAGGCTCAGTGCTGAGGTGAGTGCCGATGGCTGCAGGCCGCAGCTGCAGAGTCAGTTCAGTGCTGAGGCGAGTGAAGCCTCATCGAGAAGTGAGCTGAATACCGGTTTGTCCATTGACTCAGCCTCAATGCCTTCATCTTTTTCATCTCTCTTGGCACTTAAATCGGCCAATCAACGGTTTGTTTTCCACTCTCAACCAACATAATCCACACTTTCACCATAGAAATAAGAGTATCCCAGAAAATACTTTCATAACTTGAGGAGAATCCAGACCATTTCACTCGACAGACTCTCTGGAACTCGCTGATACTCGTCTTCAAAATGCTCCCTCCCTCTGCCTTTGAACCTAATCCCTGCCTCCGATCAGTGCCTCAGATGTGACTGAATTTCCAGCAGAGCAGCTCTCCCTCTGCTCCTGTGTGGGAATAGTCAGCCTGGACAATGTGTAGAAGCCTCTGGAGGGCGGCCTGAACACACTACATTCTGACAAAGCAGCAGCAAATGTTAGTTACACCTCGAGACAAAAAGAGTGCATTTTAAGCATTTGTGACAAAAACTAAGCATTTCTCTACTTAAATTTTGAAATATGAAGTGTATTTTCTGGAATATTTTCACTTGAAACTTTGCTTCTGTTCCACAGACACACTCTGAAATACTGGGGATTTTCTGTATTGTTTTAATAAGTTGCTGGTACCAGTTTAAGTGACCATGAAACTGCAAAAACAATCTGAGGGCCAATCTTGTTCATTTACATTCGCTCAGGGTTTTTACCCCATGTCTGCTCAATAGGGGAGATTCCTTTCTTCACCAATGTAGAATTGATTGGTCTCATCTCATCTTGATGGGACTGGCAAATCATTGACCAGAGATGAACAGGAAATGTTGGTCTTGTCAGTGACAAACTCATCCATTTGGGAATGGTGAAATAATAATTGTGACGTTTCTCCCAGATGACTGTCCAGACACCCGCCCCTCAGTCACTTTAAGCAAACCTTCCTTCGAAGAGATCTGGACAAAGAGGACAGCAACCATTCTGTGTGAGGTGGTTCACAGTGATTTACAGGGATTCAGTGTAACCTGGCAGGTGGACGGAAGGAAGAGGGAAGATGGGGTGAGGACTCTGCGTCCAGACAGCAATGGAGGTGAAGACATGATCACCAGCAGACTGACAGTCCCTGCTGCAGAGTGGAACAGTGGGGCTGAGTACTCGTGTGTGATAGAGGACAAGAGTTTGCCAACACCAGTGAAGAAATCCATCAGGAAGGACACAGGTACGTGTGGACAGAATTCAGTGTGAGTCTGATCTTAGCAATTTGACAGATTAATCACCATCCAGCACTGCTCAACCATTCAATCTGGTCTCAGCTGATTATCCAAATTCAATCCCTGTTCCTGTTTTCTCCAGATATCCTTTGACCTATTCACCCGAAGTATATTCAACCCATTCTTGAATATATTAGATGATAATTCTTCAAGTGCTTTCTGTGGGAGAGAGTTCCACAGGTTCTCACTCCCTCTCACACGTACACAGCTTAGACTGCCACCCCTGCTCCAGGGGAGATGGAACAAACAGCACAGGATGATGCAAGTCCAGGGGCTGAGTTCCACTTTCTGTCGAGTTGCTGTGTTCAGCGACTCCCATTGATTAAACTGAATAGACCAACCTCGCTGGAAGCTGTAAAATGCAGCAGGTCCAAGATTTCCACTCCACAAATCCCAACGATGAGCAGAAAAGGAAAAGCCTTCAGTTTCAGATCAAGTGAAGCCCCCAGATTTAGAAATTGTTCATGTTGGTGCAAGACCAGAATGTGTCGGGTAAGTAGGGAATTATTGGAAGATTCATTCTAACTGAGATTCTCTCTGTTCCAGGTGGTGTTGTGACTCGTCCTCATGTCTACCTCCTCCTCCCTTCATCGGATGAGGTAGACACCGATCAGACTGTGACCTTGATGTGTCTGATCACCAAGTTCTCTCCCGCAGAGATCTATGTGGCCTGGATGGCCAATGACACCCTTCTGAAGACAGGGTTTGTGAACCAGCCGGTGACCAAGGACCCCAGAAATGGCTGGAACGCAATGACCAGTCAGCTGAAGGTTTCTCCTGAGGAGTGGAATAGCGGCACCACTTTCTCCTGTGTGGTGGGTCATGAGTCGCTCACAACCAACCTGTTCCGAAGCATCAATAAATCTCACAGCAAACCCACCCTGGTCAATGTCTCACTCGTTCTGACTGATAGTTTTAAATCTTGTGTGTAATACTGTGTGATTCAATCCATGAAACCCTAGTTTTGTTAGTTTTATGATTATTAATTATCACAGAGGATTATTTAGCTGATTAAAACATGATTAATATCTGGACTTTTTAAAATAATTAAGAATGAAATTAAGATCAAGAACCAAATTAAACTACAAACATGATTCACCACAAATCTCTGAGTTTGTGTGTACATTCTCAGACATTCTTCTGCCACGTTTGAATGGATTTCAACCCTGTGTGGGACTGCACAATGTATTAAATCCTTGTACGTGTCAATGTACCGATCCAAGTTCAATAAATATGACATGAAAATGTCTTAATTGTGATTTTTGGTGATGGGAAAAAAGGAACTTTCAACATGAGGCATGGCACGTGACACACAGTCAAGGAGAAATAGTAATCTTTGTTTCTCTGGTGTCTGAACCCTTCCTGCATCGGGTCTCCCACTGATCAGCTGTCAACTGATGGTCAGAGAGATTAGAATGTACGGCAATCTGACAAAGAGTTGAGAGTTGAAACCAGTGACCAAACGTCATATCGATGTCAAAGATGTCGGATCACTGTTTGAGGGCTCCTTGTCCCCACTAACATTACTGCTCCTCATCTGGTGCCTGTGTGTCGCTAACTAAATGAAACGTATCATTGTTGGGAACTGTTCTGTTGCAATGGCGCAGTTAAACATCTGTCTGTCAGGGCTGATGGTTTGCATCTGGACTGAAGGGGGACTAATATCCCAGTGAGAAGGTTTGCTTGTGCTGCATGGTGGGGGTGGCGGGGGATGCCGGTTAAACTAGAGTTGCAGGGGATGGGAACCAGAGTGTCAGAACAGATTGTGGAGACGTTGTGGAGACAGATGTTGTTTCGACATTAGACAAAGTCAGGAATCAAAAAGTTCAGCATGGTGTGAGTAATGTTCTGAGCTGCGTATATCTCAAAGCAAGTATTATTGTAGGAAAGGCAGATGAACTCAGGGCAGAGATCAACACATGGAATTATGATATGGTGACCATTAGTGAGACTTGGTTGCAGGAGAGGCAGGACTGGTAGCTCAATGTTCTGTGGTTCCATTTTTTAGATGCACAGAGCAGGAGGGATTAAAGTGCAAATGTCACAGCAGTGTTCAGTCAAGAGAGACTGGAGAACTCCTCTCCTGAGACTTTACAGGTGGAAATGAGGAATAAGAAACGTATGGCCATGTTAATGGGGCTATATTATAGATCGCCCTGCAGGACCTAGAGGCACAAATTGTCGGGACATCACAGACTATTGCAAGAAACACAAGGCTGCGATAGTAGGTGATTTGAACTTTCCACAAATTGACTTGGACACCCAGACTACAAGAGGGATGGAGTTTGTCAAATGTAGTCAAGAAAGTTTCCTTAATCAGTGCATAGAAATCCCAACAGAGTGTGTGCAATACTTGATATCTTATTCAGGAATGAGACAGGGCAGGTGACAGAAGATTGTGTACGGGAACACTTTGCATCTACTGATCATAATGCCATTAGTTTCAAAGTAAATTTTGAAAAAAATAGATCTCGTTCCCAGGTTCAGATTTTAAATTGGAGAAAGGGCAGTTTTGATGGTATCAGAAAGGATCTGGTAAGTGCGAATTGGGACAGGCTGCTTTCTGGCAAAGGTGTACTTGGTAAGTGAGAAGCCTTCAAAAGTAAAATTTTGAGAGCACATTGCTTGTATGTGCCTGTCAGAATAAAAGGCAAGGATGACATTTGATATTGAGGCCCTGGTTAAGAAGTACAAGGAAGTGAACAGCAGGTATAGGCAGGTAGGGACAAATGAGGTACTTATGGAGTGGAAGGAATACAAGAAAACTCCTAAGAAAAAAATAAGAAGGGCTAAAAGAATGGACGAGGTGCCCAAGCAGACAAAGTGAAGGGGAATCCCAGGGGATTCTACAGATATGTTAAGAGCACAGTGTTTGCAAGGGACAAAATTGGTTCACTAGAAGATCAGATTGGAAACCTATTTGTGGTGCCAAAAGGGATGGGGGGACCAGCAATGGATTTTTTGTATCAGTATTTATTTGGGAGATGGACAGATAGTCTGTAGAAACGAGGCAAAGCAGAAGCGACGACATGGACCCTTCAGAGATTACAGAGGAGGAGGTGTTTACTGTCTTTAAGCAAATTAAAGATTGTGGGGGTGGGGGTTGCTATCAGAGATATTTGAAACATCCTTAGCACCAGGCGAGATACTGGAGAACAGCAGGATAGCTGATGTTCCATAGTTTAAAAAAGGTTGTCAAAATAAACCAGGAAATTATAGGCCAGTGAGCCTGACATCTGTAGTGGGATGGCAATTGGAAGGTATTCTAAGGGACCGGATATATGTGTACTTGGATAGACATGGACTGATGAAGGATAGTCAGCATGGCTTTGTGTGTGTAGGGCACATCTAACCAAATTTATGGAGGTTATTTAGGAAGTTACTAGGAAAGTTGATGAAGGCAAGGCAGTGGATGTTATCTACATGGACCTTAGCAAGGCATTTGACAAGATCCCAAATGGGAGGATGGTCAGGAAATTTGCAGTTGCATAGCATTTAAGATGAGGCAGCAAATTGGATTGGACATTGGCTTTGTGGGAGAAGCCAGAGGGAGGTAGTAGAATGGTTGCCTGTCTGACTCAAGGCCTGTGACGAGTGGAGTTTCGCAGGGATCGGTGCTGGGTCCATTGTTGTATCAATGATCTGGATGATAACATGGTTAACTGGATCAGCAAATTTGCAATTGACACCAAAAGTGTGGGTGTTGTGGACAGCATGAAAGACTATCAGAGCTTGTAGTGGGATCTGAACCAGTTGGTAAAATAGTCTGAAAAATGGCTGATGGAATTTAATGCAGACAAGTGTGAGGTGTTCCACTTAGGTAGGACCAGCTAAGGTAGGTCTTACACAGTGAACGATAGGTCACTGAGGAGTGCAGTAGAAAAAAGAGATGTGGGAACACAGGTCCGTAATTAACTGAAAATGGAGGCACAGCTAGATAGGATCATAATGAAATCTTTAGGTACACTGGCCTTCATAAATCAAAGTACTGAGTACAGGAAATGGGGTGTTATGTTAAAGTTGTATAAGACATTCCTCAGGCCTAATTTGAATTGAACTGAATTGACTTTATTACTTACATCCTTCATATACATGAGGAGTAAAAATCTTTACCTGTTCAGCTTTGGTCACTTACCTACAGGAAATAAGCTTGAAAGAGTACAGAGAAAGTTTAAAAGCATGCAACCAGGACTGAGAAACTGAGTTATAAGAAAAGATTACACCAGGTTAGGACTTTATTCCTTGCAACGTAGAAGATTGAGGGGAGATTTGATGGAGGTATAGAAAATTATCAGGGGTATAGATAGGGTAAATGCAAGCAGGCTTTTTCCACTGAGGTTGGCTGGAACTACAACTAGAGATCATGGGTTAAGGGTGAAAGGTGAAATGTTTAAGGGAAACCTGAGGGGAAACTTCTTCACTCAGAGTTTTGTGAGAGTGTGGAATGAACTGCCAGAGCAAGTGGTGCTTGCACGCTTGATTTCAATGTTTAAGACAAGTTTGGATTGTTACATGGATGGGAGGGGAATGGAGAGCAATGGTCTTGGTGCAAGTCAATGAAAGTTGGCAGTTTAAATGGCTCAGCACAGACCGGATGGGCCAAAGGGCCTGTTTCTGTGCTGTGCTTTTCTGGACTCAGTGACTGTCAGACAATGTCCAAGACCAGACAGTCTGTGTCTGCATTGCTTGCAGTTGAGAAGAATCCAGATTTCTGGACAAACATATCAGATGTAAAAGGGGCACGAGAAGGTAGATGTTGGGAGAATTTCACCTGTCATAGCGCAACGAACAAGGGGACTGAGTTACAAAGTAAGGAGCAGGACATTTGAAACTGTGGTGCAGAGAAATTTCTTCCCTCAGATGGAATGAATTCCCAGAAATCTCAGCCCAGAGGATGGAATCTGGTGGTCTGCACTTCCTCCTGTTTTCTTCTTGTGAGTTCAGTGGAGACAGAGACAGAGAGGATTAGAAGAAGAGACAAAGGATGAGATCAGAACTATGCAAATAAAGAAATAGGTGTGTTGGACTCAGAATTGACCTTCAAAGATTTTGACACCCAGGAACTTGAAACTGCTCAACCTTTCCACTGCTGATCCCTCAATGAAGATTGATGTGTGTTCCCATGACTTCCCCTTCCTGAAGTCTGCAATCAATTGCTTCATCTTACTGACGTTGAAAGTAAGGTTGTTGTTGAAACATCATGAACCCAACTGATCTATCCTGCTCTTGTATGCCTCCTCATCACCCTGAAACTCAGCCTACAATTGCTCAACAGTAAATTTATAAATGCCACTTGAGTTCTACCTAGCCGCACAGTCGTGGGTGCAGAGAGAGTAGAGCAGTGGGTTAAGCACACATCCTTGAGGTGCTCCAGTGTTGATTGTCAGTGAGGAGGAGATGCTCATTCAGATCCACACTGACTGTGGTCTCCCAGTGAGGATGTCAAGGATCCAGTTGTGGAGGGAGGCCGAGAGGCCCAGGTTTTGGAGTTTGTTGATTTGAACTGAGGTTATGATTGTGTTGAACACTGAGCTGTAATCAGTAAACAACATCCTGACGTTCAGCAGGTATTGTTATTGTCCAGGTGATCCAAGGCTGAGTGGAGAGTCAGTCAGATTCCATCTGCTGTAGACCTATTGTGGCAATAGGCAAATTGCAGTAGGTCCAGGTCCTTGCTTAAGCAGGAGTTGATTCTGGCCGTGACCAACCTCTCAAAGCATTTCCTCACAGTAGATGTGGGTGCAACTGAGCGATAGTCATTGAGGCAGCTCACCCTGCTCTTCTTGGGCGCTGGTATGATTCTCACTCTTTTGAAACAGATGGGAATCTCTGACTGCAGCAGTGAGATATTGAAGATGTTCCTGAACACTCCCACCAGTTGGTTGGCACAGGTTTTCAATTCCGTACCAGGCACAGCATCAGGGCCTGATTCAGTGTGAGGATTCACCCTCTTGAAAGCTGCTCTGACGTTGGCATCTGAGACAGAGATGACAGGGTCACCAGACACTGCAGGGATTTACCCACATGTAGTTTATTCTCCCTTTCAAAGTGTGCTTAAATGGTGTTGAGCTCATCTGGGAATGAAGCATCACTGCCATTCATGTTGTTAGGTTTCACCTTGTAGGAAGTAATGGCCTGAAAAGTCTGCCAGAGCTGAAGGGGATCTGATTCCTTCTCTAAGTTCAATTGGAATTGTTCAAAGGTTCACTTATTATCAAAGCCTGTATCCACATACAACTTGAAATTTGTGTTCTCCAGATAGCCACAAAAACAAGAAAGAATATGAAAGTCGTTCAGAGAGAAACATCAAACCCATCCCTTCACCACCACCCCCACTGACAAAAACGGCATCCCGATCATCAATTGCCCCCAATAACCCCCTCTCCCTTCACAAAATGGAACAGGAACATCGACTACCCAAAAACAAACCCTCCCCCGCACAAAAAACTAACAGAACATCAAACCCTGAACACCCTCCCCTTGCACAACAAAACGGAAAAGGAACGGGCAATAAAAAACACAGAATATAAAAACGATAGGTCTGAAAATGTCCACAATCCATAAACACAACTGTCCAATCCATAAACACAGAAACACAACACCATCTCCAATATCACCAACATTCATCGAAAGAGAGGAGAGGGACACCACACGAGGCAGAGAGGCGGACCCGCCTGTCACAGCGAGACACACAGCAATAGGCCGCTCACAGAATCCATCTCCAGCAGTGATCAAAAGACAGGCATCGGCACTGAAACTCTCTCTCACTTAATGGATGCTTCAAATGGAGAAATGGAGTCAATCATCGGCTCACACGCTGTCTTGAAGTTTCATTGCATCAAAGCCGTCTGAGTACATACTCGGAATCTTTTTGGAGATAGCAAAACGCTGGATCACTGAAACAATATCCAATCTAAATCGCAGTCTCGAACTGTAACAGTCTGAGAAACATATTTAAGGAGAAAAACAGACGCAAAGGACCAAAAAAGGATATTTTTGTGAGCTATCTGGAAGACGTTGTCTGAGGGAGCATTGCACTCTGGCACCATCTTAACCAATAGCCTACCGCAGTTCGTATCTGGGCTTCTTGACTCATGTTGGGTCACCAGCCTAGACTGCCATAAATGGAGCCCTCAGCAGAGTACAAATCTCCAGGTCCATCCACAGCTTTTGATTTGGTATATCCAGGATGTTCTCGAAGGGACACACTCATCCACACAGGTCTTGATGAAGTTGGTGACAACTGTGGCATATTCATTCAGATTTGAAGAAAGGTCTCTGAATATTGTCCAGTTCACCAGCTCAAATTCCTGTAAGCGCACTTGTGACTTCCTTGACCATATCTTCTTGGTCCTCACTACCAGCACTGTGGTCTTTAGTCTCTGCCTATATGCCGGGAGTTGAAGTACAGCCAGGTGATCGGCCTTACCAAAGTGTGGCCGTGTGCTGGCACGGTAACCGTTGTTGATGGTGGTATCACAGTGGTCAAGTGTTGGCTCCTCTGGTTCCACAGGAGATATGTTAGTGGTCATTGTTCAGAGACTTCCTCAAGATGTCCTGGTTCAAATCCGGGTGTGCTATTTCGTGTTTACTGATCACGGTGCTCAGCCCTTCCAGTGACTGTCCGATGTTGGCCTGAGGTGGCTGTCCCCACACCATGCCTGGATCTGCTGTGGACTAATGGACTGAAATTGTTTGCAATCATTCATCAACAACTCCATTATCACTGTGTCATGTGACAGGGGACTGAACCCAGCAGGATTTAATCGTGAGCAGTGTCCTGCAATGATCTTTGTCGGCCCTGCAACTATTCACTGATATTACTAATGATGTGGATGATGGGACATAAAGCCATGTCTATGAGTGTCCAGCAAATGAAAAGCAGACTCCACAGGAAATAGAACAGCAGGGAGGTTTAAAGTGTGGAGATGGAAATAGATGAAGTGAACAGGACAACTGAAACAAAGTGAGATCATTGACTGGGGCAGGCAAGTTGCAGAGATGAAAAGAGAGATTTTTCATTATGAGATTCGAAAGTCAGCATCAGAATTTTCAATCTGGAGGAATCCCAGGATCAGTCTGAACAGATATGAGGCAGTCATTGATTCAGCTCAATGTCACAAATGGATCTACAGACTCTCACGTACACCGAGACAAGAAGATTGCAGGAAATTCTGTCTTTGATCAGAAACGGCACCTCTCATTGCAATTCACAGCTCCGATAGTGCATTCTATTGGCATTCCAACAGCTAAATGTCACGTAGCTGGGCAACTGTCCTGCAGTCCCTGCTGTGAGCCAAATGGGTCCTGAGGAAATAAGCTCCTTGATGTTTGATTTTGTTTTCTCAGTCAGAGGTTGTAAGCAGAGATGAGCAACCCACTCTGTAAACAAACCTGATTTCATTCCGTTGTACAATTCTGCACAGGATAAGTCTGAGCTGAAGTTGTCAAGCCAGCTGACAGCAGATATTGTCCAGTTTGTAAATTTTCTATTTCTAATCTACAGACTTATTTGTCTTTATCCAAAATCCCTCCATTGAAGAGATGTGGATCAACCAGACCGCTACTCTGGTGTGTATGATTGTGGGTGCTGATCTGAGCCAGGTCCAAATCCACTGGAAGGTGAACGAGAGGGAGAAAATCAAAGCAAATGTGACCAAAAAACCGAGAGAGGAAGAAACCCAAGACACAGTGATCAGCCAACTCCAGACCAGTGTGGAGGAGTGGACCAGTGGGGTGGAGTACACTTGCTCTGCCCAACAACCTTCTGCAACCTCACCAGTATCAGCACGGACAAAAAGTACCAAAGGTGGGCAAGAGGTCAGCGATTAAAATGGACAACGTTGGTCACCTCAGTAAAAATGTTTGACATTTCCATTGTTTGCCCATCAGTTCCACTGGAGACAAAAGGTCCCAAAGTCAGACTGCTGCCACCACCAGAGGGAGAGACCAAGAGTGGGAACACGGTCACCCTCGAGTGTGTTGCCTCTGGATTCTACCCGGACCAAATAACCGTCACCTGGGAGAAAGGGGACTCTCTGATCTCTTCCAACACCAGTGTGAGACAAACTGCTCTGGAACAGGCAGGGACTTTCATTGCCAGCTACGTCCTGACCGTGAGCACAGAGGAGTGGAAGGAAGGCTCAGTTTTCAGATGCACAGTGTCTCATCCCCCCTCCAACACCAGTGTCAGGCAGGATGTGAAAAACATTCAAGGTATGATTCTGAGATTCACTCCACTGTTGACATCCTCTGCCACAGTCACAACCCAGGGACAAGCAAGGTCAATAGGTAACGGCAAGTCTGGCATTGTTGTAGTTGTGTGAGTGGATTAATAATGCAGAGGCAGAGAGTGGGAAAGAATCAGAGTTCATTCAATGCTTCAAGCTAGTTTTAGATTACAAACTATTTCACTGATGTTCTTTGGTGAAGGACACTGGCCTCCCTACCTTGTTTACCTGTATCCATCAGTCCCACACCAAACTCTTCACTGCTCTCTGACGGACCTGCTGGAGCAGAGCAAGGAATGCCGGCCTTGTCAGTGAGGGAATGATGAAATAATGACTGCAGGGTCAATGTTTACACACCAGCGTCTCAGAAACATGAAGCAAGTCTGTCTGTCAGCAGAACTGGAGGAACTCAGTTCCACTGGAGCAGGCATTGTGGAATGTTACTGGACACAGACAGTTGTTGAGTTGCAGTCAACCAGAGAGATGCACAGTACTCAGCCAGGCACAGAACTAGTGCTGAAGCAATGGTACAGAGTACACGTGTGATGCTATCTCAATGTTATCCCTTTCTCTGTTCACAAGTGTTTTCTAACCCACTGAACACTTTCCACAATTTCTCTTTCATTTCCAAAAGTAAAAAGCCTTCATATTTTAGATGCGGAGAGATCACTGATGGTGTAAACATTGGCCTGGATGGTGTAAAAGCAGAATATTCCAGGTGAACATCATATGAAAAAAGAAATCCATTCCCAATAGGAACCCTCGAGGATGCCCTGTGACCTGCAGCAATGTGTTCAGTGCTGACTCTATTCACTAGATTTATTCATGGTTTAGATATTGGGCAGAAACACACATGTCCAATTTTTGCCACTCACACAAGGCTGGCAGATCTGTCAGCATCTGGAAGGCTTTAACTGCAGAGACAATAATCGATGAAATGAATAGGCAGGAACCAACTCCAGGTCTTTGGACAAACTATCTTAGAGGGACTGCTGAACATACATGCACACCCCAGACTAAATTACATGTTGGGATGATGTTTAATGAATGCTAAGTGAAGATCTGGTTAATATTTTTAGCGGAGCGAACACAGTTGATTCAGAGAAACTGGTTCATTTAGTTCTGTCCAGGGGCTCCCAGGTTACAAATGACATGCTGTGAAGAAACAAGTCATCAAGTTTACTCAACTTTATTGCCCTGTTGATCTTCAAGAAACATTGACAAGAATCTAACCGTCTCACTTTATCAATTGTTTCAGAAACCTGCACAGACTTGACAGGAGAGGAGGGGAAGGAAGAACAGGGACATGTGGATGGAGATGACAATGTGCTTACAGTTGCTGCCTTTGCCATTCTGTTCATCATCAGTTTCCTCTACAGCACCTTCGTCACTGTTGTCAAGGTAACTAATTGACTAACAGAGACATCACACGAAACACAAACTTTCAGCTTCCTTATCTCACATTGCATTCTCTGACACTGCAATCCCAACGACAGCACTATCAACAGACAATGCAGTCTGAGGCCCTTCACAACCCCTGGGACTTTACACCTTTCCTCTTTACTCCGAGCCTCTGGGCCTTGATAAGCAGAAGTTATGACCTGTACAAAAGGGACAGGTTACACCTGAATCCACAGGGGACAAATATCCTTGTAGACAGGTTTGCTAGAGCCAAACAAATTTGGCAGTGATAAGGTTGAGGATCAAATCATTGGTTTACAAACAGAGGCAGTGTGTAGTAAGACTGCTAGCAAGAAGAAGCTGATGACCAGGTAAAATTGCAGTTAACGGGATGAGTTGCAATGTAAAAGGGGACACAATTTTAAAATGTGATGAATACAGGACTGAAGGTGTTATTGCAGGATATGGAATAAGCTCGATGAACTTGAAGCACACCTACACATTGGCATTATGACTTTCTGGGCATCACTGAATGTGGCTGAAAGAAGATTATAGCTATGAGCTTAATGTCCAAGGATACACAATATATCAAAAGGACAGGGAGGTAGGCAGAAGGTGTGGTGTGGCTGTATTGGTAAAAAATTAAATTAAATCATTAGAAAGAGGTGACATGGGATCGGAAGGTGTAGAATCGTTCTGGGTAGAGATAAGAATCTGCAAGAGTGAAAGACCCTGATGGGAGTTATATACAGACCTGCAAACAGTATAGCAAAGATGTGGTCTACAAATTACAGCGGAGGACAGAAAATGCATATCAAAAGTGCAATGTTAAGATAGTCATCGTGAATTTCAATATGCAGGTTGATTGAGACTGATTGCACCTGAACTGGAGGGGAACCAATATCCTGGTTTTGCTGATGCTACTTGGGAGAGTTTAAACTCGTTTTGCAGGGGCTGAGAACCAGGGCCCAGGTCAGTAGGGGAAGGACTGGACCAGAAGTTAGGTGTCAGGGAAGGTATTGAAAGGCAAATTTGAAGTAACAAGTATGATAGATCAGACAGTTTGGAGTGCGTATATTTTAATGCAGGGAGTATCATGATAAGACCATAAGACCAGAAGATATAGGAGCAGAAGCAAGCTATTTGGCCCATCAAGTCTGCTCCATCATTCAATCATGGCCAGATGCAATTCTTCCAGTCATCCCCACTCCCCTGCCTTCTCCCCATACCCTTTGATGTCCCAGCTAACCAAGAACCTACCTCTCTCTACCTTCAATGCACCCAATGACTTGGCATCCACAGACATTCATGGCAACAAATTCCGCAGATTTACCACCCTCTGACTAAAGTAATTTCTTCACATTCCTGTTATAAATGGATATCCTTCAATCCTGAAGTCCTAGTCCCCCCCTACCATGGGAAATAACTTTGCCATGTCGAATCTGTTCAGGCCTTATAACGTTCGGAATGTTTCTATGAGATCCCCCTCATTCTCCTGAACTCCAGGGAATACAGCCCAAGAGCTGCCAGGCATTCCTCGTACGGTAACCCTTTCATTCCTGGAATCATTCTCGTGTATCTTCTCTGAGCCTTCTCCAATGTCGGTTTATCATTTCTAAACTAAGGAGCCCAAAACTGCACGCAATACTCCCAAGTGTGGTTTACGAGTGCCTTTTAGAGCTTCACATTCCTGCTCTTATATTCTATACCTCCAGAAATGAATGCCAACATTGCATTCGCCTTCTTCACCACAGACTCAACCTGGAGGTGAGCCTTTTGGGTATCCCGCACAAGGACTTTCAAGTCCCTTTGCATCTCTGCATTTTCAATTCTCGCCCTTTCTAAATAATAGTTTGCCCATTTATTTCTTCCACCAAAGTGCATGACCATACACTTTCCAACAGTATATTTCATTTGCCACTTCTTTGACCACCATCCCCTGAACTATCTAACTCTCTCTGCAGACTCTCTGTTTCCTCAACACTACACGCTCCTCCACCTATCTTTATATCTTTGGCAAATTTAGTCACAAATCCATTAATCCCATCGACCAAATCATTGGCATACATCGTAAAAAGCAGCGGTCCCAATACCGACCCCTTGATGGCTTTTATGTCCAAGTTTGCAGATGATACAAAGAGAGGTGGAGGGGAAGGCAGAGTTGAGGAAGCAGAGAGGCTGCAGAAATACTAAGAAATATCAGGAGAATGGTCAAAGTGGCCGATATGAGGAGGTGACAGACATAAGCTACAGGGAGGAGATTACCCCAAGGCTGCAGGAGACCGGTGTCTGGGTGACTGTCAGGAGACGGAGGGCAAATGTACAAGAAGTGCAGAGAACACCTGTGGCTGTTCCCCTCAATAATAAATCTATAACTTTTGATACTATTGAAGGGGAGCCAGAGTGACGGGTCTCTGGCACTGAGTCTGGTGATGTGGCTCAGAAGAGGAGAGAGGCGAAGAGGAATGCAGTGATGATAGGAGATTCCTTAGACAGAGGAACAGGACGAGGTTCTATGGGCGCGATAGAGACACACAGATGGTATGCTGCATCCCTGATGTCAAGGTCACGATGTCACAGATCGTGTCCACGGCATTCTCAATGGTGAGCATGAACAGCCAGAAGTCTTTGTTACGAGACACTCCCAACTGCACCAGCTTCCAGGAATACGGATAGCTGGCACGGCCCCTTTATGGGATCATGATGGTCCTGCTAATTGATAATCATGTTTGGGTGCCAAGAACTGAGTATTTAAGGAACAGCTGAACAGAGGTTCGGTGTTCAATGGTAAGCTGACTTGTGCTATCATCCAACATTTGTTTTGTGCTCAGCTCTAATTTGATACCGTGACTAGAACCTTGCTTCATTTACCTCGGTTCCTTTCAGAGTGAGGAAAAGTGGCCTTCATTATCGCTCCAGGACTGGAAAAGTCCTGGCCTCGGCCACTGCGCATTGGGAACATCGGTCTGAGATCTGTTCGGATTCAGAGGAATTCATGGCTGCCATGAGGAAGGTGTTTAATCACCTCACGGGAGCCAGCTGAGACTCAGACCGGCTGATGAAGATTCAACAGGGGGGATGGTCCATGGCCGACAACGCAATCGAATTTTGGACCTTGGCCCAGAAGAGTGGTTGGAATGGGAAGGCCGTGGCCATGTTCTAAAACCATGGATGAACTGAAGGATGGCTCGCCTTGGGAGAGCCAACTGAGATCTGAGAGGTTTTGAGTGACCAATCCATCCATCTCGATAAACGTCCGGCAGAGCAAAAGTGGGACCACTTCAAGAAATCAAAGTGAGCCAGTCTGAGCCCAGTCCCTACGCATCACAGTTCCACCCCACAACCTCGGACCATAACCAACCCTTTGACTGCTCAAGATCCAGTCCAACCCATGCAGGTCGGTTGTGCTGGACTCTCCGCCAATGAAAGGTCCCGGCGTCAGAGTCATTGTCGTGGTTTTACTGTGGGAAGTATGTCACTGATGGGCCGAAAGTCCCAGGCTGCAACCGTCGAGACTGCTAAGACCGTCCAGATTCAGGAGGACTGTGACGGTAGCAGTCACTACTCCCAATACAACTGACTCTGGGTTCATGCTGAAGGCGGAGTTCACCCGGGGTAAAAACTTAAGGCAGGTGAGAGCTGCCTGGACTCTGGTGCAGCGGGTTATTTTCTGGATTTAAGAACCACCCATCGGTTCGACATACCGCTGTGAGAGTTGAGCCAACACATGCCTGCAACTGTCTTGGACAGTTGCCCACTAGGTTCCGGGAAGATCCAGCAACAGACTGTGGATTTGAAGATGAGGATAGGGGATCATGCAGACATTAGTTTCTACATTATTGACTCTCCACTCATACCACTGATCCTCCGGTACCCTGGGCTGTCCCAGTGTAACCCATCCATGGACTGGAGGAAGGGCAGAATCATTGCTTGGTCCAGTCCTGATAAGAGGGTTTGTTTGCACTATGGTGTTCCGAGACCCAGACTCTCCTGTGACCAAGAACTAATAAGAGGGCAGCCTTCAGTGTTGAGGTAACCTGAGACCGTCTGGAGACCAAGTCCTGCCCTTAAGGACAAACAAGCCATTTCCAGTCAATAGGACTCTGCGAGTCCAAACACTTATCGAGTCGTGTCCTCTAGTTCAGGAGAGGACCAAGCAAATACCTGAACAGTCTGGGGAACTCACAGCCAAGCTTATGCAATCCAGCTGCTAGGTCGAAAGGAAGGGATAAGAATCCTTTACGCTGACCCTCGAAGTCTATTTTCAAGAGGGAAATAACCCTCTATAATGCCTCGCTGCTGTTGCCTGAGGATTCAGATGGGGGTTTGAAGAGGAAGAAGTGTTCAAAAGGCAAGATGACACAACCATGGTGAACAAGGGAAGTCAAAGGCAACATAACAGCCAAAGAGAGGGCATATCATTGAGCTGGCATTGGTGGGGAGTTAGACGATTGGGAAGCATTTAAAACCAACAGAAGGCAACCACAAAAGTCAGTAAGAAGAATAAGATGGAATGGTAAAGTAAGCTACTCAATAATATTAAAGAGAACACCAAAAGTTGCTTCAGATACATAAAGTGTAAAAGAGAGGCGAGAGTGGATATCAGACCACTGGAAATCAATGCTGGAAAGGTAGTAATGGGGACAAGGAAATGGTGGATGAACTGAATAAATATTTCGCTTCAGTCTTCACTAAGGAAGACACTAGCAGTCAGGTAGAAGATCCAGGCATCAGGGTCATGAAGTGTGTGAGGCTAACATTACTACCAAGAAGAGTTTTGAGAAATTGAAAGGTCTGAAGGTAGATAAGTCACCTGGACCTGATGGTGTACACACAAGGGTTCAGAAAGAGGTAGCTCAAGAGATTGTAGAGGCATTAGTCATGATTTTTCAAGAATCACTAGATTCTGGAATGGTTCTGGAATTCTGGAAAATTACAAATGTCATTCCACTCTTCAAGAAGAGAGAGAAACAGAAGAATTAAAATTATAGGCCAGTTAGCCTGACCTACGTGCTTGGAAGGAACATGCAGACCGCCAACCAATAGAGACAGGCGGTCTGCATGTTTCCCGAAACAGATGAAAAATGGTTGGAAGGACCAGCAGATCTCTTAACCAATGGCGGCAGGGATAGAAACAGGTAGGTGGGAGGTCTGGTTTACTGTGCCTACCTGACTTTTTCCCTGGTGTTTCCCTTCTCTGTCTTCCCTCGGCAAACAGCCTGTGGTGGGAATGGCCTGTGTATGATTACATCCCGACACTCCCGCAAACATCCTCTCCACATCAACCCCTTCGGGGCCTTTCAATCGTCGATAGGTTTCTGAGGTTTTTATGGCGGTTGGCAAAAAGCCTTAAGGTGAATTACCAACACCTTCTGAAGTAGTGTGGGTCAGCAAATCGTGACCCACATTTTTATATTTGACCCCATAATTTATTTGTATCAAATTTTATCAGACTTGTGTTCTTAAGGAACTGCATTATATATTTAAAGCAATAATCCTGCGACCCTTTCTGCAAAATGCTATTCATGTTAAATTGAATTTTATTTTGTGATAACTCTGAAATCAACCATCCCCGCTCTTGATTATATCCTGTTGATTACAATATCCACACCTCCCATTATTGTGTTCCTTCTTTAAAAACAGTACTTTAACCCTGTGCCCAAACCTCAATCTTGATGTTATCACCTCCTCCCCCTGCTCTTTCCTGCATTTCTCAACCATCTCACTGCTTTTTGGATATTATTTCAAGTCAAAATAAGGATTGTATTAGCTCACATAAAATATCTGGTCTTTCTGCTGAATGTAAATATATTAGACTCCTGATTCCTGTGCTTGAATCAGACAATATTACAACTCTCATCGGTCTCACTACCAATCCTATCCCTCATCTACTATTGCCATTTGGAAGCATGTGTGGACATTTGTAAATATCCATAATAATTATTATTTACATAAAAGATTCCACTACACCATTTAAGATCACTTCTCTATTTTTCTATCTCTTTTTGAATAATTCAGGATCCACTTCTGGTGCTTCACACAGTCATGGAGACAGCCCAGGAAAAGGCACTGTATCACTCACTGCCTTTTTACTAACTCCTATTCTTCCTGATTTTCCCTCAATAGTCCATGCCAAACTTCTGATTTCCTTCTTTCCATTTCCCAGCATGGATCTGGAAGCTGGTTACTTGGATGATTTTCTCCAGGCCCTTGTAGGTTCACCCAATATGTTACCAGAAGCTGAGTTCTTCTCAGTTCCAGAGGTGTCTCTCCCAACTCCACCTGCATTGCCACCACTGGTGTTGTCCTCATTGCCCCACTGATTAACCTTAATGCTTGACTTTGAATTATATCCAGTTTATTGACCACACAGTGTGATGCTGATCCTATACCATACTTCCATAGTCCAGTATTGATCTTATTAATCCTATATATATTGCTTTCAAGGATTTCCTATCAGCTTCCCTTTCCTTTCCTGTTAAACACCTCATAACATTTAGCACTTTCTTACTTTTAATATGTGTTGACCATGTGAGGCTTTTATCTCACCAACTTCCCACACCTTCTAATTCTACACCAAAGGTTTAGTTTCAAGTGCTGTTCTGTCCTCCTCCTTTTGAAAAGCATTGTGTTGGATTTCTCTGCTGAAAATCTGAATTCCCATCTTCATGCCCAATCTTCCACCTTAACGGCTTAGGCGGAAACGGGTGAGGCGAAGAGGGTTTGGTATTCATTTTTTGTTGTTATTTGAGGAGAGGGGCAGTATGAGTGTGAGGGCAGCTTGTTGTTCTCGGTGCCAGATGTGGGAGGCCCTGGAATCTCCAAGCCTCCCGGACGTCCACATCTGCGCCAGGTGCGCCGAGATGCAGCTCCTAAGGGACCGCGTTAGGGAACTGGAGCTGCAGCTCGATGACCTTCGTCTGGTCAGGGAGAGTGAGGAGGTGATAGAGAGGAGTTACAGGCAGGTGGTCACACCGGGGCCACAGGAGGCAGACAAGTGGGTCACGGTTAGGAGGGGGAAGGGGAAGAGTCAGGTAATAGAGAGTACCCCGGTGGCTGTGCCCCTGACAATAGGTACTCCTGTTTGAGTACTGTTGGGTGGGACAGCTTACCCGGGGGAAGCGACAGTGGCCGTGCCTCCGGCACAGAGTCCGGCCCTGTAGCTCAGAAGGGTAGGGAAAGGAAGAGGAGGGCAGTTGCAATAGGGGACTCGACAGTAAGGGGGTCAGATGGGCGATTCTGTGGATGCAGTCCAGAGACCCCGATGGTAGTTTGCCTCCCTGGTGCCAGGGTCCAGGATATTTCTGATCACGTCCAACATATCCTGAAGTGAGAGGGTGAGGAGCCAGGGGTTGTGGTACATATAGGTACCAATGACATAGGTAGGAAAAGGGAAGAGGTTCTGGAAGGAGAATAGGGAGTTAGGAAGGGAGTTGAGAAAAAGGACCGCAAAGGTAGTAATCTCGGGATTCCTGCCTATGCCACGCGACACAGAGTAGGAATGCAATGTGGTGGAGGATAAATGCGTGGCTGAGGGATTGGAGCAGGGGGCAGGGATTCAAGTTTTTGGATCACTGGGACCTCTTCTGGCGCAGGAGTGACCTGTACAAAAAGGACGGATTACACTTGAATCCAAGGGGGACCAATATCCTGGCAGGGAGATTTGCGAGGGCTACTGAGGTGACTTTCAACTAGAATGGTTGGGGGGTGGGAATCAAATTAAAGAGACTAGGAGAGAGGAGGTTAGTTCACAACAGGGGGATGAGAACAAGTGCAGAGAGTCAGAGGGGTGTAAAATGAGGGTAGAAGCAAAAAGTAGTAAGGTGAAAAGTAAAAGTGGCAGGCCGGCAAATCCAGGGTAAAAATGAAATAGGGCCACTTTTCAACATAATTGTATAAGGGCTAAGAGTGTTGTAAAAGCGAGGCTGAAGGCTTTGTGTGTCAATGCAAGGAGCATTCGTAACAAGGTGGATGAAGTAAAAGTGCAGATTGTTATTAATGAATATGATATAGTTGGGATCACAGAGACATGGCTCCAGAGTGACCAAGGATGGGAGCTCAAGATTCAGGGATATTCAATATTCAGGAGGGATAGACATGAAAGAAAAGGAGGTGGGGTGGCATTGCTGGTTAGAGAGGAGATTAACGCAATAGAAAGGAGGAAAATTAGCCGGGAGGATGTGGAATCGATATGGGTAGAGCAGCATAACACTAAGGGGCAGAAAACGCTGGTGGAAGTTGTGTACAGGCCACCTAACAGTAGTAGTGAGGTTCGGGATGGTATTAAACAGGAAATTAGAAATACATACAATAAAGGAACAGCAGTTATAATGGGTGACTTCAATCTACATATAGATTAGGTGAACCAAATTGGTAAGGGTGATGAGGAAGAGGATTTCTTGGAATGTATGCGGGATGGTTTTTTGGACCAACATGTCGAGGAACCAACTAGAGAGCAGGCTATTCTAGACTGGGTATTGAGCAATAAGGAAGGGTTAATTAGCAATCTTGTGGTGAGAGGCCCCTTGGGTAAGAGTGACCATAATATGGTGGAATTCTTCATTTAGATGGAGAGTGACATAGTTAATTCAGAAACAAAGGTTCTGAACTTAAAGAAGGGTAACTTTGACGGTATGAGACATGAATTAGCTAAGATAGACTGGCAAATGACACTTAAAGGGTTGACGGTGGATATGCAATGGCAAGCATTTAAAGATCGCATGGATGAACTACAACAATTGTTCATCCCAGTCTGGCAAAAGAATAAATCAGGGAAGGTAGTGCACCCATGGCTGACCAGGAAAATTAGGGATAGTATCGATTCCAAAGAAGAAGCACACAAATTAGCCAGAAAAAGTGGCTCACCTGAGGACTGAGAGAAATTCAGAGTCCAGCAGAGGTGGACAAAGGGCTAAATTAGGAAAGGGAAAAAAGATTATGAGAGAAAACTGGCAGGGAACATAAGAACTGACTGTAAAAGCTTTTGTAGATATGTGAAAAGAAAAAGATTGGTTAAGACAAATGTAGTTCCCCTACAGCCAGAAATAGGTGAATTGATTATGGGGAGCAAGGACATGGCAGACCAACTGAATAACTACTTTGGTTCTGTCTTCACTAAGGAGGACAGAAAGAATCTTCCGGAAATAGTAGGGGACAGAGGGTCCAGTGAGATGGAGGAACAGAGGGAAATACATGTTAGTAGGAAAGTGGTGTTAGGTAAATTGAAGGGATTAAAGGCAGATAAATTCCCAGGGCCAGATGGTCCGCATCCCAGAGTGCTTAAGGAAGTAGCCCAAGAAATAGTTGGATGCATTAGTGATAATTTTTCAAAACTCTTTAGATTCTGGACTAGTTCCTGAGGATTGGAGGGTGGCTAATGTAACCCTACTGTTTAAAAAAAGGAGGGAGAGAGAAACCAGGGAATTATAGACCGGTTAGCCTAACATCAGTGGTGGGGAAAATGCTGGAGTCAGTTATCAAAGATGTGATAACAGCACATTTGGAAAGCGGTGAAATCATCGGACAAAGTCAGCATGGATTTGTGAAAGGAAAATCATGTCTGAGGAATCTGATGGAATTTTGTGAGGATGTAACTTATAGAGTGGATAGGGGAGAACCAGTGGATGTGGTATATTTGGATTTTCAAAAGGCTTTTGACAAGGTACCACACAGGAGATTAGTGTGCAAACTTAAAGCACAGGATATTGGGGTAGGGTATTGATGTGGATAGAGAACTGGATGGCAGACGGGAGGCAAAGAGTGGGAATAAACGGGACCTTTTCAGAATGGCAGGCCGTTACTAGTGGGGTACTCCAAGGCTCAGTGCTGGGACCCCAGTTGTTTACAATATATATTAATGACCTGGATGAGGGAATTAAATGCAGCATCTCCAAGTTTGCGGATGACACAAAGCGGGGCGGCAGTGTTAGCTGTGAGGAGGATGCTAAGAGGATGCAGGGTGACTTGGATAGGTTAGGTGAGTGGGCAAATTCATGGCAGATGCAATTTAATGTGGATAAATGTGAGGTTATCCACTTTGGTGGCAAAAGCAGGAAAACAGATTATTATTTGAATGGTGGCCGATTCGGAAAAGGGGAGGTGCAACGAGACCTGGGTGTCATTATACACCAGTTATTGAAAGTGGGCATGCAGGTACAGCAGGCGGTGAAAAAGGCAAATGGTATGCTGGCATTCATAGCAAGAGGATTCGAGTACAGGAGCAGGGAGGTACTACTGCATTTGTACAAGGCCTTGGTGAGACCACACCTGGAGTATCGTGTGCAGTTCTGGTCCCCTAATTTGAGGAAAGACATCCTTGCCATAGAGAGAGTACAAAGAAGGTTCACCAGATTGATTCCTGGGATGGCAGGACTTTCATATGATGAAAGACTGGATCGACTAGGCTTATATTTGTTGGAATTTAGAAGATTGAGGGGGAATCTTATTGAAATGTATAAAATCCTAAAGGGATTGGACAGGCTAGATGCAGGAAGATTGTTCCCCATGTTGGGGAAGTCCAGAACGAGGGGTCACAGTTTGACGATAAAGGGGAAGCCTTTTAGGACAGAGATTAGGAAAAACTTCCTCACACAGAGAGTGGTGAATCTGTGGAATTCTCTGCCACAGGAAACAGTTGAGGCCAGTTCATTGGCTATATTTAAGAGGGAGTTAGATATGGCCCTTGTGGCTAAAGGGATCAGGGGGTATGGAGGGAAGGCTTGTACAGGGTTCTGAGTTGGATGATCAACCATGATCATACTGAATGGTGGTGCAGATTCTTAGGGCCAAATGGCCTATTCCTGCACCTATTTTCTATGTTTCTATGTTAACCTTTGTCTCTTAAAGTTTCCGTGTTATAAATTTCACATTCCCACCCCTTTTCCACATAGCTCCATCGTCCACACAATGAAATTCCAATGCAACTATTTATATTAGAAAATATACCATTTATTATGATAGTAAATACTAATGGACTAACAACACTTCTCTGAGGGGTTCCCTTTTCCATAATTGGTTTACTTGACTGATTTCCCTGGTCGCACCATGACAGGTCTACCAATTTAAAAATCCTTTATCCAATTCAGCATTCAAACTCAAATTTCCAATTCATATAACTTAAAATCAAACCTTCCCCATAGATAATTCTGGGTATCCAATGTCCCTGGTGACAGCATTCATTCTTTTTATCATCTTCCAATCACTGTCAATGGGTGTTTGTATTCCTCCGGAGTCACAAATCGTACTCCAATATTCCTCTTTCACCTTTAAAATTGTTTTTCTTACTATTGCTGCATATGTTTATTCTCAATTACTTTTGGAAAATTGTGTGCCCTCTTTTCCATTCTAAAGGCTCTATTACGATGCTTAATTGTTTCCCCACAATCTTTTCTCCACCGTGGCACCATTTTCTTTTCAGCTCTATTCCATTTCCTTGGGATACTTATTGTTGTCGCTGTCATTATCCCTTCTACAATCTTGCCACATAAAAGATCCACATCCTGTTTGATTTCTATATTTGTTATTCCTCATCACTTGTTTCTTCAGACATTCCGCAATCAGCCTTCTCAAACAGCCGGCATTCCAGTATATTTTCAGATATATCAGAATCAGGTTTAATCTCACCGACATATGCCATGAAATTTGTTGTCTTTGTGGCTACAGTACAATGCAATGCATAATAAGAGAGTAAAAACCTGTGAATTATTGTGCGTGTGTGTATATGTATGTAGGTATGTAATTAAATGAGCAATGCAAAAGTAGAAATAAAACAGTAGTGAGGTAGTGATCACGGGTTCAATTCCCAATCAGAAATCAGATGGCAGAGGGGAAGAAGCCCCTGAATTGTTGACTGTGAACTTTCTGGCTTCTGAACCTCCTTCCTGATGGTGGCAATGAGAACAAGGCATAACCTGAGTGATGGGGGTCCCGAATGATGGATGCTGCCTTTTTGAGGCATCACTCCTTGAAGGTGTCCTGGATACTACGGAGGCCAGTGCCCATGATGGAGCTGACTGAGTTTACAACTCTCTGCAGTTTATTTCTATCCCATGCAGTAGCCCCTCCCTCCTGCACCCCCATACCAGACCATGATGCAGCCAGTTAGAATGCTCTCCATGCTACATCTATCGAAAGTTGTGATTGTTTCGGGTGACATACCAAATCTCCTCAAGCTCCTAATGGAATATAGCAGCTGTTGTGCCTTCTTTGAAGTTGCATCAATATGTTAGATCTTCTGGGTCTTCATAAGCAAAAGGTGGAAGAATATGAATGTGAATTTGGGGCAATAATTGTGAACTTAAACAAGAAAATCAAGCAAGAGTTGTATTGCGAGAACAACAGGTTTTTGGAAAGATAGGATGATTTGACAGATGAATGCATAGCTGAGGAACTGATGCAGGGGCAGGGGTTTAGATTTCTACATCACTGGGATCCCTTCTGGGGAAGTTACAACTGATACAAAAGGGATGGGTTGCGTGTGAATCCAAGGGGGATAAATATCTTTCTGGGCAGGTTTGCTTGTGCTGTTCAGAAGGATTTGAACCAATTTGACAGGAGATGGGAAATTGAGTGATAGGGCTGAGGATCTAGTTGTTGGTTTACAAACAGAAGCAGTGTGTAGTGAGACTGCTAGCAAGCAGAGGCTGATGATAGGCCAAAATTGCAGTCAATGGGATGAGTTGAAATTTAAAAGGAGGACAAAATCAAAAAAGGGTGATGAACACAGGACTGAAGGTGTTATAATTGCATGCACACAGTATACAGAATAAGCTAGATGAACTTGAAACACAGCAACAGATTGACACGTATGACATTGTGGGCATCAGTGAATCATGGCTGAAAGAAGATTATAGATGTGAGCTTAATGTCCAAGGATACACATTGTATTGAAAGGACAGGCAGGTAGGCAGTGAGCGTGGTGTGGCTCTCAGAAAGTGTCCAATCATTCTGGGTAGAGCTAACAATCTGCAAGGGTGAATGACCCTGCTGGGAGTTATATACAGACCTGTGAACAGAATAGCAAAGATGTGGTCTACAAATTACAATGGGAGATAGAAAATGCATGTCAAAAGTGCAATGTTAAAACTGTCTTCAGGAATTTCAATATGCAGGAAGATTGGGATGGGTTGCACCTGAACTGGCGGGGGGGGGGGGGGGGCAATATCCTGGCTTCAGGGTTTGTTGATGCTACTTGGGAGAGTTTAAAGTGGTTTTTCAGGGGGCTGAGAACCAGAGCCCCAGGTCAGTAGGGGATGGATGTGACCAGAAGTTAGATGTCAGGGTTAGTATTGAAAGGCAAAATTTAAATAACAGGTAGAATGGGTCAGATAGCTTGAAGTGTGTATATTTCAATGCTGGGATTATTATGGGTAAGGATGATGAAATTAGAGCATGGATCAGTACATGGAACTACGATGTTGTAGACATTACTGAAACTTGGTTGAGAGAGCGGCAGGAATGAGTGATTAATGTGCCAGGTTTTTGGAGTTTTAGAAAAGATAGAGGAGTAGGTAATGGGGTGGGCAGTTGCAGTCCTGATCAGGGACAATATCGCAGCTGCATTCAGAGGAGACATAATGGAGGGGTCAGAAACTGAGTCGATTTGGGTGAAACTCAGGGTTAGACAGGGTGCAATCACACTGATGGGATTGTACCATGGACCCCCTAATAGCCACTGGGACATTGAGGAACAGATACGTAATCAGATTAATGAAAAGTGTTAAAATAATAGGGTTGGTGTCATGGGGGATTTCAACTTTCCAAATATAAACTGGGAAGGCTTCTTAATGTAAGGGGTTCAGATGGGTTTGAATTTGTTGAGTAGGTTTCTTAAAACAATATGTGCACGGTCCAATGAAAGGAGGGGCCACACTGCACCTAGTTTTCGGGAAGGAGCCTGGCCAGGGGACTGACCTTTCAGTGGGTGAACAGTTCAGGAATTGTGACCACAACTCGTTAACTTTCAGGATAGCTATCGACAAGGATAGGTGTGGTCCTTGTGGAAGAGATTTAAATTGACATCGGGAAATTTACAAGGGCATTAGGCAGGAACTAAGAAGCGTTAATTGTGAACAAACATCAAATTTGCTGGTGAACGCAGCAGGCCAGGCAGCATCTCCAGGAAGAGGTACAGCCGACGTTTCGGGCCAAGACCCTTCGTCAGGACTAACTGCCAGAAGAGCTAATTGGCATTAATTGGGAACACCTCTTTTCTCTGGCAAGTCCACATTAGACAAAAGACCGTGAGACAGGAGCAGTATTAGGCCATTCAGCCCATCAAGGCTGCCCTGCCATTCCATCATGGCTCATCCTGGATTCCACTCAACCCCATACAGCTGCCTTCTCACCATATCCTCAGATGCCCTGACTGATCAGGAAAATATCAACTTCTGCTTTAAAAATACCCACAGAATTGGCCTCCACTGCAGTCTGTGGCAGAGCATTCCACAGATTCACTATTCTCAGGCTAAAAAAAATCCTCCTTACCTCTGTTCTAAAAGATCACCCATCAATTCTGAAACTGTGCCCTCTTGTTCTGCTTACTCCCTCCATAGGAAACATCCTCTCCACATCCACCCTATCTCATCCCATCAACATTCGGTAGGTTTCAATGGGATCTGTCCGCATTCTTCTAAGTTCCAGCGAGTACAGGCCCAAAGCTGCCAAACGCTCCTCATATGTTAACCCCTTCATTTCTAGAATCATCCTTGTGACTCTCTCCAATGAAAACACACCCTTTCTAAGAAAAGGGGCCCAGGACTGTTGACAATACTCCAAGTGTGGCCAGATTAGTGCCTTATAAAGCCTCAGCATTATCTCCTTGCTTTTATATTCTATTCCACTTGAAATAAATGCTAATATTGCATTTGCCTTCTCTACCACAGACTCAACCTGTGAATTAACCTTCTGGGAGCCTTACACGAGGACTCGTAAGTCCCTTTGCACCTCTGTTGTTTGAACCTTTTCCCCATTTAGATAATAGTTCGCACTATTGTTCCATTGTTCCATATCCGTTAAAGATGCCGCCTGTAACCGGTGACTTTGGGCGAGCTCTCCCGGGCAAACGGCCCTCGCCACTGTCCTGTAACCGAGAAACCCTTCTAAAACTCCACTTTAGCAAGATCAAGATCAACAACACTCTGGCGAAGCTACTGACCCAGATGGAGACCACCGCGCCAGATCTGCTTCTTAAACTCCGGACCGCACCTGGACCCGACCACGTTCCCGGAGACCCGCGGTCTGCTACCGGGCCGGAGCGCTTGGAGACACGGCCCATTCCGACCAGCACCTCTCCGGAGCAGGCGACCACACAGAAGTGACGGCGGAGACCTCAAGGTGCCGCAGACGCTTCCCCGGAGCGACCACCGTAAAGTCCCATTGGTGGCCATCCACAGCTGCTGGAAGTGAGGCCTCCGCCGCCAACCTCGGAAATCGAGCCCGAGGCTCGGCTGGAGCGGAGGCTCCGCAACCGTGACTCAGTTTACGGACTCGTTTCAGCCAGGAGCCCGGCCCTCTGGGATTAAGTGTCGGCTTCGGGGCCCGACCCAATCGACAGCCCAGGTCCCCGGCAGCTGGAAGTGGCAGCGGAACCTCCCCCGTTACTCGGCCCGACCCGGAGCGCACGACGACGCGGCCTGCTGATCGATTCCCGCGGGACGCGTCCACCTACCTCAAAGAGCTGACAACAACACACTGCCATCGACGGAAACCTGGAAAGATGCACTATTTACCGAGGAAGCATGGGAAAAGAGCTGGGCTGCTGGTCAGATTGAAGCTGAGGGGCTTCACGGTCCCTATGCCCACCATCCTGCTAGCTAATGTGCAAGCCAGAGAGAACAAGGTGGATGATCTTAAAGGGAGACTCACCTACTGCAGGGAGATGCAGAACTGCTGTGTATTCTGTTTCACTGAGACCTGGCTCTCCCCTGCCACCCCCAACTGTGCCATCTGACCGGAGGGGTTTTCGATCTATCGGATGGACCGCACGACGTCTTTGGGCAAGATGAGGGGAGGTGGTGTCTGCCTACTGATCAACACTGCGTGGTGCTCGGACACAGTGGCACTGACAAGATCCGGCAGCCCGGACCTGGAACACCTGTCGGTGAAGTGTCGTCCCAACTATCTGCCACGGGAATTCACCTCGGTCATACTGACAGCAGTCTACATTCCCCCCCAGGTGGACGTGGAGTGTGCTCTGAACACACTGTATGCCAACATCAGTGAACTTGAGACCAGGTATCCGGAGGCTTTACCATTACGGCTGGGGACTTTAACCAGGCCAGCCTCAGAAATGCGATGCCAAAGTTATACCAACATGTCTCCTGCCCCACTGCAGGCCCGAATATACTTGACCACTGTTACACAGTGAATTCCTGTGGCAGATAGTAGGGACGACACTTCACCGACAGGTGTTCCAGGTCCGGGCTGCAGGAGCTTGTCAGTGCCACAGTGTCCGAGCACCACGACCTCACTTCGGAAAATCGGACCATCAGGCCGTACTCCTCCTCCCGGTTTACAAACAGAAACTGAAGCGGGAGTTCACGCTGTCAAAAGTAGTGTAGCGTTGGACGGAGGAAACAGGTGAGGTCCTCCGTGACTGCTTTGAATCGGTGGACTGGTTAGTATTCATGGACTCGGCAGCTAACCTCCATGAGTATGCCTCAGCTGTCACGGACTTTATATGGAAATGCACGGAGGACTGTGTGTCTCGCAAGACGATCCGGGTATTCCCTAACCGGAAATCTTGGATGAATGAGGAGGTCAAGTCCCTTTTAAAGGCTAGAGCTGCGGCTTTTAGGTCTGGGGATACCAGTCACTACACGGAATCCAGACATGAACTCCGGAAAGCCATTAAGGGCGCCAAGAGGCAATATCGAGCCCAGGCTAACCAAAGACATGCCAGTAGACTATGGCAGGGTCTAAATGAGATCACTGGGTGCAAAGAAAAGGCTGGGAATATCAATAACTCTGGTACTTCTTTTCCTGATGAACTTAACATATTCTACGCAAGACTCGAACAGAAGAGGAGCGTCCCGCTCCCTCCGGATGAACCGGACCTGGTGGCATCGATATTCATCATCACTGAGGAGGACGTTAGAAGGGCCTTCCTGAAGATAAATCCAAGGAAGGCGACGGGCCCAGATGGCGTCCCAGGACGGGTTCTCCAGGCCTGTGCAAGCGAGCTAGCTGGAATGTTTGCTGACATCTTCAACTGCTCCTTGCTTCAGTCTAAGATCCCTTCATGTTTTAAGAAGACAACGATAATCCCAGTGCCGAAGAAGAGCAAGGTGGCATGCCTGAATGACTATCAACCTGTGGCTCCGACATCAATTACTATGAAGTGCTTCGAGAGATTGATTATGGCACACATCAACCACAGCCTACCGGTCAACCTCGACGCTTTGCAATTCACCTACCGGAGCAACAGGTCAACGGCAGATGCCATCTCTCTGGCCCTACATTCCTCCTCAGATCCCCTGGAGAATAAAGACGCATACGTAAGGCTCCTTTTCATTGACTACAGCTCTGCCTTTAATACCATCATTCCAAATAAACTGGTTCCTAAACTCCGGAACCTGGGCGTTAGCATTCCGATCTGCAGCTGGATCTTCAGCTTCCTCATAGACAGGACCCAGGCTGTAAAAATACGGGACAAGCTCTCCTCTACAATCACTCTGAGCAACGGTGCCCAACCAGACTGTGTACTCAGCCCCCTGCTGTACTCACTGTACACCCATTATTCTGTAGCCATGTTTCCATCAAGCTCAATATATAAGTTTGCTGATGACACAACAATTGTAGGCCGTATCTCCGGTAATGATGAGTTTGAGTACAGGGAGGAAATTAAGGACCTGGTGGCATGGTGCGAAGACAATAACTTATCCCTCAGCATCAGCAAGACGAAGGAATTGGTTGTTGACTTCAGAAGGAGTAGCGGACCGCACGACCCAATTTACATCGGTGGTGCACAAGTGGAACAGGTCAAAAGCTTTAAGTTCCTCAAGGTCAGTATCACAAATGACCTGACTTGGTCCAGCCAAGCAGAGTCCACTGCCAAGAAGGCCCAACAGCGCCTTTACTTCCTGAGAAAACAAAGAAATTTGGCCTGTCCTCTAAAACCCTCACTAATTTTTATAGATGCACCGTAGAAAGCATTCTTCTAGGGTGCATCACAACCTGGTATGGAAGTTGTCCTGTCCAAGACCGGAAGAAGCTGCAGAAGATCGTGAACACGGCGCAGCACATCACAGAAAACAATCTTCCGTCCGTGGACTCACTTTACACCGCACGTTGTCAGAGCAGTGCTGCCAGGATAATCAAGGACACGACCCACCCAGCCAACATACTTTTCGTCCCTCTTCCCCCCAGGAGAAGGCTCAAGAGCTTGAAGACTCCTACGGCCAGATTTGGGAACAGCTTCTTTCCAACTGTGAAAAGACTGCTGAACGGATCCTGACCCGGATCTGGGCCGTACCCTCCAAATATCCGGACCTGCCTCTCAGTTTTTTTGCACTACCTTACTTTCCAATTTTCTATTTTCTATTTATGATTTATAATCTAAATTTTTAATATTTACTAATTTTTACTATTTGTAATATTTAATATTTGTAATCCAGGGAGTGGGAAGTGCAGAATCAAATATCGCTGTGATGATTGTACGTTCTAGTACCAACTGTTTGGCGACAATAAAGTGTAAAGTACCATAAAGTATAAAGAATAAAGGATTTACCTAAATGCATTATCATGTATTTCCCAAGATTGTAATCCATCTGCCACTTTTTGCCCATTCTTCCAATTTATCTAAGTTGTACTGCAATTGCATTGCTTCCTCAGCACCACCTACCCCTCCACCTATCTTTGTATCATCCACAAACTTTGCCACAAAGCCATTAATTCCATTATCTGAATCATAACCAAACAATGTGAAAAGTAGCGCTCAATACTGACCCCTGAGGAACACCACTAGTCAACGGCAACCAACCAGAGAAGGCCCTGTTTATTTCCACTTTCTGCCTCCTGCCAGCCATTCTTCTGTCCATGCCAATATCTCTGCTGTAATGCCATTCAATTTTATCTTGTAAAGCAGCCTCATGTGTTGCTCCTTATCAAATAACTTTTCAAAATCCAAGTAAATAACATTCACTGCCTCTCCTTTGTCCAGCCTGCTTGTTATTTCCTCAAAGAAATCTAACAGGGTTGTCAGGCAAGATTTCCCATTGCAGAAACTACGCTGACTCTGACATATGTTATCATTCGTCTCCAAATACACCAAAACCTCATCCTAAAGAAAGAGACTTCAACACTTCCCAACCACTGAGTTTTGGCTAACTCGCCTATAGTTTCCTTTATTTTGCCTTCCTCCCTTCTTAAAGAATGGAGGGTGTTTAAAGAGCAATTGCACACAGTACAGGGAAGGTATGTACCTGTTCGAAGGCAGGATGGGGATGGAAATATAAGAGAACCTTGGATATCCAGAGAGGTGATGAATTTAGTCAAGAAGGAAAAGAAGAAGTATGTAAAGTTTCAGATGTTCGGATCAAAGGAAGCACATGAGGAGTGTAAAGAAATGAGAAAGGAACTAAAGGGAATGAGGAAAGCCAGGAAGGGCCGTGAAAAGTCCTTGGCAAGTGGGATTAAGGTGAATCTCAGGGCATTTTATACAGACACCAAGAGTAAAACGATAACTCAGGAGAGGGCGGGACCACTCAAGGATAAGTGGGGCGGGGGAGCATTTACTTGAATGCAGAGAATGTGAGTGAGGTGCCAAGTGAGTACTTTGGTTCAGTATTTACGAAGGAAAAGGATATGGAGGACCAGGAGATCAGTGCTGAGTATATAATTACAATAGGGTATTTAGAGGTCAAGGACAAGGAAGTGTTGGGCCTCCTAATCAGGATTAAGGTGGATAAATCCTCAGGGCCAGATGGGATTTACTCCAGGTTTTTGAAGGATGCAAAAGGTGAGCTTGCTGGGCCCTTGACCAGAATCTTTGTGTCCTCTCTCATTAATTTAAGAAGGGAACATGGGAAAATTCTGGGAACTATGGACCAATAAATCTCACTTCAATTGAAGGGAAATTGTCCAATAAAAATCACAAGGATAGGATATCTCAGCATTTGGAAAGCCCTGACATAATTTAGGGAGAGACAGCATGGCTTTATGCGTGGCAGGTCAGCACATACAACTTGATAGAGTTTTTTGACAAGGTGACAAGACAGATTGATGAGGGAGGGGCAGTAGTTGTTGACTACATGGATTTTAGGATGACATTTGACAAAGTCCCCTGTGGGAGGCTAATCCAGAAGATTAAGATGCATGGGATCCGTGGCAAACCAGCTGTTTGGATTCAAAATGGTCGCGCATAGAAGACAGATGGTAATGATTTTGGGGACTTGTTCAAGCTGAAGGTCTGTAATTAGTGGAGTTCCGTAGGTATCTGTGCTGGGACTTCTGCTGTTCGTAATCGATATAGATGATCTGGATGAAACTGCGGATGGGTGAGTTAGAAAATTTGTGAATGGTACCAAGAATGGTGGAGTTGTTGACAGTGTAGAAGACTGGCAAAGAATACAGCACAACATTGATCACCTGCAGATATGGACTGAGAAATGGCAGATGGAGTTTAATCCAGATAAATGCGAGGTGTCACACCCCGGGTGGGGCAAATGAAAAGAGACAGTACATTTTTAAAAATAAGGTCTTTTACAGTGTTGTTGAGCAGAGAAATCTTGGGGTCCAAGTTCATACTCCTTGAAAGTGGCTACACAGGTCAATAAGATGGTTAACAAGGTTTAAAGAATGCTTTTTTTTTAATATTCGAGGCACTGAGTTCAAAAGTCAGGTTATGTTGCAACTTTTATAAAACTCAGGTTAGATCAGACTGAAGTTCTGGTTGCCCCACTATTGGAAGGATGTTGAGGCTTTGGAGAGGGTGTAGAAGAGGTTTGCCAGGATGCTGCCTGGTTTCGAGGGAACATGCAATCAGGAGAGTCCACATAAACTTGGGTTGTTTTCTCTGGAGCGTTGGAGGCTGAGGTGGGGGGGTGGTTCTGATAGAGGTTTGCAAGATTATGAGAGACAAAGATACGCTGGACAGAGAGTATCTCTGTCCCAGGGTTGAAATATGTATTACCAGAGGGAATGAATTTTAGGTGAGGCGGGTAGGTCGAAGGGGATATGAGGGGAGAGTTTTATAATCAGGCAGTGGAGGATGGCTGGAATGTGTTGCCTGCTGTGGTGGTAGAGGCAAATACATTAGAGATGTTTGGATAGGCAAGTGGATGTAGGGAAGAACAGGGGATATTGACATGGAGTAGGTGGGAGGGATTGATGTTGGGTGTTTTTGATTTCCGTTATCGCTGTTTTGGCACAACAGTGTGGGCCAAATGGCCCGTGCTGTATTAAATTATTTTGGTGCCGCATCCCAAAGGAAAGAATTTGTAGAATGCCTACGAGTTTTTTTTTGAAGAGTAGGTGGTGAATGAGCCCACTCGGCAATTAGATATTCTGAATTGGGTGTGGTGCAATGAACCAGAATAGAGTGGAGAGTTTAAGGTAAGGGAACGCTCGGGAGCCAATGATCATAATATGATGTAATTCACACTACTATTAATTTGAAAAGGAGAATCTAAAGTCAGTATTAAAGTGGAGTAAAGGGAATGATGGAGGTATGAGAGAGCAGATAGCCGAAATTGATTGGAATGGGACACGAGCAGGGATGATAGCAGAGCAGAAATGGCTGGAGATCCTGGGAGCAATTTGAAAGACACAATATAGATGCATCCTAAAGAAGAAATATTCGAAAGGCAGGATAACACCAGGCAGCATCTATGGAAAAGAGTAAACAAATGATGATTCAGGCCAAGACCTTTCATCAGTCTGAATCTTTGACGGTTTACTCTTTTTCATAGTTGCTACCAGACCTCCTGAACTCCTCCAGCATTTTGTGTGTATTGCCAAACACCCCAAGATTATACAGGAGAGATACTAGCATGGATAGAACATTCTCTGATTGGTAGGAGGCACAGAGTAGGAATAAAGGGAGCATTTTCTGGTTAGCTGCTGTGTTGAAAGCACATCTTTTCATGTAAAATGTTAATAACCATATAACAATTACAGCACGGAAGCAGGCCATCTCGGCCCTTCTGGTCCGTGCCGAACTCTTACTCTCACCTAGTCCCTCCGACCTGCACTCAGCCCATAACCCTCCATTCCTTTCCAGTCCATATAGCTATCCAATTTAACTTTAAATGACAACACCAAACCTGCCTCAACCACTTGTGTTGAAAGCTCGTTCTACACAGCTACCACTCTCAAGAGTCAAGAAGTTCCCCCTCATGTTACCCCTAAACTTTTGCCCTTTAACTCTCAACTCATGTCCTCTTGTTTGAATCTCCCCCACTCTCAATGGAAAAAGCCTATCCACGTCAACTCTATCTATCCCCCTCATAATTTTAAATACCTCTATCAAGTCCCCCCTCAATCTGCTATGCTTCAAAGAATAAAGACCCAACTTGTTCAACCTTTCTCTGTAATTTAGGAGAAGAAACCCAGGTAACATAGAAACATAGAAACATAGAAAATTTAGTAACATTCTAGTAAATCTTCTCTGTACTCTCTCAATTTTGTTGACATCTTTCCTATAATTCGGTGACCAGAACTGTACACAATACTCCACATTTAGCCTTACCAATGCCTTGTACAATTTCAACATTACATCCCAACTCCTATACTCACTGCTCTGATTTATAAAGGCCAGCATACCAAAAGCTTTCTTCACCACCTTATCCACATGAGATTTCACCTTCAGGGAACTATGCACCATTATTCCCAGATCCCTCTGTTCTACTGCATTCTTCAATGCCCTACCATTTACCATGTATGCCCTATTTTGATTAGTCCTTCCAAAATGCAGCACCTCACATTTATCAGCATTAAACTTCATCTGCCACCTTTCAGCCCACTCTTAAGTGGTCTAAATCTCTCTGCAAGCTTTGAAAACCTACTTCATTATCCACAACTCCACCGATCTGAGTATCATCTGCATACTTACCAATCCAATTTACCACCCCATCATCCGGATCATTAATATGTATGAGAAACAACATTGGACCCAGTACAGATCCCTGAGGTACACCACTAGTCACCAGCCTCCAATCTGACAAACAGTTATCCACCAGTAGTCTCTGGCGTCTCCCATCCAAATCCATTTTACCACTTCAATACAAATACCGAACAATTGAACCTTCCTAACTAACTTTCCGTGTGGAACCCTGTCAAAGGCCTTACTGAAGTCCATATAGATAACATTCACCGCTTTATCCTCGTCAACTTTGATTTGGATTACAAAATTGATGGCTTTTAGGGCCAGGTTTGTGGATGATACTGAGAGAGGTGGAAGGGCAGATAGAGTTCAGAAAGCAGAGTGGATACAGAAATACTTGGACAGATTTGGAGAATAGGCAATAGAGTGGCAGATATGATAAAGTGTTGGGAAGTGAATGATCCTACACTTTGGGAGAAGAAATAAAAGCATAGACTACTTTCTAAATGGGGATAAAATTCAGAAATCTGAGGTCCAAAGGGCCTTCGGAGTCCTTGTGCAGGATTCCATTCAGGTTAATTTGCAAGATGAGTCTGTTAAATTCATTTCGAAAGGACTGAAATATGAAAGCAAGGATGTAATGTTCAGTTTTTAGAAGGCACTGGTGAGGTCTCAATTGTAGTACGGTGAACAGTTCTGGGCACCTTATCTAAGAAAGGATATGCTGACATTGATGAGGGTTCAAAGGAGTTTAACAAAATGGTTCTGGGATTGAAAGGCTTATCATATGAGAAATGTTTGATGGCTCAGGTCTGTATTCACTGGAATTCACAAGAATGAGGGAGATATCTCATTGAAATCTATCGAATGTTGAAATTCCTCAGCAGAGTGGATGTGAAGAGAATGTTTCCTCAGGTGGGAGAGTCTAGGACCAGAGGACACAGCCTCAGACTAGAGGGTCGTCCATTTAGAACAGAGATGAGGAGGAAATTCTTTTGCCAGAGAGGGGTGAATCTGTGTAATTTGTTACCACAGGCAACTGTGGTGCCCAAGTCACTGGGTATATTTAAGGAACAGGATGGTAGATTCTTGATTAGTCAGGACATGAAGGGATACTGGGAAAAGGCAGGTGACTGAGGCTGAGAGGGAAATTGGATCAGTCAAGATGAAATGCTGGAGCCGACTCGAAGGTCCAAATGGCCGAATTCTGCTCCTGTCTCTTATGGTTTTACTCAGGAACTAAAACATTCGCCCAACTGTGGATCACTCTAAAGTTCCCAACTGGTATTCAGATTCCTGTTTCCGGTTGATTTTGATGAATACTGACAGACACCTCTTCATGGGGTTTCATCTCCTGGAATGAGATGTCCTCACAGGTTAATGTCTGTACTGCACCTTGTCACACAATATCATACTCTCCTGTCTATATTTCAGGTTCAGCAGTGACCAGCAGATACACACCCCACATTCAGTCATGAGATCCCTGTGTGGCTGCGATGTTTGGAAATGGAGTCTCCATCTCACTCACTCGGCAATCCGAGGCTACTGCACTGCAACTGCTCATTTCAGAAAATAAACCTCTAAATGTACCGGGGATGCCAGATGGGAAATGGGGGCACAGAGCCGGTTCGGTGGGCGGAGGGACAGCAGTGGATGATACATTGGGAAAATGGCAGGATATGTGACACTGGAGGGGGTATACAGGAGGGGAGAGGAAGGCAGGGTTAAGGCTTGGGAATGGGGAGCAGGGGAATGGGGGTGTGTTTAGTGATGGAGAAGAGGGAGTTGAGGAAGTGGTTATCATTGTTATGGAGCAAGAAGTTGACATGGGGGGGGGGCGGTTAGTGTGGTGGAGGATGTTCTGTTAAATTTTGTAAATCAGATGTTGTAGAAATCATTGCCTGTAGCTTTTCTTCCAGTTTTCCACTGGAGTTTATGTCATGTCATGATTTGAAATTTTATTCATTAAAAACAAAGAAAAGGAGAACATGAAGTGACTGGAGTTGATAAAACTGAGGGAAGCCATTCAGCCCATCTTCGTTCCCTCATCACTGCAGAGATTCCATCTGCCTCCACGTATGAGTGGGTAATACATCCCGGGGAGATATCGGAGAGATTCCCAGCCAGTAATATATGAGCGTAGCCCCACACGTACTGCTCATGTTCATAAGGGATTTCTCACAGTGGGAACACTGGGGTGCTGCACCCCTAGAAAGATATTCATGAAAGCACAGAGGCTCATTGGAAGGGTTTCTCAGAACCCCATTACACATCCCAGAGCAAGATGTTGATGGAATGTTTCATAATGAGTGTCTCAATCCATATTTCAACACATTATCCTAATCTCCACACTCCATATCCTATAAAACCATAGGTACAGCAGTTTCTCCATTGCACACACAATCTTCCTTCAATGTCTCAGCTGAAAGGTAGCACCTCTGTCCCTCTGTACTACAGTGAACAGTCAAGTCAGCCTGAATTTCTGTTCTCACATCACTGAAACGTGAATAAACAGCATCAGTGCCCTGGAACAGAACTCACTGTGGGGACCAAAGCCTTTGGCCTGCTCGGTGTTCAGCTGAAGGAAACTTTGTGCATCCTGCAGCATCCCCCATCAGAGAGTGTGGAGCTGTTGGTACAAGTGCAGGTGACACAGAACTGGAGATCGACCATGTACATGTTTTAATGTGATGTTAGCAGGAGAGAGCATTCTGAAAAAAATATGTCAATGCAGGAAAATACAACAGATACTGGGGTAAACACATTAGGAGTAGAAAACATTAAACAGTTACTAATCAATGCAAACCAAGAATAGAACAGAACAGCTATTTAGATGATGGGCACCAGCACCTGATTTGAGCTGAGTAAGTCCAAGAAACAGACATTGCAGGAAGGCACACAGGACCAGATGTTGAAGGAATATACTCCAGGAATAGACATTGGGGAAAACTATGAAGGACCAGCCAAAGGGAAAAATACCCCTCCACAGAACCAGAAATTGTGCTTAATTCTCAACTTTGTTCATGAGGGAATATGACAGAGATTGGGAATACACGATTGACCTTCAGGAAGCTTGTGATTCCCATGTATGAGAAACAATTTTAAAATCAGTTACTTGGAAGAATCTGGGAATCAGATTCCAAACCCCACATCTCAGGGATGCACCATGTCAGTCATATGAGAAAATATATGTGGAGCAGATTTTAGAAACTGCACCCAAAATCACAGGTTGTAGGAGTTTCCCTGTGCCCATAACCCGGAGTGCAGAGCAGGTCATGAGGGTGCATGGCACTGAATCAGATACTGGGGACGTTATTGCGGGAAAAGGAGATGACTTGGGACCAGCTCCAAATTTAATTAAAAATTAATTAAGAATTAAGTCACAGTTACAAGTTTAATCAACTGACTTTAAACATCCCTGCGGCCGTGGTGTGATCTGAACTCAGCTACCTACGTCACAAACTCAGCTTCGTTGATTCCATATGTTTTGCTCAGCAACCAGTCTCCCTCCCAGTCTCACGCTCCAGCCAACTAGAAAGCCAGGATGTGCAACAACTGAGAACCTTACCTTGTCACTGGCCTCTGCTCCCCTCTGGGAATGTCGGCTCCCGACACTGACCTGCCCGCTCCTTCTTTCCCTCCCTGTTTTCGTGCTGCCAGTCCTCCAGCATATCTTACACCCTTCACTGCTCACAGTAACAGCATTGCCTTCTGCTTCCTGTTTGTGTCTCTGCCTCTCTCTCTCTCAGCTAATGGCTCTGACAGTCTGTTTATACAAAGTGCAGGCAGCTTGTCAGAGCCAGCATCTGACCCTGTGCTCTGTGGGGTGGGAGAGAGAAATGAGGCAGCAAATTGTAAGTTTGAAAAGTTTGAAATGAGCTGAGGGAAGGTGGAAGGAGAGAGAGAGAAGCAGGAAGGACAAGGATAGAGAGGTCACAGTGTAAGAGGGAGAGACTCTCCAAGGCCGGGATACCAGACTAATATCCGAATCTGTGCCATGTTCCTCTCTTCCTGCTCTGCACCCTGTGTTCCAGACACTGGGAATCTCCCCGACTTTGTGAATGTGTGGCTCTCCAAAATCTGATCCAAGTATATTTTTGCACAATACTGCATTTAGGGGCATTCCCACAGAGACGGACTGAGAATTATTCCTTTCAATCTCATCCAAATGACTGCTGTTACCTGGATGAAGGAAGCCTCTCATTGATGGGAATCGATCCCATATTCCTGAGTATTAGATGACAGGTGACACTAAGATAGATGGTATTGTAGGGAGTGAAGAAGGTTAGCAACAATTACAGTGGGATCTTGATCAGCTGGGTGGATGAGATGAGGAATTACAAATAGAGTATTATTCAGATGAGGATGTCTCAGAGCGATTGCAGAACATTCTCAGTGAGGAGGGTGAGCAAACAGAAGTGGTTGCACACATTGGCTCAAATGACAATTGGAAGCAAAAATGGATGTACTGCTGTGCAGTGAATATAGGGAGAAAGAAAATGTGTTAAAATGTAAGACCCCAACAGTGGTAATCTCTGGATTATTCCCAGTACCATGTGCAGGTGAGGTTAAAAATTGAATTTATCATAGATTAGTACATTGCTGAAACCTTGCACAGGGAGCAGGAATTCAGTTCAGTTCAGTTCAGCAATTCAAGGGATACAATTAAAAATAAAATGTTGTGAACTATAGATGAGTAAATCCAATATCTATGGTAGGAAGCTAATATAATGGAGCAAAAACTGGTGAGAAATTAGAATGGGAAGATTTTAAAAATATCAGAAGGCAATTTACAGAAACAAAGAGGCAAAACATCGAATACAAAAGTAAGTTAGCCAATAATATTGAAGAGGATACCAAAAGATTCTACAGATACATAAAGTGTAAAAGAGAGGCGAGAATGGATATCAGACCACTGGAAAATGATGCTGGAGAGGTAGTAATCGGAGACAAGGAAATGATGGACAAACTGAACAAATATTTTCCATCAGTCTTCACTGTGGAAGGCACGAGCAGTATGGTGGAACTTCGAGAGTGTCGGGAGCAGGAGTGGGTGATGCTTCCGTTACTTGGCTGAAGAGACTGTGGAGGCATTAGTAATGATCTTTCACGAATCAATAGATTCTGGAATAATTCTGGAAGACTGGAAATTTCCAAATGTCACTCCACTTTTCAAGAAGGAAAGAGGCAGAAGAAAGGAAATTGTATGCCAGTTATTCTGACCTCAGGGGTTGGGAAGAAGTTGGAGTTGATTGCTAAGGTTGTGGTTTCCAGATACTTGGAGGCACTTGATAAAGTAGGCTGTAGTCAGCATGGTTTTCTCAAGGAACACCTTGCCTTAGAAATCTGTTGGAATTCTTTGAAGAAATATCAAGTAGAATAGACAAAGAAGAATTGGTGGATATTGTGTACTTGGATTTTCAGAAGGCCTCTGACAAGTTGCTGCACATGAGGCTGCTTAACAAGTTAAGCGATCAAGATATTACAGCAAAGACACTAGCATGGATAAAGTGGCTGATTGACATGAGGCAAAGAAGGGGAATAAAGGGAGCCTTTTCTGTTTGGCTGCCGATGACTAGTGGTGGGACTGCTCCCTTTAACATAAAATGTCAAAGTCTTGGATGACAGGATTGATGGCTTTGTTGCAATGTTTGCACATGATACAAGATGGGTGGAAGGGCAGGTAGTTTTGAGGAAGTAGAGAGGCTGCTGAAGGACGAAGCCAGATTGGTGGAATGGGCAATGAACTGGCAGATGGAATAGAATGTTCGGAATTGCACAGTCATGCACTTTGGTAGAAGAAATGAAAGGACAGACAATTTTCTAAATGGACAGAAAATTCAAAAATCTGAGGAGCAAATGAACTTGGGAGTCATTGTGTGGGCTTCCCTAAAGGTTAATTTGCCGGTTGAGTGGGTGGTGAGGAATGCAAAAGTGGTGTCAGTATTCATCTGAAGAGGACTACAAGATAAAAGCAAGGATGTAATGTTGAGGCTTTACAAAGCACTGGTGAGGCCTAACAGAGTACTGTGAGCAATCTTGGGCCCCTTATCTGAGAAAAAATGTGCTGATATAGTGGAGAGTTCAAAGGAGATTCACAAAAATGATTCTGGGATTGAAAGGCTTGTCACATGGAGAGCATTTCACGTGCTCACTGGAATTCAGAAGAATGAAGGGTGACTTTATTGAAACCGATCAAATGTTGAAAAGCCATGTAAAGAGTGGATGTGGAGAGGATGTTTCCCATGACTGGAGAGTCTAAGACCAGATGATACAGCCTCAGAAAATAGGGGTTTATTTGAGAAGATGAATTCACTGCCACAGGCAGCTGTGGAGGCCAAGTCTCGGCAGATGGAGTTCAACCCGGAGAAGTGTGAGGTGGTACACTTTGGAAGGACAAACTCCAAGGCAGAGTACAAAGTAAATGGCAGGATACTTGGTAGTGTGGAGGAGCAGAGGGATCTCGGGGTACATGTCCACAGATCCCTGAAAGTTGCCTCACAGGTGGATAGGGTAGTTAAGAAAGCTTATGGGGTGTCAGCTTTCATAAGTCGAGGGACAGAGTTTAAGAGTCGCGATGTAATGATGCAGCTCTATAAAACTCTGGTTAGGCCACAGTTGGAGTACTGTGTCCAGTTCTGGTCACCTCACTATAGGAAGGATGTGGAAGCATTGGAAAGGGTACAGAGGAGATTTACCAGGAGGCTGCCTGGTTTAGAAAGTATGCATTATGATCAGAGATTAAGGGAGCTAGGGCTTTACTCTTTGGAGAGAAGGAGGATGAGAGGAGACATGATAGAGGTGTACAAGATAATAAGAGGAATAGATAGAGTGGATAGCCAGCGCCTCTTCCCCAGGGCACCACTGCTCAATACAAGAGCACATGGCTAAAGGGGTGGGAAGTTCAAGGGGGATATTAGAGGAAGGTTTTTTACTTAGAGAGTGGTTGGTGCGTGGAATGCACTGCCTGAGTCAGTGGTGGAGGCAGATACACTAGTGAAGTTTAAGAGACTACTGGACAGTATATAGAGGAATTTAAGGTGGGGGCTTTTATGTGTAGCCACCCGCCCCCCCCCCCCCGGCCACCCTCAGGGTCGCTCGGCTCGCTGTCGTCTTGGGAAACAGCCTCGGCCTCAGCAAACTGGGTAATTCGTTTGTGTGGATGCTGTGTGAGGTACCCCACCCCGCCCGAATAACAGACAATACACCAGATGCAATTAAATGATTTACAGTTTATAGATATTACTGGAACTATATAATTAAAAGAGAATAAAATATAAAAGGAAAATAAAAGGCGCCACAATTATCAAAGTTCAATCTCTTCATGCACAAAAACCGTTGGAGCTCAAGGACCTTCTTCTTCACCCTGTGACCCCCTCGGACCACCTCGACCGGCCGCCTGGGACCAACAACGGTGGTCGACCGGACGCTCCACACGAGTCCGTCTCCGTCTCCTCGCCGAACGTCCCGCTCGGGGTCCGACCCCGTTAACGGACATCACAGCACCTGGTCCATCCTCTGTCTCACTCTCCCGCCGTCTGCCCCAAAACTCCGCGCATACAGTATCTTCAAATACACCAAAACCATAACAACTATCCCAATTGGTTAATAGCACTTACTTATCACATTCTAAAGGAAAAACAAGCTGCTAGCGCAAACTTTCTCAGCGTTTAACACAACAAAGCCGCATTCCCCAGATTAACATAACAAAGACGCCATTTTAATTAGCCTCCGCAGTAACATAAAAGTCGAAACCCCCTTACACTCTCCCCCCACCAAATAAAGTCATGTCCTCATGACTTCTAAATAACTCGCCAACCAGTCCTGCAGACACACAACACACACATACACAAATACACACAGTGACAGTGCTCCCCAAACAGTGGACCTTACTCCCATCCCAGGGGCGCTACATAGGCCAACCTATCTGGGAGCTTCTTAACCCTCCGAGACCTCCGTACCCCCTCACCTAAACCCAAATGGCTCAGACACTACTAGGGATACCTCAGGCCTGCTTGCCAACTCCTCTCTCACTCAGGCCACCACCTCAGCTCGGAGCCCCCCGTCCCATGTCCGGGGCCCCGCCTCTCCTCCTTCCTGATCCTGCCGTAACTCAGACTGCCCACAGCTAGCCCTCCCCACTACACCTGACTCAGTGGGAGAAGGGCCAAAGGTCTCTTCCTCAATCACGGGGAAGTTAGCGAAAGGCATCATGTTCCACATGTGCAGCACATCATCCTTCGAATCGTACCCTTCCTCATTCCCTCGATCGGTAGCTGCTGTTTAAGTTTCTCCAAACTGAAACATTTAGCCGGGGCTACCCCTTCAGCCTCCTGCAGTCGAGACGTCAGCTTCTTCGGGGACTCCTTCAACTCTCGCCACAGCCTCCGCAGTTCTGACTCAGGGTTCCTGGCCATCTCAATCTGGGTCACAGTTACCCCACCAGCTTCTTCCTCCCTGACCTGAAAAGCAGCAGATAAAGAATGTTCAGCCTCCGGTTGTTTCTTCCTGAGGACGTCCTCCAGGTCAACTTTCAGTTTTTCCACTTCATTTAAACTCGCGATAGTCATCTTCAGGTTCCTTTCAAGCGTCCGCCTCCCTTTTCCGAGATCTGTCCTCCATTTCTTCACCTCCTCGGGAGTGTAGTCAAACTCCCCTCCCTGGGCTCTCGGTTTTCTGTTGATCTTAGTCAGAACACTTCCTTGATCTTCCCCAACTTGCAAGTCTTCCAATCTGTTCTGAATCGACGTCTTGAGTTTCTGCTGATCCTTTCGAAGGTGGGTCATTGTTTCTTCTTGCTGGATTAATTCATCAGTATATGACCGCAGTGCGGTGCAAATCCCCTCTCTTCCCTGCGTCTCATTCAGATTGGCGACCTGGGTTTCCATCCCCCGGTCCACCACCGTCTGTCCCAACACCAGGAAGTTCAACTGGTATGTCGGGTCATTTTCCTCACATTGCACCAAACTCCTCCGGTCAAAAACTCCTCCACATTTGACACTTCGCTTCAGTCGCCCGGGCTCAGCCACTCGCCTCGCCTCATAGTCCCCCCAGGCGAATCCAAGCTCTAGGCGGTCATCCGCATACGTCAAAACTCCACACACCTTCACTTCCCCCATGGTCTTCCTCATGCCCCGCGGGAAAGATGCAGGGGCTCCGGATATGCCCTTGGGCATCTTTTCGGATCGGAAGAATCCTAGGGAACTAGTAAAGGCCATCTTCTGCTCAACAGCCGCACTCCTCAGGATCTGGCAACATCCACCCCTCAGATGCAGCACATTAAACCACATCGCATAATCCACACACACGCTGCCTTCATCTTCCACGCCACTAGGGTCCAGTTGCCGCGACCTCTCTCTCACTGAGGTGTCTTCAGCGGTCAACTCCCCTCCCTCGTGCTAGTTCGGAGCATCTACTAAGAGGGTCTCACCCTCAGCTACTTTCCCCAAGCTGTACCACCGCCGGGTCTCGTTCAAATTCGGTACTGGCTCAAGGCTGCTACACACGTCCTTAGAAGCAACTCGACACGCTGGGTGCCCAGACAATGCCCCAACGAACTCCAGGGTCATTAACCAATCATCGTCTTCTGGATAACGACTGCCACTGGTACCCAAAGTCTCCGGTGCCCTTGCGGTTGTCAAGGATAAATGCTTCAGACACCGGTTGTAAAACGAACTGTACAACAACTTGATCTGTGCCCCGGGGTCGAGGATAGCTTTAGCATCACTTCCCTCTATCCATAGCGACACCCTGGGGCGTGGCCCCTCTAAGCCTTCAGGAATAGGGTCTTTTCCTTTCGGAAGTTCATTGGTACATTGCTGGGAACGTGCTTCCCCAGAGACCTCAAGCCATTCCCCCACTGGGCCTCCACTAAGTTTCCCAACACCTCTCTGATCAGCTGTACAACTGATCCACTGAAATGATCCCCCTGGCACTGCAAGCAATTTAACCGCCCTCCTCGCCAGAGAAGACACACTGAAAACTTTCCCCCCTCTTTCAAATAACTGACAGCTGTCACTACAGTGTAAGTGAACCTGACAGCTCTAACACCGTCACCAGCCCGCCTACTCAAACTTTCAACCAATCCCTGTCGCTCTCCCTCAACCAAGCACTGCCACTCATCTAACAACTGAGAGATCCGCTCCGCCCACGTCTCGCAAGTCTCCGCCCCTCTTGGGGTGGACACTATCCCAAGTGCCAGGCGGAGCCTGCCAGAGCTAGAACATTTATTCGTAGACCCTACCTCCAAATCAGACCACTCTTTCCTCTCTCTCCCAACCGCATGGACAGCCCCGAATGCCACGTCCAACTCGTCAATGCCAGCCTGAACTCGAACAAAGACCGCACCCACAACGCATACAGCAATCACCAGCAAATAACCCACAGAGACACACATTACAGATTTAAACAGGGCACCCACACAGCATACCAGCAGACTCCATCCCGGACGAGCCCCCACAATGTAGCCACCCCTCGGCCACCCTCAGGGTCGCTCGGCTCGCTGTCGTCTTGGGAAACAGCCTCGGCCCCGGCAAACTGGATAATTCGTTTATATGGATGCTGTGTGAGGTACCCCACTCCGCCCAAATAACAGACAATACACCAGATGCAATTAAATGATTTACAGTTTATAGATATTACTGGAACTATATAATTAAGAGAGAATAAAATATAAAAGGAAAATAAAAGGCGCCACACTTATCAAAGTTCAATCTCTTCGTGCACAAAAACCGTTGGAGCTCAAGGACCTTCTTCTTCACCCTGCGACCCCCTCGGACCACCTCGACCGGCCGCCTGGGACCAACAACGGTGGTCAACCAGACGTTCCACACGAGTCCGTCTCCGTCTCCTCGCCGAACGTCCCGCTCGAGGTCCGACCCCGTTAGCGGACTCACAGCACCTGGTCCATCCTCTGTCTCGCTCTCCCGCCTTCTGCTCCAAAACCCCGCGCATATAGTATCTTCAAATACACCAAAACCATAACAACTATCCCAATTGGTTAATAGCACTTACTTATCACACTCTAAAGAAAAAACAAGCTGCTAGCGCAAACTTTCTCAGCGTTCAACACAACAAAGCCGCATTCCCCAGATTAACATAACAAAGACGCCATTTTAATTAGCCTCTGCAGTAACATAAAAGTCGTAACCCCCTTACATATGGGAGGCAGGGTTTGAGGGTCGGCACAACATTGTGGGCTGAAAGGCCTGTACTGTGCTGTAATATTCTATATCTATATTCAAGGTAGAGGTTAATAAATTCTTGATTAATCAGGGTATGAAGAGATATGGGTAGTAGACAGACAATTGGGGCTGAGAGGGAAAATGGATCAGCCATGATAAAATGGCGAAAGACTCGATGGGCCAAATGGCCTTGGGGTAGATTAGGATTAGTGAGCAAGGCTCTGTGTGTGGGAGATTATGTCTCATGAATTTTCTCTGTTCAGTCCTGCTCCACCTTCCATAAGACCATAAGGTTTCTCTCTTTCTGTTCCCATTAGTTCATTCCTCATCTATTAGGGCATAGTAGTTTAGTAGGAATGGCTCCAGGGGCAGTGTTTTGCACTCTGTGTGGGATGTGGGAAGTCTGGGAGACTCCAGTCTCCCAGGTGAACACATCTGCTCCAGGTGCACCGAGTTGCAGCAACTGAGGGAATGTATTAAGGAATTGGAGCTGCAGCTCAATGACCTTCAACTCATACGGGAGAATGAGGAGGTGATTGACAGGAGGTACAAGGAGGTAGTTACCCTTAGGTTGGGGAAGACAAATAACTGGGTGAATGTCAGGCGAAGAAGGGGAAATGGACAGCTTCTGCAGAGAACACCCTTGGCTGTTCCCCTCAATAAAAAGTATTTAACGTCAGATACTATTGGGGGGCTGACCTGCCAGTGGGGAGCCAGAGTGACTGGGTCTCTGGCACTGCTCTGGTGATGGGGCGCAGAAAAGCAGAGAGGTGAAGAGGAATGCAGTGATGATAGGAGATTCCTCAGACAGCAGGACAGAGACGAGGTTCTGTGGGCACGATTGAATGTCCCAGGCTGCAACTATCAGGACTACTAAGACCGTCCAGTATCGGGAGGACTGTAACGGTATCAGTCACTACTCCCAATCCCATTGATTCATTGGTCAGTTCAACATCCAGAATCAGAATTAGAATCAGATTTATTATCACCGGCAGGTGTCGTGAAATTTATTGACTTAGCAGCAGCAGTTCAATGCCATGCATAATATAAAAGAAAAAATAAATACTTTACACTTTATTGTCACCAAACAATTGATACTAGAACACACAATCATCACAGCGATATTTGATTCTGCACTTCCCACTCCCTGGAGTACAAATTGATAGTAAATATTAAAAATTTAAATTATAAATCATAAATAGAAAATAGAAAATGGAAAGTAAGGTAGTGCAAAAAAACCGAGAGGCAGGACCAGATATTTGGAGGGTACGGCCCAGATCCGGGTCATAATAAATAAATAAATTTCAGTGTATGTATATTGAATAGATTAAAAATCATGCAAAAACAGAAATAGTATATATTAAACAAGTGAGGGAGTGTTCGAGGGTTCAATGTCCATTTAGGAATCAGATGGCAGAGGAGAAGGAGCTGTTCCTGAATCGCTGAGTGTGAGCCTTCAGGCTTCTGTACCTCCCACCTGATGGTAAAAGTGACAAAAGGGAATGGTCTGTGTGCTGGGTGTCCTTAATAATAGACGCTGTCTTTCTGAGAAACCACTCCTTGAAGATGTCCTGGGTACTTTGTAGGCTCATACCCAAGTTGGAGCCAACTAAATTTACGACCCTTCTTTCGGTCCTGTGCAGTTTGTCGAAGATGGCGCCAGTAACTAGCAACTTTGCGCGAGCTCTCCCGAGCAAACTGCCCTCTCCACTGTCCTGTACCTGAGAAACCCTTCTAAAATTCTAATTTAGCACGATCAAGATCAACAACACTCTGGCGAAGCTACTGACCCAGCTGGAGACCACAACGCCAGACCTGCTTCTTAAACTCCGGATCGCACCTGGACCCGACCACGTTCCCGGAGACCCGCGGTCTGCCACCGTGCCGGAGTGCTTGGAGACAGGGCCCATTCTGACCAGCACCTCTCCGGAGCAGACGACCACACAGAAGTGACAGCGGAGACCTCAAGGTGCCCCAGACGCTTCCCCGGAGCGACCACCGTAAAGCCCCCTTGGTGGCCATCCACAGCTGCTGGAAGATGAGACCTCCACCGCCAACCTCGGAAATCGAGCCCGAGGCTCGGCTGGAGTGGAGGCCTCCGCAACTGTGACTCGGTTTGCAGACTTGGTTTAGCCAGGAGCCCGGCCATCCGGGATTAAGTGTTGGCTTCGGGGTCCGACCCAATCGACAGCCCGGGCCCCCGGCAGCTGGAAGTGGCAGCGGAGTCTCCCCAACTCGACTCGACCCGGACTGTCCAATGACGCGACCAGCTGATCAATCCCCGTGGGATGCGTCCAGCTATCTCAAAGAGCTGACAACAACACACTGCATTGATGGAAACCTGGAAAGATGCACTATTTACCGAGGAAGCGTGGGAAAAGAGCTGGGCTGCTGGTCAGATTGAAGCTGAGGGGCTTCGGGGTCCCTATGCCCACCATCCTGCTAGCTAATGTGCAAGCCAGAGAGAACAAGGTGGATGATCTTAAAGGGAGATTCACCTACTGCAGGGAGATGCAGAACTGCTGTGTATTCTGTTTCACCGAGACCTGGCTCTCCCCGCCACCCCCGACTGTGCCACCTGACTGGAGGGATTTTCGGTCCATCGGATGGACCGCACGGCGTCTTCGGGCAAGACGAGGGGAGGTGGTGTCTGCCTACTGATCAACACTGGGTGGTGATCGGACACAGTGGCACTGACAAGCTCCTGCAGCCCGGACCTGGAACACCTGTCGGTGAACTGTCGTCCCTACTATCTGCCACAGGAATTCACCTCGGTCATACTGACAGCGGTCCACATTCCACCCCCCAGGCAGACGTGGTGTGTGCTCTGAACATACTGTATGCCAACATCAGTGAACATGAGACCAGGTATCTGGAGGCTTTGCTCATTACAGCCGGGGACTTTAACCAGGCCAATCTCAGAAAGGCGCTGCCAAAGTTATCCCAGCATGTCTCCTGTACCACTAGAGGCCCGAATATACTTGAACACTGCTGTACAGCGGTCAAGGATGCCTACCGTTCCGTCCCACGACCTCACTTCAGAAAATCGGACCATCAGGCCATACTCCTCCTCCCGGCTTACAAACAGAAATTGAAGCGGGAGGTCACGGTGTCAAAAGTAGTGTCGCATTGGATGGAGGAAACGGATGAGGTCCTCTGTGACTGCTTTGAATCGGTGGACTGGTTAGTATTCAAGGACTCTGCAGCTAACCTCGATGAGTATGCCTCAGCTGTCACGGACTTCATTTGGAAATGCACGGAGGACTGTGTGTCTCGCAAGACGATCCAGGTATTCCCTAACCGGAAACCTTGGATGAATGAGGAGCTCAAGTCCCTTTTAAAGGCTAGAGCTGTGGCTTTTAGGTCCGGGGATACCAGTCGCTACACGGAATCCAGGTGTGAACTCCAGAAAGCCATTAAAGGTGCTAAGAGGCAATATCGAACCAAGTTGGAAGCCCAGGCTAACCACAGGGATGCCAGTAGACTATGGCAGGGTCTAAATGAGATCACTGGGCGCAAAGAAAAGGCTGGGAATATTAATAACTGTGGCGCTTCTCTTCCTGACGAACTTAACGTATTCTACGCAAGATTCAAACAGAAGAGGAGCGTCCCGCTCCCTCCGGATGAACCGGACCTGGTGGCATCGAGATTCATCGTCACCGAGGAGGACGTTAGAAGGACCTTCCTGAAGATAAATCCAAGGAAGGCGACGGGCCCAGATGGCATCCCAGGACGGGTTCTCCGGGTCTGTGCAACCGAGCTAGCTGGAGTGTTTGCTGACATCTTCAACCGCTCCTTGCTTCAGTCAAACATCCCCTTGTGTTTTAAGAAGGCAACGATAATCCCAGTGCCGAAGAAGAGCAAGGTGGCATGCCTGAATGACTATCAACCTGTGGCTCTGACATCAATTGCTATGAAGTGCTTCGAGAGATTGGTTATGGCACACATCAACCACAGCCTACCGGTCAACCTCGACGCTTTGCAATTCGCCTACCGGTGCAACAGGTTAACGGCAGATGCCATCTTTCTGGCCCTACGTTCCTCCTTTGAACACCTGGAGAATAAAGATGCATACGTAAGGCTCATTTTCATTGACTACAGCTCAGCCTTTAATACCATCATTCCAAATAAACTGATTCCTTAGCTCCGGAACCTGGGCCTTAGCACTCAGATCTGCAGCTGGATCTTCAACTTCTTCACAGACAGGACCAAGGCTGTAAAAGTAGAGAACAAGCTCTCCTCTACAATCACTCTGAGCACCGGTGCCCCACGAGACTGTGTACTCAGCCCCCTGCTGTACTCACTGTACACCCATGATTGTATGGCCAAGTTTCCATCGAACTCAATATATAAGTTTGCTGATGACACAACAATTGTCGGCAGTATCTCGGTTTGCTGATGACACATTTGTAGGCCGTATCTCGGGTAATGATGAGTTTGAGTACAGAGAGGAAATTAAGAACCTGGTGGCATGGTGCGAAGACAATAACCTATCCCTCAACGTCAGCAACACGAAGGAATTGGTTGTTGACTTCAGAAGGAGTAGCGGACCACACGACCCAATTTATATCGGTGGTGTGCAAGTGGAACAGGTCAAAAGATTTAAGTTCCTCAGGGTCAATATCACAAGTGACCTGACTTGGTCCAGCCAAGCAGAGTTCACTGCCAAGAAGGTCCACCAGTGCCTTTACCTCCCGAGAAAACTAAAGAAATTTGGCCAGTCCCCTAAAACCCTCACTAATTTTTACAGATGCACCGTAGAAAGCATTCTTCTAGGGTGCATCACAACCCGGTATGGAAGTTGTCCTGTCCAAGACCGAAAGAAGCTGCAGAAGATCGTGAACACGGCGCAGCACATCACACAAACCAATCTTCCGTCCGTGGACTCACTTTACACCTACTGTTGGAGCAGTGCTCCCAGGATAATCAAGGACACGACCCACCCAGCCAACATACTTTTCATCCCTCTTCTCTCCAGGAGAAGGCTCAGGAGCTTGAAGACTCATATGGCCAGATTTGGGAACAGCTTCTTTCCAACTGTGATAAGACAGCTGAATGGATCCGGACCCGGATCTGGGCCGTACCCTCCGAATATCCGGACCTGCCCCTCTGTTTTCTTGCACTACCTTACTTCCCATTTTTCTATTTTCTATGTATGATTTATAATTTAAATTTTTAATATTTTCTAATTTAACTATTTTTAATATTTTTTATATTTAATATTTGTAATCCAGGGAATGTGAAGCGCAGAATCAAATATCACTGTGATGATTGTACGTTCTATTACCAATTATTTGGCGACAATGAAGTATAAAGTAAAGTACTCCCCGCAATACCAGACAGTGATCAGTCTGTCAGACTGCTCTCCACAGTACAGCAATAGAAGTTTCTGAGCATTTTTCTTGACAAACCAAATCTCTTCAAACTCTTCAGCTGAATCTCTTCAAGTATATTCACTATCTTGCCTTCATTGTAACTGAATCAATATGTTGGGACCAGGTTAGATCCTCAGAGATCTTGACACCCAGGAACTTGATTCCGCTCACTCTCTCCACTTCTGATCCCTCTGAGGATTGGTATGTGTTCCTACGTCTTACCCTTCCTGAAGTCCACAATCAGGTTTTTCATCTTACTGATGTTGAGTGCAAGGTTGTTGCTGTGACACCACTCCCCTGGTTGGTGTATCTCGCTCCTGTACGCCCCCTCATCTCCATCTGAGAATCCACCAACAATACAATGGTTGTATCATCAGAAAATTTATGGATGGTATTTGATCAATGCTGAGCCACAGTCATGGGTATAGAGAGGGTAGAGCAGAGAGCTAAGCACACACCCCTGAGGTGCCCCAGTGTTGATCATCAGCGAGGAGGAGACATTATTGCCAATCCACACAGATTGGTTTTCCAGTTAAGAAGTTGAGCATCTAATTGCAGAGGGAGGTACAGAGGCCCAAGTTCTGTAACTTATCTCCCACTGCGAAAGTTGAGCCAACCCATGCTTGCAACTGTCTTGGACAGTTGCCCACTCAGTTCCAGGTGGAGCCAGCAACAGACTGTGGATTTGTAGATGAGGATATGGGATTATGTGGAAGAGAGGACCAAAGAGATTCCCGAACATTCTGGGGAACTTGCAGCCAAGCTTAAGAACTCAGCCACCAGGTCTCACGTAATGGAACAGACTCCATTATGCCGAGCTTTGAAGCCTATTTGCTGGAGGGAACGTACCCTCTGTAAAGTCTTACAGCCATCGCCTCAGGATTCCGATTGGGATTTAGACTCTGATTTGGCCTGTTTCCACAAATGAGCTTCGTGAGCCTTGGGAGCAGACTCTGAGGTTGGTTGAATTACCCTGCCACTTGAAAAACCAAAGGGGTCCTCCTCGAAAGAAGGTCCGGAGAGTTAGCACACCCAAACCCGTCGAAAGTACTTCCATCTACAAGGACATGGAGGAGGTCTTCAGCAAGGGAAAGGCATCAACTCTTCCACCACACCAACCCCACAACTGTGCGATAGACCTTCAGCCCGGTACCTGTCCCCCAAGGGGTTGATTGTACGTGCTCTTGGGCCCAGAGAGAAGTGTAATGGAAGATTATATTAAGGGGGCTCTTGCCACAGGCTTCATTCAGCCCTCCACCACACCTGCTGGCACACGCTTCTTTTTTGCACAGAAGAACGATGGGAGCCTGCGACCATGCATTAATTATCGGGAATTCAACTGCATGATGGCCAAAAATCACTATCCCCTACCTCTCAAGAATATAGACTTCGAGATGCTCCAAGGAGCAAGAGTATTCAGAAATCTGGAACGGCAATCGGGTCCATATAAGGGAAGGTGATGAGTGGAAGACTGCATTCAATACAACGATGGGACACGACGAGTACCTGAGCAACCTACCCCCATTTTGCCACATAATCAGGGAGCTCGTGGCAATTTGTTGGGGAATCGACACTCTTGTTAACAAGCCCCAAGTGCAAGGGGGGATTTCTAAGAACTACACTCCGGGTCAGCTCTTTGTCCCAAGTTCAATCTGGTCACAGGTCCTCCAATGGGGTCATTCGTCGAGAATGACCACACGGCCAGGGATTGCCTCAGGTTTATCAAGAGGAGATACTGGTGGCCCGGAATGATGAAAGAGGTTCGGCACTACGTGCAGGCATGTGAGGTGTGCGACCAGAACAAGGAGCCTGCTACCCAACCTCAAGGGCTTCTCCACCCCAACCTGTTCCAGAAAGATGTTGGACACAGACCTCCATGGACTTTATCACGGGTAATTGTCGAATGGTTTTCGAAAGTCTGCAAGTTCATTGCCTTGGAGAAGCAACCATCTGCAGTAGGGACGGCCGAAATTGTCCTGGCCCTGGTCTTCAGGATCCACAGATTCCCGGTGGACGTTGTCTCAGGTTGTGGTCCACAATAAGCATCACATTTCTGGAGAGCGTTCTGTAAACTGACAAGGGCAACAGTAAACGTTTCCTGTGGGTTTCACCCACAATCCAAAGGTCAGATGGAGTGAACCAAACAAGATTTAGATGCCTGGCCTCGAAAAGACTTGATAAGTGGTGTGACCATTTGATGTGGGTCACCCACAACACCTTACAGCATTCAGCACATGGGTTGTCACCATTCAAGTGAGTTTGGTTATCCTCTGCCTCTCTTTCCATACAAGGTGGCAGAGGTTGGGGTCCCTGAGGCCGAAGGTTTCATCCAACGCTGCAAGCAGAAGTGGATTAGGACAAGAGAAACTTTGCAGCTCTCCAAGACTCCAAAGATCAATCCCACCTTCCACATCTCTAAATTAAAACATGTCTGCATCAGCCCCTTAGCCCCACCACCATCAGCCCTGCTGCCCCAGTGAGTAGACTTTTGTACTTGCGTACTGCTCTGGGTATTTGACAATACCTCATGGACTGGGAAGTATTCGGACTCCAGGAGAGGTGCTGGGTGCCTGATAGATATCTGAGATCCTGCTCTCTTCCACAACTCTCATCACTGCCTCTCCAAGCAGCCAGGGTCGTCAGGAATCAGCATACATGATGGGTTCTGTTACGAGACGCACCCAACAGTCCCAGCTTCCGGAATTTCGACTCTGACTCTTCCCAGTGCAGATAGCTGGTGCGGCCCCTTTAATGATTCTGGATGGTCCCGCTAATTGATAATGATGTTTTGGGCACAAAGATACCCCAGCAATTGAGTCCAAACCATCCTCATCAAGGACACTCGTCACAGTCTTCATACATATTGGCACAAATGACATAGGTAGATATGGTGAGGTGGTCCCAAAGAGAGGGATTAGGAAGCAAGGTAGAAAGCTGAGGAACAGATCCTCCAGGGTAGTAATCATTGGATTGCTGCCTGAGCCACATGTCAATGAGGGTAAGAATAGGCTGATTTGGCAGGTGAATGTCTGGCTCAGGAACTGGTGCAGGAGGCATGGGTTCAGATTTATGGATTATCAGGACCTCTTCTGGGGAAGTTATAACATGTACAAAAGGGATAGGTTACACCTGAGCCCGAGAGGTCCCATATCCTTGCAGGCAGATTGACTATTCTGTATTGGGTATTGTACAATGATCTGGAATTGATCAGAGAGTTTCAGATAAAAGAACCCTGAAGGGCAAATGATCATAAAATGACTACATTCACCGTGATATTTGAGAAGAAGCTAAAGTTAGATGTATCATTATTACAGTGGAGTAAAGGAAGTTATAGAGGCATGAGAGAGGAGTTGATTGCTATAATGGATTGGAAAACAACACTGGCAGGGATGATGGTAGAGCAACAATAGTTGGAATTTCTGGAAGCAATTCAGAGGGCAAAAGATCTATACATTCCAAAAAGGAAAGAGTATTCTAAAGGCAAGGTGACTCAGCCATGCCAAACAAGGAAAGTCAAGGCCAACATTAAGCCAAAGAGAGGGCATATAACTGAGCAGAAATTATTGGGAAGTTAGTGTTATAAGCTGGGCGTGGATGGCGGACCCAAAAGCAAGACAGAGACTAGGTTTATTGAGATAGGAAGGTGAGTAGGAAGAGACAGTGCTTGAAATTGACACAGTCCCTGGATGAGTCTAGGGTTCAGGGTCTGGGTTAGGACTTGGACTAGAAACACAGGACCCGGACAGGGAACTAGAAACGAGGAGCCTGGACTAGGAACACGGAACTCCGGAACCAGAACCTGGACAAGGACCCGGAACCTGGGTCTTGGTTTGGACTTGGACTCAGAACTGGAACCCGGCTCTGGGCTAGGACTTGGGACTAGGACCTTGGCAAGGACAGGATGTGGCTACAGGACAGGACAGGACGAGGTTTCCTAACGCTGGGCGAGGAACCCCTGGGCTGGCCAAGGAACCAGGACTAGTTGAGGACACGAAGCTCAGATTTGGACCAGGCTTGGTCTTGGAACACAGAGCCTTGGACTTGAGGTACTCCAGGGCAGGACGTGGCTCTTGGATTCAGTCTGGCTCGGCTCTTAGACTTGGCTTTGTTAGGCTCTGGGACGCGGGGCCGGGATCCTTACTGCTGAGGACACTTGCCAAGGGAACTGCCGAGGTAAACTGCCAAGGGACTCCTGGACTGGATGAGAACACGAAGCCTGGACTTGGACAGGACTGGAAAACAGCACCTGGAACTTGGAACACAGAACACAGAGCCGGGACTCCTCCTTGGGAACAGTACCTAGGGCCGGGACTCTTCTTTGACACAGACACTAAACACGGGGACACAAAGAGATAGTTCCAAACTCAACAATAAATAATTCCTTATCTTGGCATGGCAAGGCTCCGGTCTCACTCTGGCAGTTGAACTTGACAGGGATGCAGGCAGGGCTTCAGAAGGAAGGGGAAGGGAACAGTCCAGCAGGGAATTCTTGGTTTGACAGGTATTTATGTGCCAGCCCAAAACAAGAATCAGGTGCGTCAGTTAAGGCACCCAATAGAAACGGGGAAAACAGGGAAAACCTGGAATATGGATCGATTGACCAGACCATGAACCAGAATGCAGACTTCACGGACAAAGACCATGACAGCTGGAGGAATGGGAAGCTTTTGAGAACCAGCAAAAGGTAACTGAAAAAGTCTGAAAGAAGGGAAAGGTGGAATACAGAAGTTAGATAGCCAATAATATTAATGAGGATACCAAGAGTCTCTTCAGATATATGAAGTGTAAAAGAGAGGTGAGAGGTCATATTGGCCCACTGAAAAACGATGCTGGGAGGGTGGTAATGAGGGACAAGGAAATGGCCGAAGAACTGAATAAATACATTTCATCAGTCTTCACTGTGGAAGACACAAGCAGTGTGGTAGAAGTTCCAGGTGTCAGGGGTCATGAAGTGTGCTACCATTACCATGGAGAAGATTCTTGAGAAACTGAGGTAGATGAGTCACCTGGAGCAGATGGTGTACACCACAATATTCAGAAAGAGGTGCTGAAGACAATATAGAGGCATTAGTAATGATCTTTCAAGAAGCACTGGATTCTGGAATGGAGGACTGGAAAATTGCAAATGTCACTCCACTCTTCAAGAAGGGAGAGAGACAGAAGAAAGGAAATTATTGGCAAGTTTGTCATGAGGGAGGGGCAGGTAGTTTTTAGGGAGGCTACAGAAAGACTTAAGCAGATTAGCAGACTGGGCAAAGAAGTGACAGATGGAATACAGTGTCAGCAATTGCATGGTCGTGCTCTTTGGTAGAAGAAATTAAAGCTTTAACTATTGACTGAGTGGACAGAAAATACAAAACTCTGAGGCACAAAGGAATTGAGAGCCAATGAGCAGGATTTTCTGAAGGTTAATTTGCAGGTTGAGTCTGTGGTGAGGAAGGCAAATGAGATGTTAGCATTCATTTCCAGAGAATTGGAATATTAAAACCAGGATGTAATGTTGAGACTTTATAAAACACTGTTGAGGCCTCACTTCATCTTCCATCAGATTTTATTATCTTCAGCCTTTTGTCACTCCCACCCATCACCTACCTAGGGGAACAGTTTTCAGGACAGAGTTAAAAGATTTAATGGGAACAGACGAAACAAGATTTCAACCAGAGGACGGTCTGCATATGTAATCAGCTGCCTGATGAAGTGGGTGAGGCAGATACAAGAACAACACTAAAAAAACACTTGGACAAGTACATGGATTGATAGGATTCAGAGCAGGGGTTCCTAACCTTCTGTACATGAACCCCCTGCTTAATGATATTGGTCAATGGCATAAAAGGGTTGGGAACACTTGTTTTAGAGCAATGTGGGGTACGCACTAGCAAAACATTACACTTTGATGCAAAACTTGGTCCACATTGACCAGTTGGGCCAAGAGACCTATTTCCATGCTCTATAACACTGTATGAGACGTTCCAGTTTGTGAAGTTAAACCAGGCAAATTCTTTCACAGTAAATGGTCAGGTCCTGCGGGTGCTGATATTCTCCAGGGGAGCCAACAACTTGACAGCATTAAAATTGATTTCTTCAGCATCCAATAACTGCTCCCCCCGCCTCTGTCCCTTACCTCCCGCCTCCTAATCTCCCTGACCCACAACACCGTCTCTTTCTCATCCTCCACCCTCTGTATTGTTCCGGTAATACCATGGGCTCTTAAGTTGGTAAGCAGCCTCATGTGTGGCAACTTGTCAAAGGCCTTCTGAAAATCCAAAATTCAAAGTAAATTTATTATCAGAGTACATAGATGCCGCCATATACTACCCTGAGATTTATTTCAGACCATAAGACATAGGAGCAGAATTAGGCCATTTGGCCCATCTAGTCTGCTCCACCATTCAATCATGGCTGATACTTTTTTTTAATCTTCTCCTCAACCTCAGTTCCCAGCCTTCTCCCCACAACCTTTGATATCATGTCCCGTCAAGAACCTATCAATCTCTGCCTTAAATACACACAAAGTTCTGGCCTCCACAGCTGCATGTGGGAACAAATTCCATAGATTCATCACCCTCTGGCTTAAGAAATTTTTCCGCATCTCTATTTTGAATGGACGCTCTTCTATCCTGAAGCTGTGCCCTCTTGTCCTAGACTCTCCCACCATGGGAAACAGCCCTTCCACATCTACTCTGTCCAGGCCTTTCAATTTTCAGCAGGTTTCAATGAGATTCCCCTTCATCCTTCTGAATTCCAGCGAGTACAGACACAGGAGCATCAAGTGTTCCTCATATTATGACACTTTCATTCCTGGAATCATCCTTGTGAACCTCCTCTGGACCCTCTCCAATGCCAGCACATCTCTTCTAAGATGAGGAGCCCAAAACTGTACACAATATTCAAGGTGAGGCCTCACCAGTGCCTTATAATGCCTCAGCATCACATCCCTGCTCTTGTATTCTGGACCTCTTGAAATGAATGTTAACATTGCATTTGCCTTCCTCACCACCGAATCATCCTGTCGGAGAAAATCACCTGGTCCCTCAACACCAGCTCCATAGCAAAGAAAGCCCAGCAGCGTCTCTACTTTCTGCGAAGGCTGAGAAAAGACCATCTCCCACCCGTCATCCTCACTACATTCCACAGAGGTTGTATTGAGAGCATCCTGAGCAGCTGCATCACTGCCTGGTTCGGAAATTGCATCATCTCGGATCGCAAGACCCTGCAGCGGATAGTGAGGTCAGCTGAGAAGATCATCAGGGTCTCCCTTCCCACCATTACAGACATTTACACCACGTGCTGCATCCATAAAGCAAACAGCATTATGAAGGACCACACGCACCCGTCATACAAACTCTTCTCTCTTCTGCAATCTGGCAAAAGGCAACGAAGCATTCAGGCTCTCACAACCAGACGATGTAACAGTTTCTTCCCCCAAGCCATCAGACTCCTCAATACCCAGAGCCTGGACTGGCACCAACCTACTGCCCTCTACTGTGCCTATTGTCTTGTTTATTATTTATTGTAATGTCTGCACTGTTTTGTGCACTTTATGCAGTCCTGGGTAGGTCGGTAGCCTAGTGTAGTTTTTGTGTTGTTTTACGTAGTTCAGTGTAGTTTTTGTATTGTTTCATGTCGCACCATGTACCTGAAAAACTTTGTCTTGTTTTTACTGTGTAGTGTACCAGCAGTTATGGTCAAAATGACGATAAAAACTGACTTGGCTTGCCTTGACTTGAAAGTTAACCTTTACACTTTGGTAGGACTAATCAAAATAGGACATACATGGTAAATAACAGGAATTCTGCAGATGCTGGAAATTCAAGCAACGCACATAAAAGTTGCTGGTGAACGCAGCAGGCCAAGCAGCATTTCTAGGAAGAGGTGCAGTCGATGTTTCAGGCCGAGACCCTTCCTGACGAAGGGTCTCGGCCTGAAACGTCAACTGCACCTCTTCCTAGAGATGCTGCCTGGCCTGCTGCGTTCACCAGCAACTTTTATGTGTGATACATGGTAAATGGTAGGGCATTGAAGAATGCAGTAGAATAGTGTGATCTAGGTACATTGACTGTACCTGTTCCTAGAGATGCTGCCTGGCCTGCTGTGTTCACCTGCAATTTTTATGTGTGTTGCTTGAAATTCCAGCATCTGCAGATTTCCTCGTGTTTAGGAATAATGGTGCATCATTCCCTGAAGGTAAAATCTCATATGGATAGGGTGGTGAGGAAAGCTTTTGGTATGCTGGCCTTTATAAATCAAAGCATTGAGTATAGGAGTTGGGATGTAAAGTTTAAATTGTACAAGGCATTGGTAAGGCCAAATTTGGAGTATTGTGTACAGTTCTGGTCACCGAATTATAGGACAGATGTCAACAAAATAGAGAGAGTACAGAGAAAATTTACAAGAATGTTACCTGGGTTTCAGCACCTGAGTTACAGAGAAAGGTTGGACAAGTTAGGTCTTTATTCTTTGGAGCGTAGAAGGTTGAGGGGGGACTTGATAGAGGTATTTAAAATTATGAGGGGGATAGATAGAGTTGACGTGGATAGGCTTTTTCCATTGAAAGTAGGGGAGATTCAAACAAGAGGACATGAGTTGAGAGTTAGAGGGCAAAAGTTTAGGGTAACACGAGGGGGAACTTCTTTACTCAGAGAGTGGTGGCTGTGTGGAATGAGCTTCCAGTAGAAGTGGTAGAGGCAGGTTCAATATTGTCATTTAAAGAAAAATTGGATAGGTAGATGGACAGGAAAGGAAAGGAGGTTTATGGGCTGAGTGCAGGTCGGTGGGTCTAGGTGAGAGTAAGCATTCGGCAAGGACTAGAAGGGCCGAGATGGCCTGTTTCCGTGCTGTAATTATTATATGGTTATAGGGTGTTCTGCAAAAGGACTCCCAAGTACCTTTTATCTCAGATTTTTGGATTTTCTCCCTGTGTAGAAAATATTCCACACATTTATTTCTGCTACTAAAGTGCATGATCATTCATTTTCCAACATTATATTTCATTTGTCACTTTCTCACCCATTCTCCAAATCCGTTTGTCCTTCTGCATCATGCCCATTTGCTCAACGCTACCTGTTCCTCCACCAGTCTTTGTATCATCTGCAAACTTGGCAACAAAGCCATCTATTTCATTATCTAAATCATTTATATACAGCACAAAAAAAGTGGGCCTAACACTGACCCCTGCGGAACACCACTGGTCACTGGCAGCCAACCAGTCAAGGATCCTTTTATTCCCACTCGCTGACTTCTTCCAATCAGCCAATGCTCGAACCATCCTAGTAACGTACCTGAAATACCATGGGCTCTTAACTTGCTAAGCAGCTTCATGTGTGGCATCTTGTCAAAGGCCTTCTGAAAGTCCAAATATACGACATCCACTACATCCCCTTTATCGATCCTACTTGTAATCTCCTCAAAGAATTCCAACAGGTTTGTCAGGCAGGGTTTTCCCTGATGGAAACCGCACTGACTTTGTCCTATCTTGTCCTGGGTCACTGAGTACTCAGTCACCTCGTCCTTGACAATTGACTCGAACATCTTCCCAACCATTGAGGTCAGGCTAACTTGTCTATAATTTCCTTTCTGCTGCCTTCCTCCTTTCTTAAAGAGTGGAATGACATTTGCAATTTTCCAGTCCTCTGGCACCATGCCAGAGTCCAATGATTTTCAAAGGATCATTTTCACTGTCACCACAATCTCTAATGCTCCCTCTTTCAGAACGCTAGGGTGCAGTTTCTCTGGTCTGGGTGACTTATGATCTTTTAGGTCTTCAGCCTTCTCCCTTGTAATAGTAACAGCACCCACTTCTCTTCCTTCCCACACGACAACATCAGGCATGCTGCTAGTGTCTTCCACAGTGAAGACTGATGCAAAATATTCATTTAATTCATCTGCCATCTCCTTGTTTCCCATTATTATTTCTCCTGCCTCATTTTGTAGCGGTCCTATATCCACTCTCATTTCTCTTTTAATTTCTACATACCAGAAAAAGCTTTTGCTATCCACTTCGATATTATTGCTAGCTTGCTTTTATATTTTATCTTTTCCCTTCTAATGATTCTTTTTGTTGTTCTCTGGAGGTTTTCAAAAACTTCTCAATCCTCTGTCTTCCCAATAATTTTGCTTTGTTGTATGCCCTCTCTTTTGTTTTTACATCAGCTTTGAATTCCCTCATCAGCCACAGTTGTACTATTTTACCATTTGAGTATTTCTTCATATTTGGAATATACATGTCCTGCACCTTCCTCATTTTTCCCAGAAACACATGGCATTGCTGCTCTGCTGACATCCCTGCTCGCAGATCCTTCCAATTTACTTTAGTGAACTCCTCATACCACTGTAATTTCCCTTACTCCACTGAAATATTGCTATGTCAGACTTTACTTTCTCCCTATCCAATTTCAAGTTGATCTCAAAAACATTGTGATCACTAGTTCCTAAGGATTCTTTACCTTTGGCTCCCTGATCACCTCCAGTTCGGAATCAGAATCAGAATCGGGTTTATTATCACCAGCATGTGACGTGAAACTTGTTATCTTCACAGCAGCAGTTCAATGCAATACATAATCTAGCAGAGAGAGAAAAATATATAATAATAAATAAAATAAAACATAATAAACAAACAAGTAAATCAATTACATATATTGAATAGATTATTTAAAAATGTGCAAAAACAGAAATACTGTATATGAAAAAAGTGAGGCAGCGTCCAAAGCTTCAATGTCCATTTTGAAATCGGATGGCAGAGTGGAAGAAGCTGTTCCTGAATCGCTGAGTGTGTGCCTTCAGGCTTCTGTATCTCCTACCTGATGATAACAGTGAGAGAAGTGTAAGCCCTGGGTGCTGGAGGTCTTTAATAATGGACGCTGCCTTCCTGAGAAACCATGGAACAACTCTAGGTGTTTTGGCAAACACGAGGAAATCTGCAGATGCTGGAAATTGAAGCAACACACACAAAAAATGCTGGTGAACGCAGCAGACCAGGCAGCATTTATAGGAAGAGGTACAGTCGACGTTTCGGGCTGAGACCCTTCGTCAGGACTAACTGAAAGAAGAGATAGTGAGAGATTTGAAAGTGGGAGGGGGAGGTGGAGATCCGAAATGTTAGGAGAAGACGGGAGGGGGAGGGATTGAGCTAAGAGCTGGAAAGCTGATTGACAAAAGGGATACGAGGCTGGAGAAGGGAGAGGATCAGGGGACGGAAGGCCTAGGGAGAAATAAAGGGGGAGGGGAGCTCAGAGAATGAGCAAGCTTGTCCGCCAGAGAAAGCAGAATCTCCCAGTGGCCACACATTTTAATTCCACGTCCCATTCTCATTCCGATATGTCTATCCATGGCCGCCTCTACTGTCAAGATGAAGCCACACTCAGGTTGGAGGAACAACACCTTATATTCCATCTGGGTAGCCTCCAACTGATGGCATGAACATTGACTTCTCTAACTTCCGTTAATGCCCCACCTCCCATCCCTTATTTATTTGTTTATTATTGTTATTGTTTTCTTCTCTCTTTTTTTTCTCCCTCTGTCCCTCTCACTATAACTCCTCGCCCATCCTCTGGGCTCCCCTCCCCCTTTCTTTCTCCCTCAGCCTCCAGTCCCCTGATCCTCTCCCTTCTCCAGCCTCGTATCCCTTTTGCTAATCAACTTTCCAGCTCTTAGCTCCATCCCTCCCGCCCCTGTCTTCTTCTATCATTTCGAATCTCCCCCTCCCCCTCTCAATTTCAAATCTCTCACTATCTTTTCTTTCAGTTAGTCCTGACGAAGGGTCTCGGCCCAAAACGTCAACTGGACCTCTTCCTATAGATGCTGCCTGTCCTGCTGCATTCACCATCATTTTCTGTGTGTGTTGTATAGAAGTTTTTGAGCATATTTGTTGAAGTGCCAATTCGCTTCAAACTGCTAATAAAGTATAGTCTGTCATGGTCTGGTCCGTGAAGTCCGCGTTCCAGTTCACGGTCTGGTCTGAGAACTCCAGACTCCGGGTCTTCCGGCTGTCCCTTGTTTCAGTTGGGCTTAATCATGGGCACCTGATGCTCGTCTTGGGGCTGGGAATATAATTGGCCCTGGGATTGAGTGTGGGTGCTGCTTTGTCTTGTCAGTATTGTTACGTACCCCGTAACTGGGTTGCCAAACCAGCAGAAATGGATCACTCAGTTGGAGTCTGGAGTACTAGAACTAAGAAAGTTTTATTAAAGAAAGAAGCAACACAGTAATCGAAAGGATAATAAATGCAACAGTTCAGCGATGATAAACACACATGTGCACAGAATTAAGATAACAGCATCAATCAAGCTCTATCGTTGTCTAGGGGTAAATGACCAAATTTCAAAGTGACTCAAAGTTCAGTCCAGTTTAGTAGTTCAGTTCGCAGTAATCGTTGCCATGGCGATGGACAACGTGGGAGAGAGAGAGAGAGAGAACAGGATCAACTGATCATTCAGACACGGCTTCACTCACAGACCGGCGATATGGCTCACAAGCAGCTTTTGGGCAGGTCCTTGGTGATGTCACCTGAGGTCACCGACTGTGACCCCTCCTCCAGATGCGGTCGATCCTCTGCAGTGAACCCGGCACCCAGGCAAGGGCAGACACACACCGGGTTCCCGCTGATCGTACCTTTCCACCCTGGCCGTTGTCTGGTACTTTCCACCGACTCGTGAGAGGCGTACCGCTTCCAGGGTCTCGTTACCTCGGGTGGCATGTGTGTCCTGCCTTAGCGAACCTGTCCCTTTTTATCCCCCTGCTGGGGCATCGCCTGTCCACCACTTCAAACAGTTCAGGGTTCAAAGGGGGAGCCGCTCCAGACAGCTCTCTCTCCCGTCCCTTCATTACACATCTCCAGACGCTGCTCCATTGTTCCTTATCTCTCCTTCCCCTGAGGGCAGGTGGCAGACCACTTGCGGATGTCACTGATGCTAACCCAGGCCAGCAAACATCTTAATTTTATGTGTATTCTAGTCACAGTATCCCCTTAGAGCAACCTGCTGGTGGAAGGCTAGAGCAGCCATTTGTGATCTCTAGGCCCTGGTTGGAGGACCACCGCTTCATGGAACCTTGTTGTCTCTAGTGGGAACAGTCATTGTGGTATGGATTCGGCTGTTTCTGGGGCCAGCTGATTGGCTGTCTGCCACTCTGAGCTAGATATGGATTCGTCTGTTTCCGTAGCCAGACAAGTTTCCTGGCCACCCCAAGATTCAGAGCCACCCTGAATTGAGCTCCCTTCCTGTCCTTGCCTCCATGGGGTAAGTCAGGCTGTCCTTGCCATTTTCCTGTGGTTGGATCTGTCCCTTCCTGTCCTTCCCTCCATTGGGTGAGTCAGGCTGTCTTTGCCATTACCCTGAGGCAGGACTGTTCTCTTCCCCTCCCCATCTGAATCCCTGACAGTTTCCTCGGCGGTTTACCTCGGCAGTCATCCCGGTCCTGCATCCTAGGAAGGGTCCTGACCCTGTGCTCCAAGAAGGAGTTCCTCATCCTGCCCAGGAAAGCTTCGAAGAATCCAAGCCTCGTCCAGTCCTGTAGCCATGTCATGTCTTCGCCTAGTTCTGGAGTCCAAGCCCGAGTCAAGACCCAGGTTCTGTAACCAATCCTCGTCTAGTCCTGTAGCCAAGCCTCGAAGAACCCAATCCTCGTCTAGTCCTGTAGCCAAGCCTCGAAGAACCCAATCCTCGTCTCGTCCTGTAGCCAAGCCTCGAAGAACCCAAGTCTCATCTGGTCCTGTAGCCACATCATGTCCTCGCCTAGTTCCAGGGTCCGAGCCCAAGTCAAGACCCAGGTTCTGGGTCCTTGTCCAGTCTCTGTCTTGAAGTCCAAGCCCAGGCTCCTAGTTCTCAGTTCCTTGTCCTGGTCCTGCTTTCCTAGCCAAAGTCCTAGCCCAAGTCTGTGTGCCTATCCCAGCTCCTAGTCTGTGTCCAGTCCCGTCCCTAACTCTAGTCCAGTCCAGTTCCCAGTACTTCAGTGTCTGTGTCTTGCATTTGGGTCTGCCCCAATGCCCCCCTTTTGACATAGCCACTGTCTTGCTTTCTTTATGACTACATCAATATCTTGGGACCAGGTTAGATCCTCAGAGATCTTGACACCCAGGAGCTTGAAGCTGCTCACTCTCTCCACTTCTGATCCCTCTGAGGATTGGTTCATGTTCCTTTGTCTTAACCTTCCTGAAGTCCACAATCAGCTCTTTTGTTTTATTGAAGTTGAGTGCCAGGTTGTTGCTGCAGCACCATTCCACTAGTTGGCATATCTCACTCCTGGACACCCTCTTGTCACCAGCTGAGATTCTTCCAACAATGGTTGTATTGTCAGCAAATTTGTAGATGGTGTTTGAGCTAAGCCTACCCACACAATCATGTGTATACAGAGAGTCGAGCAGTGGGCTAAGCACACACCCCTGAGGTGCGCCAGTGTTGATCGTCAGCGAAGAGGATATGTTATCACCAATCCGCACAGACTGTGGTCTTCCGGTTAGGAAGTCGAGGATCCAATTACAGAGGGAGGTACAGAGGCTCAGGTTCTGCAACTTCTCAATTAGGATTGCGGGAATGATGGTATTAAATGCGGAGCTATCGTCGATGAACAGCATCCTGACGTAGGTGTTTGTGTTGCCTAGGTGGACTAAAGCCGTGTGAAGAGCCATGGAGATTGCGTCTGCTGTTGACCTATTGTGACGATAGGCAAACTGTAGTGAGTCCAGGTCCTGGCTGAGGCAGGAGTTCAGTCTAGTCATAACCAACCACGCAAAGCATTTCATTTCTTCACTGTCGATGTGAGTGCTAGCAGGCAATAGTCGTTACGGCAGCCCTCATTATTCTTCTTTGGCACTGGTATAATTGTTGCCTTTTTAAAGCAAGTGGGAACTTCTTCCCATAGCAGTGAGAGGTTGAAAATGTCTTTGAATACTCCCGCTAGTTGGTTGGCACAGGTTTTCAGAACCATACCAGGCACTCCACTGGGACCTTCTGCCTTGCGAGGGTTCACTTTCTTTAGACAGTCTAACTTTGGCCTCTGAGACAGATCACAGGGTCATCAGGTGCAGCAGGGATCTTCACAGCTGTTGATGTGTTCTCCCTTTCAAAGCGTGCACAGAAGGCATTGCGTTCATCTGGTAGTGAAGCATTGCTGCCGTTCGTACTATTGGATTTTACTGTGCAGGAAGTAATATCTTGCAGTCCCTGCCAGAGTTGCCATGCATCTGATATCACCTCCAACCTCATTCCAAATTGTCCCTTCACCCTTGAAATAGCCCTCCGCAAACCATACCTGATTTTCTGGTACAGGCCTGGGTTGCCAGACTTAAATGCCACAGATCTAGCCTTCAGCAGATGACATAACTCCAGGTTCATCCACAGCTTTTGGTTTTGGGAATGTACAGTAAGTCTTTGTAGGCACACATTCATCCAGACAGGTTTTAATGAAGTCGGTAACAACTGCAGCATACTCATCCAGATTCAAAGATGAATTCCTGAATGCAGTCCAGTCCACCGACTCAAAGCAGTCCTGTCGGCACTTCTGTGCTTTCCTTGTGCAAACCTTCTTGGTGCTGCAGTCTTCAGTCTCTGCCTCTACTCAAGGAGTAGAAGTACAGCCAGGTGATCAGACTTCCCGAAGTGAGGGCATGGAATAGCACGGTAGGCATTCTTGATGGTGGTGTAACAATGGTGCAGTGTGGTGTTTCCTCTGGCATTGCAAGTTGATGGTAATTCCTTTGTGAGCTTTCCAGACTGGCCTTGTTAAAATCTCCCAAAACGATGGTGAAGGCGTTAGGGAGCGCTGTTTTGTGCATGTTGATCCCACTAGTCAGATTATCTGAAGCCTGCTTGACAGTGGCCTGAGGTGGAATGTAAACTGCTACCAGAATTTCCCTCAGGATCAATAAAGTATGACTATGACTGTGAATGACCCCAAAGAATTCCCGTGATAGGTAAGAAGGATGACACTTTACTGCTAGATATTCCAGGTGTGGTGAGCAGAATTGGGATAGCACTGATATATTCATGCACGAAGAAGAGTTGATCATGAGACCTACTCCTCCACCTCTGCTTTTGAGAAACTCTATCAATCTCTCCTGACAGTGTATAGTAAACCTGCCGATCTGAATCGCTGCATCCGGTAGGGAAAAGGTTAACCAGGACTCCATGAATCAAAGGACACACGCAGTTCTAATGTCCCTCTGATACAGCACCCTGGCTCTGAGATCATCGATGTTATCAATTTTATTGGTTTATTACAGAACACCCAATCCAGTACAGCTAATCTCCTGGTAGGCTCAATGACAAACTGTTCTAAAAGCCATCTCTCAGGCATTCAACAAACTCACTCTCTTGAGATCCATTACCAAGCTGATTTTACCAATCCACCAGCATGTTAAAATCTCTCATGACTATCATAACATTGCCCATTTGACACACCTTTTCTATTTCCTGTTGTAATCTGTGGTCCAGCTCCTAACCACTGTTGGGAGGCCTGTATATAACTGCCATCAGGGTCCTCTTACCCTTGCAATTTCTTAACTCAACCCACAAGGATTCAACATCTTCTGATCCTATGTCACATCTTTCTACTGATTTAGTGCCATTCTTTACCAGTAGAGCCAAACCACCCCTCTTCCTACCTTCCTATCCCTCTGATACAATGTGTAACCTTGGACATTCAGCTCCCAACTACAACCATTCTTCAGCCATGATTCAGTGATGGCCATAACATCATACCTGGCAATCAGTGGCAGTGCAACAAGATAATCCACCTTATCTCTTATACTCTGCACATTAAGAGACAACACCCTGAGTGCTATATTTGCTACCCTTTCTGATTTTGCACCCCTAATGTTTCGATACTCAGCCTGTTAGCTGCAACTGTGTCCCTTCAGCTGCCTGCCCTTTCTGACAGTCTGACTGCATGCTATCTTTACTTTTTCACCATCCATCCTATCCTGAGTCCTATCACTCCGGTTCCCACCCCACAGCCAAATTAGTTTAAATTCGACCCAACAGCTCTAACAAACCTGCCCATGAGAACACTGGTCCCCCTCGGGTTCAGGTGCAACCCGTCACTTTTGAGCAGGTCATACCTGTGGTAAACCATATATATGTTGCAACTGGGTTAACTGTCTGGACCCGCGCCTCTGCTGACTGCCCCTGTGGCTCCTTCCACAGGTCCTTTATAAAGGTGTTTCACCTTGCCCCTCCCTCTCAGTCCAGGGGCAGACACTCACCATGGAGGTCGTATTGTACAGCGAATAAAAGCCTTTCAGTATTTTACCCAACATCAGTCTTTTGGAATTATTGAAGGTGCGCTTCAATACCTCCCCCAGAGGAGATCCCAATGATCCAAGAACCTGAAGCCCTGCCCCCTGCACCAGCTTCTCAGCCACGCATTTATCTGCCAAATCATCCTGTTTATACCCTCACTGGCGCGTGGCACAGGCAGCAATCCAGAAATTAATACCCTGGAGATCCGGCTTCTCAGCTTTCTGCCTCGCTCTCCAAAATCACTTCTCAGGACCTCTTTGCTTTTCCTTCCAATGTCATTGGAACCAATATGTATCAAGACATCTGGCTCCTCTCCCTTCCCCTGCAAAATGTTGTGGACACAATCTGAGACGTCCCTGGCCCTGGCATCTGGGAGGCAACATACCATCCGGGTGTCCCATTCACGTCCACAGAATCTCCTGTTGGTTCCCCTCACTATTGAGTCCCCGATCACTACCACTCCCTTCTTCCCTCTCTTTCCCTTCCCTTCTGCACCACAGACCCATGCTCAGTGCCTGTAACCCGCTTGCCGTGGCATTCCCCCGGGAGGTCATCCCCACAAAAGTATCCAAAGTGGTATACTGATTTTCTGCAGGTTGTCACAGTAAATATTTAAAAAACAGAATAGATTCAACAAAAAACTGCAAACAACGAAGATGGATAATGCACCAATGTTCAAATGACAAGAAAATATGAAAATATGAAAAATAAAACAAAAGAATAATAAATAAGTAATATTGTGAACATCAGTTGTAGAGTCCAAGACAGTGAGTCCCCAGGTTGTGAAGCAGACTCGATGGGCCAAATGGCCTAACTCTGCTCCAATATCTTAATGGTCTCATGGAATCAGTTTGGTGTTGGGATGAGTGAAGTTATTCACTCTGGTTCAAGAGCATGATGGTTGAGTGGTAATAACTGTTCCTGAACCTGGTGGTCTGGGACACAAGGCTTCTGTACCTTCTTCCTGATGGCAGCAGAGAGAAGAGAGCATGTCCTGGATGGTGGATGTGCTCGATGATGGATGCTGCTTTCCTGCAACAGCACCCCTTGGAGATGTGCTTAACCGTGTGGCGGGCTGTGAGGACGTATTCTGGAGTGATGGTATGTAGTAAATACTAATTTCAACAGTAACCAGTCTTCAAATTGAACACGGATTGTAGATTCAGTTCAAATTGCACCCAGAACAATGGTGTTCTTGGAGCTGCAGAATGGGGTCGATTGCAAACAAAGAAACTCCAAATTCGACCTCAGATACCTGCATGAGCATGAATGTGGCCCAGGGTCAGTGGGAATTAACGTTCATTTTAGGTGTATGGAGTGTGGATGTGAAGATGGAGGTATTTGAAAATTATATGTAATTCAAAGGGAGCATTCTGGATACATTGTAAATACAGAATTGTCCTGCTGTTACATTTGATCTTTAGCATATAAAAATGTCATGTAATATTGGGTCAGGCAGGCCTCTTCTTCCAACAGTGTCTGAGTATGATGCCTGCTGCTGTTTTGCTGAATAAAGACTTCTATCTCCACCAGCTTCAGTGTCTCTCTGGTGATTTTGTTCACAGTCACATCAAGGGCTTTACCTGTGATGGACTGGTCTCTATCCATGAATTTTTGTAGGCTTTTCTATTCAAGGGTGTTTCCATACCAGTCTGCGGACTCACACAACCCACACACTCATCCCACTAGTTCCCGTCCCCACTACTCCCCTCTGCCCTCCGCACCTCCCTCCCTTTAGTTCCTGCTCCAGCTTCCTCTCCCATCAGATTCCATTATCTTCAGCCTTTTGCCACTATTCCATTCCCCATCTGCCTGTCCACCCGCTCACCTGGCGGCCCCTATCACCTGACAGCACCAGCTCTACCCCTTCCCTCGCCTCTTTACACCGGTCACCTCCCCTCTGTCTTTCAGTCCACATGAAAGGTCTCAACCCTACTTCGTCTCCAGTTCCACTCGAGATAGAGCTTATTCTAGGCGCAGGGGCGCTTGGGTACGTAGTGTCTCCATTTCATTTTTCGGAAGAGAATCGCAACTGCCATTAAACATCAAACAACAGGAATTCTGCAGATGCTGGAAATTCAAGCAACACACATTAAAGTTGCTGGTGAACGCAGCAGGCCAGGCAGCATCTCTAGGAAGAGGGACAGTCGACGTTTCTGGCCGAGAACCTTCGTCAGGACCCGTCGGTCCTTTTAAACAATGGCGGTAAGGAACGGAGCAGGAAGCTGGACGTCTGGTTCACCGTATCTGCCTGACGTTTACTCTGTTGATGCCTTATTCGCTCCTTCTTTGGGCAAACGGCCAAAGGCGGGAATGGTCTGGGTATGTTTACATCCCGACACTCTCGCAAACATCCTATCCACATCAACCCCATCGGGACCTTTCAATAGTCGGTCGGTTTCTGAGGCTTTTATGGCGGTTGGTAAAAAGCTTTAAGGTCCATTGCTGCCCCTTCTGAACTGGAGTGTGGGTCAACGTATCTTGACCCACATATTTATACTTATGTCAATTTTTAGAAAAAAAGACCTGTGCCCTGAAGTAACTGCACTACTATTTAAAGCAATAATCCTGTGATTCTTTCAGGAAAATGCTGTTAATTTTAAATCGTATTTTATTCTGTGATAACTTTTAATTAGTCTATTCGCTTTTTTGATTATGTCTTGTTGATTACAATATTCACACCTCCCATTTTTTGTATTTCTTTATGAAAAACAATGTACTTTAACCCTCTGTGCCCAAACCTCAGTGTCTCGATATTATCACTTCCACCCTCCTGCTCTTTCCTGCATTCCTCAACCATCCCACTTCTCTCTGGATACTATTTCAAGTCGAAATAAGGTTTGTATTATCCCACATACAATGTCTGGTTTTGCCACTGAATGTAGATCTTTTAGACTCCTGATTGTTGTGCTTGAATCAGACAATATTACAAATCTCGTCAGACTCACTTCTTCCATCCACTGCAAAGGGAATACTGTAGTCCAGCTGTCATTTCACCTGTATACACCGAAAAATTGTCATTTATCCTCACCTGCTTTTTCATGTTAAAATCAGGCACTACCAGTCCTACCCCTAATCTACTATTACTGTTTTTGAAACATCTGTGTAATTTTGTAAATATCCATAATTATTATTGTTTACATAACATTCAACTATATCTTGATTTAAGTTGACTTCTCTACTTTTCCATCACTTTCTGAATAATTTAGGATCCACCTCTGGTGCTTCACACAGTCATGGAGTCAGCCCAGGAAAAGGTACTGTATCACTCGCTGCCTTGTTACTAATTCCTGTCCTTTCTGCTTTCCCTTCAATAGTCCATGCAGACTTCCTGAATTTCTTTCTTTCCTTTTCCCAGCATCGGTCTAAAAGCTGTTTACTTGGATGATGTTCTCCAGGCCCTTGCAGGTTTACCCAATATGTTACCACAAGCTGAGTTCTTCTCAGTTCCAGAGGTGTCTCTCCCAACTCCACCTGCATTGCCACCACTGCTGTTGTCCTCATTGCCCCACTGATTAACCTTAATGCTTGAATTTGAATTATATCCAGTTTATTGAGCACACAGTGTGATGCTGATCCATATACCATACTTCCTTAGTCCAGTATTGATCTTATTAATCCTATATATTGCTTTCAAGGGTTTCCTATCAGCTCCCCGTTCCTTTCCTGTTAAAACACCTCATAACATTTTGCACTTTCTGACTTTTGGTTATTATTTCTTTAATATGTGTTGACCATTGGAGTATTTTATCAAACTAAATTCCTAAAAATTTAATGGTATCTGCAGTTTCTAATTCTAATAGATAATTAAATGGAGAGAGAGAAGGGTGAGGATTGAGTTGTTGGTTTACAAGCAAAGGTAGTGTTTGTGAGACTGCTAGCAAGCAGAGGCTGATGACAGGGTAAAACTGCAGTCAATGGGATGAGTTGCAATGCAAAAGGGGGATAGGTTTTTGCATAGTCGTGGAATTAAGGGTCATGGGGAAAAGGCAGGTAGGTGGAGATGAGTCCATGGCCAGATCAGCCATGATCTTATTGAATGGCAGAGCAGGCTCGACGGGCCAGATGGCCTACTCCTGCTCCTATGTGTTGTGTACTACAGACCCCCCAATAGCCACCAGGACATTGAGGAACAGATATGTAATCTGATTAAGGAAATGTGTAAAAATAATGGGGTTGTTGACGTGGGAAATTTAAAATTCCTGAATATAAACTGAGACCTTCTTAGTGTTCTTCCCACCCTGTTACTTGTAAAAATGCAATCCCCTTCTCTCAATTCCTCCGTCTCTGCCGCATCTGCTCACAGAATGAGGCTTTTCATTCCAGGATGAAAGAGATGTCTTCCTTTTTTAAAGAAAGGGGCTTCCCTTCCTCCACCATCAACTCTGCCCTCAAACGCATCTCTCCCATTTCACGCACATCTGCTCTCACCCCATCCTCCCGCCACCCCACTAGGAATAGGGTTCCCCGTGTCCTCACCTACCACCCCACCAGCCTCAGTGTCCAACACATAATTTTCTGTAACTTCTGCCATCTCCAACGGGATCCCACCACCAAGCACATCTTTCCCTCCCCACCACTTTCTACTTTCCGCAGGGATTGCTCCCTACGCAACTGCCTTGTCCATTCGACCCCCCCCCCCCCGCAGGTCCCTTCCTGTCCCTTCCCGCCAATCTCCGTCCTGGCACTTATCCTTGTAAGCGGAACAAGTGCTACACCTGCCCCTACACTTCCTCCCTCACCACCATTCAGGGCCCCAGACAGTCCTTCCAGGTGAGGTGACACTGCTGGTGTGATATACTGTGTCCGGTTCTCCCAGTGTGGCCTTCTATATATTGGTGAGACCCAACGCAGATTGGGAGACCATTTTGCTGAGCACCTACGCTTTGTCTGCCAGAGAAAGCAGGATCTCCCAGTGGCCACACAGTTCAATTCCACGTCCCATTTCCGTTCTGATATGTCTACCCACGGCCTCCTCTACTGTCAGGATGAAGCCACACTCAGGCTGGAGGAACAACACCTCATATTCCGTCTGGGTAGCCTCCAATTTGATGGCATGAACATTGACTCTCTAACTTCCGTTCATGCCCCACCTCCCTTTTGTACCCCATCCGATATTTGTTTGTTTATTATTATTAATTTTTTTCCTCCATCTCCTTTTTCTCCCTGTGTCCCTCTCACCATACTCCTTGCCCATCCTCTGGGCTCACCTCCCCCTTTCTTTCTCCCTAGGCCTCCCGTCCCATGATCCTCTGATATCCCTTTTGCTAATCAACTTTCCGCAATGGCAGACCGCATTGAGCAGCTGGAGCTGCGACTGGATTCATACGGGAGCATCCGCGATGCTGAGAAAGTCGTGAATAGCACGTTCAGTGAGTTGGCCACACCGCAGGTAAAGGCTACACAGGCAGAAAGGGAATGGGTGGCCACTGAACAGCGTAGCAGTAGGCAGGTAGTGCAGGAGTCCCCTGAGGTCATCTCCCTCCTAAACAGATATACTGTTTTGGATACTGTTGGGGGAGATGTCTCATCAGGGGAAGGCAGCAGCAGCCGAGCTGATGGCACCATGGATGGCTCTGCGGCACAGGAGGGAAGGAAAAGGAGTGGGAGAGCTGTCGTGATAGGGGATTCGATTGTAAGGGGAATAGATAGGCGTTTCTGCGGTCGCAAACGAGACTCCAGGAGGGTATGTTGCCTCCCTGGTGCAAAGGTCAAGGATGTCTCTGAGCGGCTGCAGGACATTCTGGAGTGGTCATGGTGCACGTAGGTACCAACAATATGGGGAAAAAAATGGGATGAGACCCGACAAGGTGAATTTAAGGAGTTAGGAGATGAACTAAACAGTAGGACTACAATGGTAATAAACTCTGGATTACTACCAGTGCCACGTGCTAGTCAGAGTAGAAATAGGAGGATATTTCAGATGAATACGTGGCTTGAAAAATGGTGCAAGGGGGAGGGATTCAAATTTCTGGGGCAATGGGACCAGTTCTGGAGGAGGTGGGACTGGTACAAACAGGACGGTCTGCACCTGGGCTGGACTGGAACCAATGTCCGAGGGGGAGCGTTTGCTACTGTTGTTCAGGAGGATTTAAACTAATGTGGCAGGGGGATGGGAACAAGTGCAGAGAGACAGAGGGGTGTAAAATGAGGGTAGAAGCAAAAAGTAGTAAGGTGAAAAGTAAAGTGGCAGGCCGGCAAATCCAGGGCAAAAATCAAAAAGGGCCACTTTTCAACATAATTATATAAGGGCTAAGAGTGTTGTAAAAGCAAGCCTGAAGGCTTTGTGTGTCAATGCAAGGAGCATTTGTAACAAGGTGGATGAATTGAATGCAATAGAAAGGAAGGACATTAGCCAGGAGGATGTGGAATCGATATGGGTAGAGCTGCAAAACACTAAGGGGCAGAAAACGCAAGTGGGAGTTGTGTACAGGCCACCTAACAATAGTAGTGAGGTTGGGGATGGCATTAAACAGGAAATTAGAAATGCGTGCAATAAAGGAACAGCAGTTATAATGGGTGACTTCAATCTACATATAGATTGGGTGAACCAAATTGGTAAGGGTGCTGAGGAAGAGGATTTCTTGGAATGTATGCAGGATAGTTTTCTGAACCAACATGTTGAACCAATTAGAGAGCAGGCCATTCTAGACTGGGTATTGAGCAATGAGGAAGGGTTAGTTAGCAATCTTGGCATGCGAGGCCTCTTGGGTAAGAGTGACCATAATATGGTGGAATTCTTCATTAAGATGGAGAGTGATATAGTTAATTCAGCAGCAAAGGTTCTAAACTTAAAGAAGGGTAACTTTGAAGGTACGAGATGTGAATTAGCTGAGATAGACTGGCAAATGATACCTAAAGGGTTGACGGTGGATATGCAGCGGCAAGCATTTAAAGATCGCATGGATGAACTACAACAATTGTTAATCCCAGTTTGGCAAAAGAATAAACCAGGGAAGGTAGTGCACCCGTGGCTGACAAGGGAAATTAGGGATAATATCAATTCCAAAGAAGAAACATACAAATTAGCCAGAAAAAGTGGCACACCTGGGGACTGGGAGAAATTCAGAGTCCAGCAGAGGAGGACAAAGGGCTTAATTAGGAAAGGGATAAAAGATTGTGAGAGAAAGCTGGCAGGGAACATAAAAACTGACTGTAAAAGCTTTCACAGATGTGTGAAAAGAAAAAGATTGGTTAAGGCATATGTAGGTCCCTTACAGACAGAAACAGGTGCTGTTTTGGGAATGTCATCCTGATGTACCGGGATTTGATGGTATCCCCGGACGAGGTCTACCTTGGAAAAGATCCTTGCGCCGTGTAGGTTTGCTGCAAAGTCTTGAATGTGCGGCACAGGGTAGCGGTCTGGAGTTGTAGCCTCGTTCAGCCTGCAGTAGTCGCCGCATGGTCTCCAGCCCCCGTAGCCTTGGGCACCATGTGCAGGGGGGAGGCCCATCGGCTGTCGGACCGTTGTATGATCCCCAATTCCTCCATCTTCTTGAACTCCTCCTTCACCAGTCAGAGCTTGTCCGGTGGGAGCCTTCGAGTACGGGCGTGGAGGGGTAGTCCCTGGGTCGGGATGTGGTGCTGTACTCCGTGTCTGGGCATGGCTGCCGTGAACTGCGGTGTCAGGACTGATGGGAAATCCACCAGGACCCTGGTGAATTCGTCGTCGGACAGCATGATGGAGTCCAGGTGTGGGCCTGGCAACTTGGCTTCACCCAGGGAGAACGTTTGAAAAGTCTTGGCATGGACTAGTTGCTTCCCTTGCAGGTCGACCAGCAGGCTGTGAGCTCACAGAAAATCTGCCCCCAGGAGTGGTCGGGCCACGACGGCCAGTGTGAAGCCCCACGTGAACCGGCTGGAGCTGAACTGTAGCCGCACCGTGCGGGTGCCGTAGGTCCGTATTGTGCTGCCATTTGAGGTCCTCAAGGTGGGTCCCGGTTCTCTGTTGCGGGTGTTGTAACTCGTTGGAGGTAAAACGCTGATCTTCGCTCTGGTGTCGGCCAAAAAGCAGCGTCCCGACTGCTTGTCCCAGACATACAGGAGGCTGTCCTGATGGCCAGCCGCTGTTGCCATCAGCGGCGGCTGCCCTGGCGTTTCCCGGGAATTTGCAGAGTGGTCTACAGCGGCGGGCCTCTGTGCCCCACCACTGGTGGTAGAAGCACCATTGGTCGTTGGGCTCCTCACTTCCGTCGCCGGGTTTTGTAGGCTCTGCTGCCGGGCCTGGTCTGGTCTGCCGTTGGGCACGTTGGGTGATCTGTGCGATGGACGCCCCTCTCTCCTTCCTGGCATTCCACAGCACATCTGCCCGGGCCGCCACCTCCCGGGGGTCGCTGAAATCTGCGTTGGACAGCAGTAGGCATATGTCCTCGGACAGTTGCTCTAGGAACACCTGCTCAAACGTGAGGCAGGGTTTGTGTCCTTCAGCCAGGGCCAGCATTTCGTTCATTAATGCCGACGGCAGCCTGTCGCCCAGACCATCCAGGTGCAGTAAGCGGGCAGCTTGCTTGCGCCGTGAGAGTCCAAAAGTCCTTATGAGCAGGGCTTTGAATGCTGTGTATTTGCCGTCCTCCGGGGGCAACTGTATAAACTCCTCAACTTGTGCAGCTGTGTCCTGGTCGAGGGAGCTCACCACGTAGTAGTAATGAGTGGAATCGGAGGTTATCTGCTGAATGTGGAATTGGGCTTCTGCTTGTTCGAACCATAAGCAGAGTCGCAACGTCCAGAAGCTTGGCAGTTTTAACGAAACTGCATGAACAGATGCGGCGTCAGTCATCTCTGGTCCAAATATCGTTTGGGCCGTCGGGGTCACCAGTTGTTGCGGTGTGCTACACACAGCGCTAGAATAACGACACGTAGTCGGTGAGTTGGAGTTGCGATAAAAAAGATTTATTCAAACTTCACGGCCTCCTTTAAAGCCTTCCCCTTCCCGCCCTCCCTGGGCAGGACTGCTGTGGGGAATGCATATTCCCAGACCGTTTCGCGCGCGGGATTTTCCCCCACTGGTGAAGATGACCTGACGCTCTTTTTGGGGCCGGCCTCTCTGCCGGCGCACGTCGTTTTGTGAGCCGGTTCGTGTGTGCTGGAAAGTGGGTCGCCACAATATTGTGGGGAGTGAAAAAGGTTAGCAACAATTACAGTGGGATGTTGATCAGCTGAGTAGGTGGGCAGAGGAATTACAAATAGAGTATAATTCAGATGAGGATGTCTCTGGGCGATGGCAGAACATTCTCAGTGAGGAAGGTGAGCAGATAGAAATGGTTGCACACATTGGCTGAAATGACAATAGGCAGAAAAGTGGATGTGCTGCTGTGGAGTGAAAATAGGGAGTTGGAAAACAGGTTAAGATGTAAGACTCCATCAGTGATAATCTCTGGATAATTCCCAGTGCCGTGTGCTGGTGAGGTTAAAAATTTGACATATCGTAGATGAGTACATTGCAGAGACCTTGCACAGGGAGCAGGAATTCGGTTCTCCGGACCTTTCAGATGTTTTCTGGGAAAGACGTAATCTGTACGGATAATTTTGCACCTTAACTTAAGAAGGGCTGCAAATAAAAATAAAACGCTGGGAACTATGGACGAGTGAACCCAATATCTGTGGAATGAAGATAATATAATAGAGCAAAAATCAGTGGGAAGTTAGTTTGGGAAGATTTAAAAACCACCAGAAGTCAACAATAAAAATCTTAATGAAGCAAAAGATGGAATATGAAAATAAGCTAGCCAATAATATTAAAGAGGATACCAAAAGTGTCTTCAGATACATAAAGTGTAAAGAGAGGTGAGAGTGGGTATCAGACCACTGGAAAACAATGCTGGAGAGGTAGTAATGGGGACAAGGAAATGGTGGACAAACTGGACAGGTATTTTGCATCAGTCGTCACTGTGGAAGACACTAGCAATATTGTGGAAGTTCGAGAGGGTCGGGGGCAGAAGGGAGTGAAGCTGCCATTACTAGGGAGAAGGTTCTTGACAAACTGAAATGTCTGAAGTTAAATAATTCACCTGGACCGATGGTGCACACCCCAGGGATCTGAAAGAGGTGACTGAAGGGATTGTGGAGATATTAGTGATGATCTTTCAGGAATCACTAGATTCTGAAATGGTTCCAAAAGCATAGAAGATTGTAAATGTCACTCCACTCTTCAAGAAGGGAGAGAGGTAGAAGAAAGGAAATTATAGGCCAGTTGGTCTGACCTCAGTGGTTGGGAAGATGTTGGAGTTGATTGGTTTTGGAGTACTTGGAGGCACAAATAGGCACAGTCATCAAGGTTTCCTCAATTGAAAATCTTGACTGATGAAACTTGGAATTCTTCAATGAAATACAAAGCAGAAAAAACAGAGGAGAATTAATGGATGCTGTGCATTTGAAATTTCAGGAGGCCTTGGACAAGGTGCCGCACATGAGGCCGCTTAACAAGTTACGAGCGCATGGTATTTCAGGAAAGATATTAGCATGTATAAAGTGGCTGATTGGCAGGAGGCAAAGAGTGAGAAGAAAAGGAGCCTTTTCTGGTTGGCTGTGGGTGACTGGTGGTGTTTCACAGGGTTTTGTGTTGGGACTGTTTCATTGAACATGTAATGTGTAACGTAATTGGCAGCAATGAATATCAATCAAGACAGGTTATATAAAAACAACCAAACATTTATTAAACATGGATAAACGATAAGGGAAAAAAATAAACCAAAACTTTAACCGAAGTTAACAGATATGCAGCCGTTCACCAACTCGCCACTCGGCTCTGGTTCTTAAAGTGTTAAATGCGAAAACAGTTCTTAAAGCAGTCAGATATAGTTCTTAAAGCGATAACTTTGAAAGTCCAACAGTTTTACATGTTCAATTGGGAGAGACTTCTCTGGAGAAGGATTTTTTCACAGACGCAACTTTCCTGCTGGTTCTGTCCACAGGATTCATGATGCCAAAAATAAACAGTTTAAATCAACTGACCTTAAATTCCTTTAGAGAGAGAGAGAGCACCTTTTTGCATGAACTCCTTGCTCTTTTTGGCAAGAGTTATCTCGATGCAGATCGTACTTCTCCAACGAAGACTCAGTAAGGTCGATCCTTTATTAAACTGCCAAACGATGCCGACTTCTCTCGATCCTTCGATTTTGTACTTCGATAAATTCTTCACTCTCCCTTCTACTGTTGGAATTGGGTAAATCAGCACATCTGGTAAAAATTTCCAGTTCAACAATATGGTATTTTTCTAGAGAATGCAATACCCGGTTTTAAACATGAAACTGCGTCACAAAAACAAACGCGTAACAGAAACGGAGACACAACACGTTCTACCTGGAAATCTACAAACTAAAAAACCCTACTGCGTCACCTGGGTCGACCCTTATATAGTCATAGGTCACATGTCATCAGGTGACCTCACATCGGTGGGAAAATCCCATCAGGTGACCTTCAAAAGACCATTACATCATTCTCACAGAAAAAAAAACACATCTCCCTGAGTATGTAACAAATGTCGATGCCTTGGATGATGGAATTGATGGCTTTATTGCAAAGTTTGCAGATGATACGAAGATAGGTGAAGGGGCAGATAGTTTTGAGGAATTACAGAGGCTACAGAAGGATTTAGCCAGATTAGGAGAATGGGCAATGAAATTGCAGATGGAATATAGTGGAATACAGTGTCAGAAAGGGTTTGGTCATGCACTTTGGCAGATGAAATAAGAGGATAGACTATTTTCTAAATGGAGAGAAAATTCAAAAATCTGAAGTGCAAATGGAATTGGGAGTCCTTGTGCAGGATTCCTTAAAGGTTAACTTGTATGTAGCGTCATTGGTGAGGAAGGCAAATGTGATGTCAGCATTCATTTCAAGAGGTCTAGAAGGTAAAAGCAATGATGTAATGTTGAAACTTCAGAAAGCACTGGTGAGGCCAACTTGGAGTATTGTGAGCAATTTTGGACCCCTTCTCAAAGAAAGGATGTAGTGACATTGGAAAGGGTTCAAAGCAGATTCATAAAAATGATTCTGGGATTGAAAGGCTTGTCATATGAAGACTGTTTGATGGCTCTGGGCCTGTGCTCAGTGGATTTCAGAAGAATGAGGGGTGATCTCAGTGAAACAGATCGAATGTTGAAAAGCCTCAATGGAGCGGCTGTGGAGAGGATGTTTCCAGTGGTGGGAGAGTCTGAGACCAGAGGACACAGCCTCAGAATAGAGGGGCGTCCTGCCAGAACAGAGGTGAGGACAAAATTCTTCCAGAGAAGTGGTGAATCTGTGGAGTTCGCTGCCATAGACGGCTGTAGGGGCAAAGTGTTTTGGTATATTCAAGGCAGAGGTTGATAGATTCTTGATTAGTCAGGGCAAGAAGGGATACGGGAAGAAGACAGGAGATTGGGGATGAGGGAAAATCGATCAGCCATGATGAAGTGGCAAAGCAGATTCGATAGGCCAAAATGGCCTAATTCTACTGTTATATCTTAAGCTTTTAATGTAGGAGTTCTGAAGAGTTAAGAGCTATTTCAGAAAACTGGGGTAGATAGGATTAGTGAGTAAGGCTCTGCATGTGGGAGATTATGTTTCATGAGTTTCCTCTGTTTCGTCCCTGCTTCACCTTCCATAAGACCATAAGGTTTCTCTCTTTCTGCTCTCATTTCTTCATTACTGATCTATTAGGGCATAATAGTTTAGTGGGAATGGCTCCAGGGGCAGTGTTTTGCACTCTGTGTGGGATGTGGGAAGTCTGGGAGACTCCAGTCTCCCGGGTGAACACATCTGTACCAGGTGCACCGAGTTGCAGCAACTGAGGGAATGTATTAAGGAATTAGAGCTGCAGCTCGATGACCTTCAACTCATACGGAAGAATGAGGAGGTGAAGGACAGGAGCTACAGGGAGGTAATAACCCCAAGGTTGCAGGAGGCTGTCAGGAGTTTGGGGCTGAGAGAGAAAATGGATCAACCTCGATGAAATGTCGAAGCAGATTCAGTGGGTCAAAATGGCCTAATTCTACTGCTATATCTTGTGGTTTTAATGGAGGAGTTCTGAGGGTTAAGAGCTATTTCAAAAAACTGGGGTAGATTAGGATTAGTAAGCAAGGTTGTGTGTGTGGGAGATTATGTCTCGTGAATATGAACGTTTGATCTGTTTCAATGAGGTCATTTTTCTGAAATCCACTGAACATAGGCCCAAAGCCATCAAACGGTCTTCATATGACAAGCCCTTCAATCCTGGAATCGTTTTCGTGAAGCTCCTTTGAACCCTTTCCAATGACACCACATCCTTTCTTTGCTAAGGGGTCCAAAATTGCTCACAATAATCCAAGTTGGCCTCACCAGTGCTTTCTGAAGTCTCAACAACTGGGTGACTGTCAGGAGAAGGAGGGGAAATGCACAACCAGTGCAGAGAACACCTGTGGCTGTTCCCCTCAATAATAAGTATTTCACTTTTGATACTATTGCGGGGTCGACCTTCCAGTGGGGAGCCAGAGTGACCGGGTCTCTGGCACTGAGTCTGGTGATGTGGCTCAGAAGAGCAGAGATATGAAGAGGACTGCAGTGTTGATAGGAGATTCCTCGGTCAGAGAAACAGAGATGAGGTTCTGTGGGCACAATAGAGACGTGCAGGTGGTAGGTTGCATCACTACTGCCAGGCTTCAGGATGTCTCAGATTGTGCCCACGGCAATCTCAAGGGTGAGGGTGAGCAGCCAGAAGTCTTTGCTATGAGACACTCCCAACTGCACCAGCTTCCGGGATTCAGACACACGAACACTCTGGAGTACGGATAGCTGGCACGGCCCCTTTTTGGATTCAGGATGATCCCCCTAATTGGTAATCCTGGTTTTGCTGCCAAGAATTGACTATATAATGAATGACTGAACAGATATTCGGTGCTCAATCATAATCCTACTTGGAATAACATCAAGCAATGCACAGAAAATGCTGGAGGAACTCAGCAGGCCAAGCAACATCTATGGAAAAGAGTATAGTCGACGTTTCAGGCTGGGAACCTTCATCACGATGAGGGGTCTGCTGAGTTCCTCCAGAATTTTGTGTGTGTTTCTTGGATTTCCAGCATCTGCAGATTTTCTCTTGTTTGTAAGGAAGAGCTGATTAGTTTTGGTGCTCAATTGTAAGGTGACTAGTGATATCATCTCGTGTTTGTTTTGTGTCCAAATCTAGTTTGATACAGCGTATAGAACCTTGCTTCGCATACCCCAGCAATTGGTCCAAACCATCCTCATCAAGGACTCTCATCACAGTACGATTGAGCCAACATGGACTCAGTGGGATATCAAAATCTTTCCTCCGCTGTGGCCAGCTGCAGTGAAATGATTTCCAGACAAGGTCTGGAGATTCACAACCTCCAGGTAACCATTCATCAACTTGCATAAAGAGGAAGCCAAGTTCATTCAGGAGAGGCAGTCAGTTCTTCTGTGGAGCCAGCACTTCTTCCAACCTCGGAGAGATTCGATGATACCCAGGTTCTTGCCACGGCCTCCTCACACAATACTCATTAGTGTTTAAACTACAGCCATCCCAGTTCCCTTCAGAGCACGGAAAAGTGGCCTTCATTACTTCTCTCGTGACTGGAAGACCCTGGCCTGGGCTACTATGCACTGGGGACTCAGTCAGAGATCTGCTCGGATTCAGAGGAATTCATGGCCGCCATGAGGAAGGTATTTCATCACCCCACCGGAGCCTGCGAGCCTCGGACCGCCTGATGAAGATTCAGCACGGGGTATAGTCCACGGCTGACTGCACAGTCGAATTTTGGATCTTGGCCCAGGAGAGTGGTTGGAACAGGGAGATCTTGGCCGTTGTACTGCCATGAATTCCAAGATGAACTGAAGGATTCCCTCGCCTTAGCAGAGCCAGCAGAGAACTCAGAGGTTCTGATTGACCAGTCCATCCATCTCAATAATTATCTGGCAGAGCGAAAGTGGGACCACTTCAGGAAATCAAAGAGAGCCACTCCAAGCCCAGTCCCTGCACATCACAGTTCCACTCCCCAACCTCGGACCATAACCAGCCTGTCACCTGCTCAAGATCCAGTCGAACCCATGCAGCTCAGTTGCACTAGGCTCTCTGCCGATGAGAGATCCCGGCGTCGGAATCGAGATCGCTGGTTTACCTGCAGGGAAGTATGTCACCAGCGGGCCGAATGTCCCAGGCTGCAACTGTTGGGACGGCTAAGACCGTCCAGTATCGGGAGGACAGTGATGGTAGCAGTCACTGCTCCCTTCCCACTGATTCTGGGTTCGTGCTGAAGGCAGAGTTTTCCGGGGTAACAACTTAAGGCAGGTGAGGGCTTCAGTGTACTAGGGCAGCAGGTCATTTTTTGGATTTAAGAACAGCCCATTGGTTCGACATACCACAGCGAGGGTTGAGTCAACCCATGCCTGCAACTGTCTTGGACGGTCGTCCTCCAGGTTCTGGATGGATCCAGCTGTGGACAGACTGTGGATTTGCAGATGAGGACAGATAGAGAGATGGATACTCTATTGATCCCAAAGGAAATCACAGTGTCACAGTAGCATTACAAGTGCACAGATATAAATATTAAAAGCAGAAAGAATAAAAAATAAGTTACCTCAAACTGTCTATCAGGAGGGGGCATCACTTCCCTGGCTATCGGTTGACTCATTATAGAGCCCAGTGGCCGGGGGTATGAATAACCTCATGTAGCTCTGTTTGCAGCAGCACACTTGTCTTAGTCTATCACTAAAAGTGCTCCTCTGTTCAGCCAAGGTGGCATGCGGAGGGTGAGAAACATTGTCCAGAAATGCCAGGATTCTCCGATGAGTCCTTTGTTCTACCACAGCCTCCAGTATATCCAGTTTGACTCCTATAACAGAGCCAGCCTTTCTTATCAGTTTATTGAGCCTGTTAGCATCACCCGTGTTGATGTCATTGCCCCAGGACACCACCCCATAGAAGACTGTACTGGCGACGACAGACTGATAGAACATGTGAAGGAAAGGCCTGCATACTCCAAAGGATCTCACTCTCCTCAGGAAGTAGAAGTAACTCTGGCCCTTTTTGTGGAAGACATTAGTTTCTACATTATTGACTCTCCACTCATACCCCTGATCCTTGGGTACCCTTGGCTGTCCCAGAATAATCCATCCATGAACTGGAGGGAGGGGAGAATCATTGCTTGGTCCAGCCATTGTAAGACAGTTTGTTTGTGGCATGGTGTTCCAAGTCCCAGACTCTGCTGTGACCAACGACCAGTAATGGGGCAGCCTCAGACCTTCTGGACACCTAGTCCTGCCCTCAAGGATGGACAAGCTGGTTCCAGCCAATGGGACTGTGAGAGTCCTGACACTCTCGAGTCGGGATCCCACAGGAACTGGAGAGAGGGAAACTAGTTCAGGAGAGGACCAAAGAGATGCCCAAACATTCTGGGGAACTTGCAGACAGGTTTAAGTAATCCAGGTGCCAGGTCCCTCTGTAATGCCTCTCTGCCGTCACCTGAGGATTCAGATGGGGATTTGGACTCTGATTTGGCCCGTTTCCAAGAATGAGCTTTGAGCCTAGGGAGGGGTCCCTGAGGTCGGTTGAATCACCCCTGCTGCCTCAGACTCAGGAGTCATTCTCACAGGAAGGTCTGCAGGAGAGAGCAACACCCAAAAGGGTCGAAATCCTTTCATTCTACAAGGAGTTGCAGGAGGTCTTCGGCAAGAGAAAGTCCTCACGCCTTCCTCTGCACTGACCCTACGACTGTGCTATAGAACCTGCTGCCCATTACTTTACCCCGCAGAGATGATTGTACCTGCTCTTGGGCCCAGAGAGAAGTGTAATGGAAGACTATATGAAGGAGGCTCTTGCCACGGGCTTCATTCAACCCTCCACCTCACCCGCCTGTGCAGGCTTCTTTATTATAAGGGATTAAACCGCATGACAGACAAAAATTGCTACCCACTACCATTCATGAAAATGGCATTGGAGATGCTTCAAGGAGCGAGCGTGTTCACAAAATGAGACCTGCGGAGTGAACACAATCTGGTCCATATAAGGGAAGGCGATGAGTGTAAGACTGCATTCAATACACTGACGGGGCACTACGAGTACCTGGTTATGCCCTTCAGCCTTGTGAATGCTGCAGCCATTTTCCAGCCATTTACAAATGACATGCTCCAGGATCCTCTCCATAAGTATGCCTTTGTTGACTTGGATGACATCCTTATCTTCCCAAAACCCATGAAGAAGAACGTTGTTTATGAAGGGACATTTTAAGGAACCACTGTTTATAACAGAACAAAAGCAGTTGAAGTTTACAAACCCCAGGAATCGTTGGACTTGATTGATGCTAGATGGTGGTGGCCAATCTCTGACTGCCTGGGTCTTGGTAGAGTCCATGTTGAGATTGCCATTGGAGATGATGAACCTCGAAAATGAAACAGTCATCATGTGAAACTCGCAATTCTCCAACTTGACATAAAGTTCATGCTCTGGAAATCTCTTTAAAATGTCCCTTCACAAACAACGTTCTCCTTCATGGATTTTGAGAAGATTAGGATGTCATCCAACTCAACTAAGGCATACTTATGGAGAGGATCCTGGAGCATGTCATTTGTAAATGCCTGGAAAATGTCTGCAGCATTCACAAGGCTGAAGGGCATAACCAGGTACTCGTAGTGCCCTGTCAGTGTACTGAATGCAGTCTTAAACTCATCGCCTTCCCTTAGATGGACCAGATTGTATGCACTCTGTATGTCTAGTTTTGTGAACACACTCACTCCTTGGAGCATCTCGAATGCCGTTTTCGTGAACGGTAGTGGGTTGTGATTTTTGGCTGTCATGCGGTTTAATACCTTATCAGCAATGCACGGACTCTGGGTCCCACCCTTGTTTTGTACGAAGAAGAAGCCTGCGCAGGTAGGTGAGGTGGAGGGCTGAATGAAGCCCATGGCAAGAGCCTCCTTAATATACTCTTCCATTACACTTCTCTCTGGGCCCAAGAGCAGGTACAATCAACTCTGCGGGGTAAAGTAATGGGCAGCAGGTCTATCGCACAGTCGTAGGGTCGGTGCGGGGGAAGACATGGGGCCTATCTCTTGCCAAAGACCTCTTGAAATTCCTTGTGGAATGAAAGGATTTCGACCCTTTTGGCTGTTGCTCTCTCTTGCAGACCTTCCTGTGAGAATGACTCCTGAGTCTTGGGCAGCAGGGGTGATTCAACCAACCTCAGAGACCCCTCCCTATGCTCAAAGCTCATTCATGGAAATGGGCCAAATCAGAGTCCAAATCCCCGTCTGAATCCTCAGGCGATGGCAGCAAGGCATTACAGAGGGTTCCCTCCCTCCTGGAAATAGGTTTCATGGTTCAGTGTAAAGCAGTCTTTTCCCTTCCCTAAGACCTGGCACCTGGATTCCTTAAACTTGTCTGCAAGTTCCTCAGACTGTTTGGGCATCTCTTTGGTCCTCTCCTGAACTAGAGATTCCCTCTCTCTCGTTCCTGTGGGATCCCAACTCGAGCGTGTCAGGACTCTCACAGTCCCATTGGCTGGAACCAGCTTGTCCATCCTTGAGGGCAGGACTAGGTATCCAGAAGGTCTGAGGCTGTCCCATTACTGGTCGTTGGGCACAGGAGAGTCTGGGACTTGGAACACCATGCCACAAACAAACTGTCTTACAATGACTGGACCAAGCAATGATTTTCCTCTCCCTCCAGTTCATGGATGAGTTATGCTGGGACAGTCAAGGGAAACCGAGGATCAGGGGTATGAGTGGAGAATCAATGTAGAAACTAATGTCTTCCACAAAAAGGGCCAGAGTTACTTCTACTTCCTCAGGAGAGTGAGATCCTTTGGAGTATGCAGGCCTTTCCTTCACATGTTCTATCAGTCTGTTGTTGCCAGTACAGTCTTCTATGGGGTGGTGTCCTGGGGCAATGACATCAATATGGGTGATGCTAACAGGCTCAATAAACTGATTAGAAAGGCTGGCTCTGTTGTAGGAGTCAAACTGGATATACTGGAGGCTGTAGTAGAACAAAGGACCCATCGGAGAATGCTAGCAATTCTGGACACTGTTTCTCACCCTCCGCATGCCACCTTGGCTAAACAGAGGAGCACTTTTAATAATAGACTAAGACAAGTATGCTGCTGCAAACAGAGCTACATGAGGTCATTCATACCCTCGGCCATTGGGCTCTATAATGAGTCAACCGATAGCCAGGGAAGTGATGCCCCCTCCTGATACACAGTTTGAGGTCACTTATTTTTTATTCGTTCGTTCTTTCTTTTCTTTTTCCAATATTTTTATTAAATTTATTAAATTTCATATACATCAATACAGAATTCTTAAGGATACTTATTAAAAATCAGTATAAGGTAGCACATAATGCACTATATATAAATCACACTGATACCATCCTGGTTTCCCGTATTCATGATCAATCAAATTAAATAAATTGAATTATGAAATACAATAATATGGTTAATTATGTTATAAAAAGACCTACAACCACTACCAAGACAAAGCTGGGTGGTTAAAAAAAAAACAAAAAAAAGATAACCATATAGTGTTTTATAATGGTAGCCCAGATCTATATTTTAATAACAATAACAATTCAAAGATTTTCGAAATAGTTCAGAAAGGGTCCCCGTAACGTTTGAAAATCTTGATTAGAATCAGAAATCAAACAATGAATCTTCTGTAAATTTAAACATGACATTAATATCGCATAACCATTGAGCGTGTGTGGGGGGGAGCAACCTCCTTCCATTTAAGCAAGATCGCCCTCCTAGCCATAAGAGAAATAAAAGCCAGTACCCTCAAATGAGAAGGCTCCAAAATTATAGTCTTTCTTTAACAATACCAAATAAGGCAGTCAAAGGACTGGGCTTAAAATTAACTTTAAAAAGTACAGAAAAAGTTTGGAATACATCTTTCCAACATTTTTCAAGGCTTGAATATGACAAAATAATCTGAATTAATGAAGCCTCTCCATTATTACATCTGTCACAATAAGGAGATATATCTGCAAAAAAACGAGAGAGCTTGTGTTTAGACATATGAGCCCTCTGTACCACTTTAAATTGTGGGACGGAATGATGAGCACGTAATGATGAAGAGTTAACTATTTTGAAAACAGCCCTCCAGATCTCATCAGATAATGAAGTCTGTAAATCCTTTCTCCAATCTTTCTTTAATTTTGTCTAAAGGAGCCATTCTCAGTCCCAGCAACAGACCATAAATATAAGATATTGAGCCAGTATCAAAAGGTTTCAAGTTAAAAATTACGTCTATTATGTTCTTTTCCGGGCTGGTGGGAAATATATGTAGTTTAGATCTTAAAAAATCTCTAATCTGTAGATATCGAAAAAAGTGGGTATTTGATGTTATATTTCACTGAGAGCTGCTCAAAAGAAGAAAAATACCCTCCAACAAACAGATCCTGAAATCGTTTAATGCCTAATCTATCCCATTCTCTAAAATACAGATCGGTTGTAGATGGTTTAAAAAACAAAGTAGGACGAGAAAGAGAAAATCTCAATAAACCGAAATGTTTTCGAAACTGTAGCCAGATCCTCAAAGTGTGTTTGACCACCAAACTGTTAGTTAATTTATTTCAAGATAAAGGAAGGGAGTATCGAAGAAGAGAGGTAATAGAAAATTTTGTAACAGATCTGGCTTCCAAAAAGTCCCATATTGGACAATCCTCACAATCAATATAATATAACCAGAATGTGAGCTTTCGTATGTTAACTGCTCAATAATATAACCTAAAATTAGGTAGAGCAAGGCCTCCATTCTTTTTAATTTTTTGAAGGTGCGCTTTATTTAATCGAGGTTTTCTGTTCTTCCATATATAGGAAGAAAGAATTGAATCTAAAGAATCAAAAAAAGACTTAGGAATAAAAACAGGTACAACTAGAAAAAGGTATATAAATTTAGGTAAAATATTCATTTTAATAGAATTAATTTGACCAATCAATGATAAAGAGAGAGGCAACCAATTAGAAAGTGTCTTTTTCACATAATTCATTGAGGATAGAAAATTTAATTTAATAGATCTTTAAATTCTTTGGGATTGTTACACCCAAATATGTAAATTGTTTTCTTACAATTTTAAAAGGAAGGTTAATATTGAATGTCCATTCTCCTAATCTGACTAAATCCTTGTGTAGCCTCACTACTTCCTCAAAACTACCTGCCCCTTCACCTATCTTCATATCATCTGCTAACTTTGCAACAAAGCCATCAATTCCGTCATCCAAGTCATCAACATTATATGTTCAATGAAACAGTCCCAATACAGAACCCTGCAGAACACCACTAGTCACTGACAGCCAACCAGAAAAGGCTCCTCTTCTCACTCTTTGCCTCCTGCCAATCAGCCACTTTATCCATGCTAATATCTTTCCTGAAATACCATGGGCTCGTATCTTTTTAAACAGCCTCACATATGGAACCTTGTCAAAGGCCTTCTGAAAATCCAAGTGTACCTTATCCACTAATTCTCCTCTGTCTTTTCTGCTTTGTATTTCTTTGAAGAATTCCAGCAGGTTCGTCAGGCAAGATTTTCACTTGAGGAAACCATGCTGACTGTGCCTATTTTATCATGTACCTCCATGTACTCCAAAACGAATCAACTCCAACATCTTCCCAACCACTGAAGTCAGACCAACTGGCCTACAATTTCCTTTCTTCTGCCTCTCTCCCTTCTTGAAGAGTGGAGTGACATTTACCATTGTCCGTGCTTTCGGGACCATTTCAGAATCTAGTGATTCCTGAAAGATCATCACTATTTCTCCACAATCCCTTCAGCCACCTCTTTCAGAACCCGGGGGTGTACACCATCGGTCCAGTTGAATTATTTACATTCAGACCTTTCAGATTCTCAAGAGCCTTCTCCCTAGTAATGGCAGCTTCACTCGCTTCTGCTCCCGACACTCTCGAACTTCCACAATAGTGCTTGTCTCTTCCACAGTGACGACTGATGCAAAATACTTGTCCAGTTTGTCCACCATTTCCTTGTCCCCATTACTACCTCTCCAGCATTGTTTTCCAGTGGTCTGATACCCACTCTCACCTCTCTTTTACACTCTATGTATCTGAAGACACTTTTGGTATCCTCTTTAATATTATTGGCAAGCTTATTTTCATATTCCATCTTTTGCTTCTTTAAGACCTTTTTTTGTTTTCTTCTCCTGGTTTTTAAAATCTTCCCAATCTAACTTTCCACTGATTTTTGCTCGATTATATTAACTTCCTACCATTGATATTGTGTTCACGGTCCATAGTTCCCAGCATTTTTTTTTTGCAGCCCTTCTTAAATTAAGGCCCAGAATTATCCGAACAGACCCCAGAAAACATCTGAAAGGGCGGAGAACTGAATTCCTGCTCCCTGTGCAAGGACTCAGCAATGTACTAATGTACAATGTGTTAAATTTTTAACCTCACCAGCACACGGCATTGGGAATTATCCAGAGATTATCACTGATGGAGTCTTACATCTTAACCTGTTTTCCAACTCCCTATTTTCACTCCACAGCAGCACATCCATTTTTCTGCCTATTGTCATTTGAACCAATGTGTGCAACCACTTCTATCTGCTCACCCTCCCCACCGAGAATGTTCTGCCATCACTCAGAGACACCCTCATCTGAATTGTACTCTATTTGTAATTCCTCAGCCCACCTACCCAGCTGATCAAGATCCCACTGTAATTGTTGCTAACCTTTTTCACTCCCCACAATACCGTCTATTTCAGTGTCACCTGTCATCTAATACTCAGGAATATGGGATCAATTCCTATCAGTGAGATGACTTCTTCATCCAGGTATCAGCAGTCATTTGGACCAGGATAAGATTCAAAGGAACAATTCTCAGTCCATCTCCAGGGAAATGCCCCCTAATTCAGTGTTGGGTGAAAATATAATTGGATACAGTTTTGGACACACACACACATTCAGATAGTGAGGGAGATTCCCAGTGCTAAAACACAGGTTGCAGAGCAGGAAGTGAGGAACATGGCTTGGATTTGTATATTGTCTAGTACATTGGCCGTGGAGGGTCTCTCCCTTTTACTCTGTGATCTCTCCCTTCATTCCCTTCCTTGCATTTTTCTCTCAAACTGACCTTTCTCTCTCTCTTTCCACCTTCTCAAAGCTCATTTAAGACTTTCCAAACCTCCTATTTTTTGCCGCATTTCTCCCTCCCGCCCCATAGCACACGGGGACAGAAGCTGACTCTGACAAGCTGCCTGCACTTTGTACAAACAGACTGTCAGAGCCATTAGCTGTGAGAGAGAGAGAAGCAGAGACACAAACAGGAAGCAGAAGACAAAGCTGTTGCTGTGAGCAGTGAAGAGTGTAAAATATACTGGAGGACTGGCAGCACGTACTCACAGAAGGAAAGAAGGAGAGGCAGGCCAGGGTCGGGAGCCGACATTCCCAGAGGGGAGCAGAGGCCAGTGGCAAGGTAAGGTCCTCAGTTGTTGCACTTCCTGGCTTTGCAGATGGCTGAAACGTGAGAGTGGGAGTGAGTCTGGATACAGAGCAACAGATATAGTACCATGTGAGTGAGAGTTACTGAGAATTTAATCAATAGGCCGAGTTGGTGATGAAAATACGTAAAGTCAGATCGCATCATGGCAGCTGGAACGTTAAAGTCAGTTTTTTAAACATGTAACTCTGGCTTTGAGAAATGAATTGGTGTCTAAGTGCATGACTGACGTGTTTCAGGGAAGGGAATCTGCTGACTTTACCTGGTCTGGCCTGTATATGTCTCCAGGCTCTCAGTAATGTAACTGACCTTTAACTGCACTGTGAAATGGCCCAGTAATCCACCCAGTTCAAGAGCAGTTGGGATGGGAAAGAAATGTTGTTCTACTCACATCTCATGAATGAATAGTGAAAAGTCATCCACGGTTATGTTGTATCATGATGGATCCATCGCTGTATTGTTTTCAGATCGATCCCACAAGATTGGGATTGATTTTTAAATTTAGTGTTAATAATATTTCATGACCTTATTACTGTTTATTATTTTATGCAGTTACATCGCAATATTGAATTGTTTCTATGGAAATTCCATTGATAAGTTGTTTCTGTTCTGACATCACATTAAAATATTGACATGGTCGATATCCAGTTCTGTGTCACCTGTACTTGTACCAACACCTCCACACTCTCTGATGGGGGATGCTACAGGATGCACAGAGTTTCCTTCAGATAAACACTGCAAAGACCAAAAGCTTTGGTTCCCACACTGAGTTCTGTTCCAGGGCACTGATGCTGTTGTTACTTTTTAGTGATGTGAGAACAGAAATTCAGACTGACTTGGCTGTTCACTGTAGTACAGAGGGACAGAGGTGCTGCTTTCAGCTGAGAGATTAAAGGGAGATTGTGCATGGAATGGAGAAGCTTCTGTCCCCACAGTTTGATTGGACATGGGGTGCAGAGAATTAGGATCATGAAGCACCTTCAATAACTCCAAAAGACTGAAGTAGGGTAAATACTGAAAGGCTTTTATTCGCAGTAAAATACAACTTCCATGCTGAGTGTCTGCCCCTGGACTGAGGGGGAGGAGCAAGGTGAAATCACCTTTAGTCAGGGGTCTGCGGGAGGATGCCACAGGGGCAGTCAGCAGAGGGGCGTTTCCAGACTGTTAACCCAGTTACAACATATATATGTTTTACCACATTCACCCCTCCTTTTTATTTTAAAAAAGAGTCCCACGGGGTGAGGTGACTGACAATATTTTAAAAAGCATATTTACAGGTCAAGTCTGTCAGGCGGTCGAGTCCGTCGCTGTGATCTACGTAGCACCGGTGGTGATCGCACTGGCGACGGCGGTTGTGCTGGCTCCGGCCTGACTTGAGGTGTCAGCACGTTAGGCGTTGGTAATCCCTCGTGCGTGTGCGTCGCGCCCGGTATGGGAGTGTCGTGTGGTATCTGTGTGGGGCTTGGAGTGCACGGTGTCCGGTGGGTACAGATATCGGTGGATACGGGGTTAATAGTCACCACGGAGTGTTCAGGGTCGGGGTCCGGTGCTCCTGCGGGCACCAGGTCGCAGATGGAGACCGTGTCCTCCCGCCCATCAGGTAAAACCACATCGCATACTGGGGGTTCGCATGAAGTAAGTGAGCCCTCTCGACCATCGGGGAGTACTTATTGCTCCTCGCGTGTTTCCGGAGCAGCACTGGCCCCGGGGACGTCAGCCAAGTTGGTAGGGTGGTCCCAGTGGTCGACTTACTGGGAAAAGAAAAGAGCCGCTCATGAGGGGTGGCATTGTTGGACGTGCATAACAGGGAGCGGATGGAGTGGAGTGCCTCGGGAAGGACCTCCTGCCAGCGGGAGACCGGCAGTCCCTTTGACCTGAGGGCTACGAGTGTGGCTTTCCACACTGTGGCATTCATCTTCTCCACCCGTCCATTCCCCCGGGGATTACAGCTCCTGGTCCTACTAGTTGCAATTCCCCTAGCCAGCAGGTATTGGCGCAGCTCGTCACTCATTAACGAGGACCCTTTGTCACTGTGGATATAGCATGGGTATCCGAACAGAGTGAAGAGCTTGTGCAGGGCTCTTACAACTGATGTAGTGGTGTCGGGGCAGGGGATGGTGAAGGGGAACCACGAGTGCTTGTTGATAACGTTAAGAAAGTACACATTGCGGTCAGTGGAGGGAAGGGGGCCCTTGAAGTCACTACTCAGTCACTCAAAGGGGCGGGTGGCCTTGATGAGTTGTGCCTTTTCGGTTCGGTAGAAGTGCGGTTTGCACTCTGCTCAGACTTGGCAGTCCCTGGTCATCGTCCTGATCTCCCCAAGGAAATAAGGTAGGTTCCGGGCTTTCACGAAGTGGAAAAGCCGGGTGACCCCCGCATGGCAAAGACCTACATGCAGGGCGTATAGTCAGTCGATCTGCGCGCTGGCGCACGCTCTCCGGGATAGGGCATCGGAGGGCTCGTTGAGCTTCCCAGGCCGGTACATGATGTCATAGTTGAAGGTGGAGAGTTCGATTCTCCACCTCAGAATTTTATCATTTTTGATTTTGCCCCGCTGTTGGTTATTAAACATGAATGCGACTGAGCGCGGTCAGTCAGCAGGGTGAACTTCTTGCCGGCGAGATAGTGCCTCCAGTGCCTAATAGCTTCCACTATGGCCTGGGCCTCTTTCTCCACCATGGAGTGCCGAATTTTAGGGCCTTGGAGGGTACAGGAGAAGAATGCCACCGGTTTTCCTGCCTGGTTGAGGGTAGCAGCCAGTGCAAAGTTGGAGGATTCACTCTTTACTTGGAAGGGAATGGCCTCATCCACCGCATGCATTGCTGCTTTGGTGATGTCCCCTTTTATGCGGCTGAAGGCCGCGGGGGCCTCGGCTGAGAGGGGGAATGTGGTGGACTTGACCAGGGGGCGGGCCTTGTCTGCGTAGTTAGAGACCCATTGGGCATAATATGAAAAGAAGCCCAGGCACCTTTTGAGGGCTCTGAGGGTGTTGGGAAGAGGGAGTTTCAACAGGGGGTGCATACGGTCGGGGTCAGGGCCAATGACTCCGTTCTCCACGACACACCCAAGGATAGCAAGTCGGGTGGTCCCAAGCACACACTTGTCCTTGTTATAGGTGAGATTGAAAGCTTTGGCTGCTTGGAGAAATTTTTGGAGGTTGTTGTCGTGATCCTGCCGGTCGTGACCACAGATGGTGATGTTATCCAGATATGGGAATGTGGCCTTCAGTTGGCACTGGTCCATCATCCGGTCCATTTCCCTCTGGAAGACAGATACACCATTTGTGACACCGAAGGGGATGCGCAGGAAGTGATAAAGCCTGCCGTCCACCTCGAAGACGGTGTAAGGGCGGATCTCCCGGTGGATGGGGAGCTGCTGGTAAGCGGATTTTAGGTCTATGGTCGAGTACACCTTGTACTGTGGTATCTGATTGACAATATCCGCGATGCGGGGTAGAGGGTACGCGTCGAGCTGCGTGAACCTATTGATGGTCTGGCTATAGTCCATGACCATCCTATTCTTCTCCCCGTTCTGAACAACCACCACCTGCACCCTCCAAGGACTTGTGCTTGCATCAATGACCCCCTCCCTGAGCAGCCGCTGCACCTCCGACTTAATGAAGGCTCTGTCCCCCGCGCTGGACCTCCTGCTTTCAGTTGCCACAGGTTTACAGTCGGGGGTCAGGTTGGCGAACAGCGGTGGGGGAGGGATCTTGAGGGTGGAGAGGCCGCAAGTGGTGTTGGTAGTGTGGCAGTTGGCATGGTGTTGGGTGGGATGTGCGGGTCGGTGTGTGGGGGTGGTCAGTAGCCGGGTATGTGACGTATCCCTACAAAATTGGGGATTTACGACAGTGATTGGTGGGAGGGGCCTGTCATACTCCATTGTCACGCTTTTCAGGTGGCTCTGGAAGTCGAGCCCCAATAGCACAGGGGCACACAGTTGAGGCATAACCAGTAAAGTAAAGTCTCGATATTCTGTGCCCTGCACCACTAGCGTCGCTACACAACCCCACCCCCCCCCGGATGTCTGTTTTTGCGACCTGGAAGCCATGGCGACTGTCTGACTTACCGGCCGTATCACGAGTCCGCAATGCTGCACCGTGTCTGGGTGGATAAAACTGCCCGTGTCAAACAGGCAGCTTGTCCTGCGCCCCTCCACCAGGATGTCCATCATTGACCTTGCGAGCTGGTGGGGAGCGCTTTGGTCGAGGGTCACGGAGGCCAGAATTGAGTCGCTGTCTTGGTCCCTCGCGGTGGGGTGCCCCGTGAGCACCCGTTGGTCATAGGCGGTGGGGGGTGGCGCCGACCAAGATGGCCACCCCCATGTCTCACACGTGGTGGCGGCGTGCAGGGAAGATGGCAGCAGGTAAGATGGCGATCCCCATGTCTCGTACGTGGCGCTGCTCGATCCTGCTCACAGTTTGGACTTACAGACCTTGGCTAAGTGGCCCTTCTTTCCACAGCTGGAGTTTCTCAGGCCGGGCAGCGTTTCCGGGGGTGCTTCTGGAGTCTGCAGAAGTAGCACTTCACGGACTCGTGACTGACAGCAGCCGAGGTCGATTCGCCGGCGGGTTGTGGGGTCTGCAGCGCCCACGAGGCCATCAGGGGGATCGCGTGCCTGGAGAGCCTCAGAGTTGTGCAGAGCGGCCTCCAGCGTATCGGCCAGCTTGATCGCCAAACGTAAGGTAAGATCAGCTTTTTCCAATAGCCGCTGGCGCACATACACTGACCTGGTCCCTGTGACGAAGGCGTCTCTCACTAGGAGCTCTGCATGCTGTCCTGTCGTCAGTCCCTGGCAATCGCAGGCCTGCACGGGCGTCTGTAGAGCCCGGACAAACTCAGCACTTGATTCCCCGGGCCGCTGGTGCCGAGTCGCTAAGCGATGCCGCACGTAGACGGTGTTTACCGGACACAGGTATTGTCCTTTGAGTGCGCTCATTGCGCCGTCGTAGCTCAGCTGGTCTCTGATCATCGAGTAGACCCGTGGACTGACCCTGGAGAGTGGAACTCTGCGATTCGCTGTGGAGTCGGTCGCTTTAATCGCCTCTAGGTGTGATTCGAAGCAAGCCAGCCAGAGTTCGAAAGCGTTTCCAGCTTCAGGTGTTTGTGGTTCGAGGTCTAACTTGTCGGGTCTCAGGTATGTTTGATGCTTTAAAATTACTGTGAGTAAAGTTGATGCACCTTCAATTACTCCAAAAGACTGGAAGTAGGGTAAATACTGAAAGGCGTTTATTCGCAGTAAAATGTCACCTCCATGCTGAGTGTCTGCCCCCGGACTGAGGAGGAGGAGCAATGGTGAAATCACCTTTATTCAGGGTTCTGTGGGAGGAGCCACAGGCACAGTCAGCAGCAGGGTGTGTCCAGACAGGTAACCCAGTTACAACATATATGCAACACACATCAAAGTTGCTGGTGAACGCAGCAGGCCAGGCAGCATCTCCAGGAAGAGGTGCAGTCGACGTTTCAGGTCGAGACCCTTCGTCAGGACAGATATATATGTATGGTTTACTACAAGAATGCCTTGGGATTCACCTTAATCCTATTTGACAAGGACATTTTGTGGCCTCTCCTGGCTTTCTTCATTCTCTTTAGTTCCTTTCTGGCTTCTTCTTCTCCTCATGTGCTGATTTCTGAAGCTCTACATACATTTTCTTTTTCTTGACTAAATTCATCACCTCCCGAGACATCCAATGTTTTCTTGTCTTTCCATCCTCATCCTTCCTTCAGACAGGAATATACCTTCCCTGCACTCTGTGCAATTGCTCTTTAAACACCCTCCACATGTCTGATGTGGTCAGCCAGAGAAAAGATGTTCCCAAATAACACTTATTAGTTCCTGCCAAATGCCCTTGTAAATAGCCTGACCTCAATTTAAAACTCTTCCACAAGGACCATACCTATCGTTGTCTGCAAATAGAATCACAATCAAAATCAGAATCAGGTTTATTATCACCAACATGTGTCGTGAAATTTGTGAACTTAGGAGCAGCAGTTCAAAGCAATACATAATATAAAAGAAGAAGGAAAAAAATCAATCAATTACAGTATATGTGTATTGAAGAGATTAAAAATCGTGCAAAAACAGAAATAATATATATTAAAAGAGTGATGTAGTGTTCATGGGTTCAATGTCCATTTAGGAATCGGATGGCAGAGGGGAAGAAGCTGTTCTTGAATCGCTGAGTGTGTACCTTCAGGCTTCTGATGGTAACAGTGAGAAAAGTGCTTGCCCTGGGTGCTGGGGGTCCTAATAATAGACACTGTCTTTCTGAGACACTGCTCCTTGAAGAAGTCCCGGGTACTTTGTAGGCTAGTATGCAAGCTGGAGATTTACGACCCACTGCAGCTTCTTTCAGTCCAGTGCAGTAGCTCCCCATACCAGACAGTGATGCAGCCTGTCAGAATGCTCTCCACCGTACATCTGTCGAGGTTTTTGAATGTTTTTGTTGACAAACCAAATCACTTCAAACTGCTGATGAAGTACAGTCACTGTCTTGCCTTCTGTATAACTGCATCGATATGTTGGCACCAGGTTAGGTTCTCAGAGATCTTGACACCCAGGGACTTGAAACGACTCACTCTCCCACTTCTGATCCCTCTATGAGGATTGGGATGTGTTGCTTCGTCTTACCCTTCCTGAAGTCCACAATCAGCTCTTTCGTCGTACTGACGTTGAGTGCAAGGTTGTTACTGCGACACCACTCCAGTAGTTGGCATATCTCACTCCAGTCCACTCTCTTGTCTCCACCTGATATTCCACCAACAAAGGTCGTGTCACTGGCAAATTTATAGATGCTGTTTTAGCTATGCCCAGCCACACAGTCATGGGTATCGAGAAGGTAGAGCAGTGGGCAAAGCACACACCCCTGAACTGCACCAGTGCTGATCGTCAGCGAAGGTGAGATATTCTTTCATTATTTATTAATCTTTTTATTGATTTAAAAAGAGCCTATATACAAACAAGAGGAGATTTATCTGAAATATATATATCAATAACAATACAAACAGAAAGTGAAATAGACATTATCAAAATCATACATAGTATTAAGCAAATATGTAATATATAATTAAAAAAAGACAACTAATTCTCCTCTTATCAATTCATAGAGAGGAAAAAAACTTTAAATTTTCAAAATGAAGAAAAAAAACCCACTAAACTATAAGAATAAAAGGGGGAAAAAGGGACGAGGCAGTCCATTCTGAGGATATGACCAAAAAAAAAGGAAAGACTTTCTGATCAAATATAAAACTTCAAAAAAAAATAATTGGGAGAATAAGAAATCAAACTAAATGAAAATATTGAATAAAAGGTCGCCAGATTTGTTCAAATTTAAAGCATGTATCAAATGTCCGACTACTTATTTTCTCTAAACAAAAACAGGACAGAATGGAGGAAGGCCAAAAAAAGACAATAGGTGGATTAGAATCCTTCCACTTCATTAAAATGGCTCTCCAAGCCAATAAAGTTGAAAAGGCAATCATACATTGAGCGGAAACATGAATAGTTCCTGCTTCCGATGGGATAATCCCAAAGACTGCCGTAAGTAAATTAGGTTGTAGGTCCTGATCCAAGACTTTTGATAGCGTTTAAAAAACATCTCTCCAAAAGTTATCTAGCTTTATACAAGACCAAAACATATGACTTAAAGGGGCCACAGGTGAGATATTATCACCAATTATGGTCTTCTGGTCAGGAAGTCAAGGATCTAATTGCAGAGGGAGGTACAGAGGGCCAGGTGCTGGAACATATCAGTCAGGATTGTGGGAATGATGGTGTTAAATGCTGAGCTACAGTCGATGAACAGCATCCTGAAATAGGTGTTTGTATTGTCCAGGTGGTCCAAGACCGTGTGAAGAGCCATTGAGATTGCGTCTGCCATTGATCTATTGTGGCAATAGGCAAACTGCAGTGGATTCAGGTCCTTGCTGAGGCAGGAGTTCAATCTCGTCATGACTGACCTCTCAAAGCATTTCATCACTGTAGATATGAGTGTAACTGGGCGATAGTCATAAAGGCAGCTCACATTATTCTTCTTAGGCACTGGTATAATTGTTGCCTTTTTGAAGCAAGTGGGAACTTCTCCCATAGCAGTGAGAGGTTGAAAATGTCCTTGAATATTCTCACCAGTTGGATGGCACAAGTTTTCAGAGCCTTACCTGGTACATCATCAGGGCCTTACGCCTTGAGAGGGTTCACGCTCTTTAAGAACAGTTTAACATTGGCCTCTGAGACAGAGATCTCTGGGATCTTTGCAGCTGTAGTTATGTTCTCCCTTTCAAAGTGGGCAGACAAGACGTTAAGTTCATCTGGTAGTGAAGCATCGCTGCCATTCATGCTTTTGGGTTTTGCTTTGTGGAAAGTAATGTCTTGCAAACCCTGCCAGCGTTGTTGTACATCCGATGTTGCCACCAACCTCGCTCGAAATTGTCTCTTTGCCCTTGAAGTAGCCTCCATAAGTCATAACGGGTTTTCTGCTACAGATCTGGGTCGGCAGCCTTGAATGCCACAGATCCAGCCTTCAGCAGACAACATACCTCCTGGTTCATCCATGGCTTTATGTTTGGGAATGAACAGCAATTCTTTCTTTTCAAAACTTTTTATTATTATTATCCAAAACTAACAAGAGTACATCGAAGTAGGCAACACTGACAAAGTCTTAAGAAAAAAAAAATTAGGTGTTCAACCCCGGAGCCATGTGTCATACAAAACGCTTCTAAAGATAAACATCAAACTGCCAACAAGAAAAATATGTACCAAAAATTTACAATTAGATCGTGGAGAAAATCTATCAATTAACTCAAATGATAGTAGCGAGCAAATGAACCCCATCTTTTCTCAAAATCAAACATAGGTTCAAAGGTTCGACTTCTAATTTTCTCCAAACTAAGACATAGCATCACTTGAGAGAACCATTGTGACAAAATGGGAGCCGATGTATCCTTCCACTTCGACAAAATGGCCCTCCAAGCTATTAATGTAACAAGTGCAATAACATGTTGGTCAGACAAAAAGATACCGTGGATATTTTGAGGAATTATTTCAGAAAGCACAGTTAATTTGTTAGGTTGTAAATTAATTTTAAGTGCTTTAGTAATTGTAGAAAAAACTGACTTCCAGAACTATTCCAGTATAGAACAGGAACAAAACATGTGTGTCAGTGCAGCTGTCTCAGTTTTATATCTATTGCAATAACTATCAACATTAGGAAACAGTTTAGACAATCTCTGCTACGTCAAATAGTAATGATGTACAATTTTAAATTGAATCAGTGAATGACTAGCACAGGTCGAAGAAGAGTTAACCAGTTTCAGAATCCGCGTCCAATCCTCCGTCATAGAAGTCAAATTAAGTTCCTTTTCCCAATCTTGTTTAATCTCAAATAAAGGATGCTTATCCCATTGTAATAATAAATTATAAATTCTTCCAATGGAACCCTTCATCAAAGGGTTCATACTCGTAATAGTATCCAACAGGTCGGCGTCCAATATGTAAGGAAAATTACTTAAATATTTTTGTAAGGAATGTCTAACTTGAAGGTATTGTAAAAACTGTGAGTATGAAAGAGAATATTTATCAACTAATTATTCAAAAAAAATCAGTCTATCTTCTTTAAATAAATCCAAAAAAAGAATTAATACATTTATTTTTCCAAAGTAAAAAAATTTAATCACTCAAAGAAAGCTTAAAAAATTAATTTCGATAAATTAAACTACAAAGTTTAAATTTTTTAAGATTAAGAAAATTGCAGAACTGGAGCCAAGTTTGTAAAGAATGCTTAATCACAGGGTATAAATTTAAATTAGCAACTTTAGCTAATTGTATAAGTAAAGCAGCTCCCAATAACGAGGTTAAATAAAACTGTTTCACAGCTTTCAATTCCAAGTCTACCCAAATTGCCCGATCGTTCTTATCAACCCAGTGTAACCAAAAGGACATATATCGCACATTAACGGCCCAGTAATACATGCTTAAATTAGGCGAAGCGAGACCTCCATCCTTTTTCAACTTTTGTAAGTGACATTTACTAATTCTTGGTCTTTTATTATTCCAAATAAAAGATAAAATAATAAAATCAATCCGATCAAAAAGCTTCTTAGTCAGAAAAACAGCGATATTCTGAAATAAATATAAAAATTTTGGTAAAATCATCATTTTGACTATATGGATGCGACCAACAAGTGAAAAGGTAAGTGGGTTCCATCTACTAAATAAATACTTCATAGAATCCACCAAGGGAACAAAATTAGCTTTATAAAGATCCTTATATTTTTTAGTGATTACAGCACCTAAATATCTAAAGGAATCTGTGACTTTGAAAGAAGTATTATCATATATAGAAACAGTTTCATTTAAAGGAAGCAGTTCACTTTTACTAACTTTTATTTTATATCTTGAAAAATCTCCAAATTCATTAAATAATTTTAGCAAGGCAGGAATAGATTTCTCGGGATTGGATATATAAACCAGTAAATCGTCAGCGTAAAGAGAAATCTTATGAATGGTCTCATTCACAAAAATCCCAAACATATCTTTAGCTTCACGAAGAGCAATAGCAAGGGGTTCTAGTATTAAATTAAATAAGCAAGGACTTAATGGACAACCTTGTCTTGTCCCCTGTGAAAGCTGAAAAACGGGGATCTACAGTTATTAGTAATAACAGTAGCAATAGTTTTATATATCATTCTAAACAATTATTAAAATTAATACCAAAGCCAAATTTCTCTAAAACATTAAGTAAATATTTCCATTTGACTCGCTCGAACGCTTTTTCAGCATCCAAAGAGACTACGCATTGTGGAGTTTTAAAAGAGGACAAATATATGATGTTAGATACTCTCCAAACATTCGAAAAAGAATAACGACCCTCTATAAAGCCTGTTTGATCTTTAAAATTAATTTTACATAAAATATTCTCCAACCGATTGGCCATTATCTTTGACAGAATCTTAGCAGTGACATTCAATAATGAAATAGGTCTATATGAGGCACAATCAGTAGGATCTTTATCCCTTTTAATAATTAAAGAAATAGAAGCCTCATAAAAAGTAGAGGGTTAATCACCTTTCACAAATGAATCCTTAAACAATTCCAATATATACGGAGAATGCAATTTTCCAAATTTTTAATAAAATTCTGCAGGATAGCCATCACGCCCAGGGGCCTTACCAGACTGTATTGAGAAAAGAGCTTTATAAATTTCGGCTTCAGTAATTTGGACATCAAGAGTTTTTTGATCCTCAACAGAAATTTTAGGAAAAGCAATCTTTTGTAAGAAAGCATTCACTTTGGAAGAATCTACTGGACATAAAGATTTATAAAGTTCAGTATAAAAATCTCGAAAAATCCACACAGGTTTGAATGAGGTCTGTAACAACTGCGGCATACTAGTCCAGATTCAAATATGAATCCCTGAATACGGTCCAGACCACCGATTCAAAGCAGTCCTCTAAGCACTCCTGTACTTCCCTGGTCCATACCTTCTTGGTCCTCACAACTGGTGCTGCAGTCTTCAGTCTCTGCCTATATTCAGGGAGAAGAAGTGCAAACAGATGATCTGACTTCCCAAAGTGAGGGCATGGAATAGCACAGTAGTCTGAAACTTCCTGAAAGATTAGGAGTTGTGGTTACTCTTCATCCACAGAAAGATCAGTTCCCTGGTCAGGCTCATTACCCAACACCAGGTAGAGTATGGCCCCTCCTTTCATTGGACCATGCACATATTGATTTGAGAAACCTTCCTGGATGCACCGAATAAATTCAGCCCCATCTGAAACCCTTACACTAAGAAGGTCCTAGTTTATATGTGGAAATTTTAAAATGACCATGACAACAACCCTATTATTTTTACACATTTCCTTAATCAGATTATATCTCTGTTCCTCAATGTCTTGGTGGCTATTAGGGGGTCTGTCGTACATAACACATAGGAGCAGGAGTCGGCCATCTTTCTTTTTCAATCTTTTTATTGGTTTCATAATGATAAACATATCATAGTATTGATACAAAGTTATTGGGATTACATTGTTATAATTAACATAGTTAAATATAAACCCAGTGGACACATGGGTATTAAACCTCCCAATCATACAGGATACAAATATAATATACAAAAATATAGAAATAAAATCATGAAGAAGGAAAAAAATATAAAAATATACCCCGAAAGAAAAACTAACCTAAACAGTGTTAATCAACTAAACTAAGAAAAAAAAGACATGGGCTGTTATGTAACATCAAAAAAAGGAACCAATAGTGTCGGCGACTCCGCTCCTCTCGACATATATTAAAAAGTAATGGAATAAGTTAAGAAAAGGTCAAATTAGAAAATATGGAAATGTTGAATAAATGGCCTCCAAATCTTTTTGAATTTAGTAGAGGGGTCATAAATAACACTGCTAATTTTTTCTAAATTTAAACACAACATAGTTTGAGAGAACCAATGAAACGTGGTGGGACAATTAATCTCTTTCCTATTCAGCAAAATGGATCTTCTAGCCATCAATGTAAGAAATGCAATCATTAGACGAGCTGAAGAGGTTGAATGACTTGATTCTATGATTGGTACCCCAAAAAACTGCAGTAATAGGGTGAGGTTGTAAATCAATATTCAGAACAGTTTATTGTGGGATTTTTTTCACACACTTTCTGTATTTTTTCCCATTATGGAGTTCTGGAGCATGTGCGTTTTCTATTTGGTTCTATTCATCACTGCCATCTTTGATTAGCCCGTGGTGGGATGCGTGTATTGTGTTTAAGAATAATATCCAATGGTACTTGAACAGATAAACGTTATTAGTTGGAATGTACGTGGCTGCAATCACCCTATTAAGCGAAAGAAGACACTTAAAGTTTTTAATCGATTCCAGCCCGATATAATTTTTGCTCAAGAAACACATATCACAACGGGCGATCAAAATAGATTTTTTAAAGCATGAAGGGCCTTCAATACCATGCTGCCTGTCAAAATAAGACAAAGGGAGTATCTATTTTTTAAAAATCTAATATTTTATTTATCCAAGAAGATATCGTCTCAGATATCAATGGCAGATTTTTAATTATTAAAGGAACAATGTGTAATAGAAAAATTGTCCTGGTTAATCTATACGGACCTAATGTAGATGATTCTTTTTTTAAAAATGTATTTGGTTTATTACCAGACTTAAATGAATATATGCTGCTGATGGGAGGTGACTTCAACTGTTGTTTTAACCCTTTGATTGACAATAGTTCAACCAATCAGCAGCTTCCGAGTCGTTCCGCAACACTTATTAATTGCTTTTTAATTGATTATGGTTTGATAGAAATCTGGAGAAATTTACATCCTAATGACAGAGACTTTTCTTTTTATTCGCATGTTCCTAATAGATATTCGAGAATTGATCATTTTATAGCTGATTTCCGATTTTTGTCCAAAGTCCAGAAATGTGAATATGATGCTATTGCAGTCTCGGATCATGTGCCTTTCAGCTTAACTTTTGAGTGAAATGATGTTAGTTATGTAAACTTGCCTTGCCGCTTTCCAGAAAATCAATTACAAAGTTCGGACTTTGTTAAATTTATAGAGATTCAGATAAAAAATTACTTCCTTTTTAATAATACGGGAGATGTCTCGAAATTGATTATATGGGATACACTCAAAGCATATTTGCGAGATCGGATAATATATTATTTGGCTAAACTCAAGAAACAGACAAAAATAGAGTTAGATAGAATTTCCAAATTAATTAAAGATCTGGATAATTCTTATGCAGTTTCTCCTAATGTTGATTTAACATAGAACATAGAATAGTACAGCACAGTACCGGCCCATCGGCCCACAATGTTGTGCCGACCCTCAAAACCTGCCTCCCATATAAGCCCCCACCTTAAATTCCTCCATTTTACCTGTCTAGTAGTCTCTTAAACTTCACTAGTGAATCTGCCTCCGCCACTGACTCAGGCAGTGCATTCCATGCACCAACCACTCTGAGTAAAAAACCTTCCTCTAATATCCCCCATTGAACTTCCCACCCCTTACCTTAAAGCCATGTCCTCTTGTATTGAGCAGTGGTGACCTGGGGAAGAGGCGCTGGCTATCCACTCTATCTATTCCTCTTATTATCTTGTACACCTCTATCATGTCTCCTCTCATCCTCCTTCTTTCCAAAGAGTAAAGCCCTAGCTCCCTTAATCTCTGATCATAATGCATACTTTCTAAACCAGGCAGCATCCTGGTAAATCTCCTCTGTACCCTTTCCAATGCTTCCACATCCTTCCTATAGTGAGGCGACCAGAACTGGACACAGTACTCCAAGTGTGGCCTAACCAGAGTTTTATAGAGCTGTATCATTACATCGCGACTCTTAAACTCTATCCCTCGACTTATGAAAGCTAACACCCCATAAGCTTTCTTAACTACCCTATCCACCTGTGAGGCAACCTTCAGGGATCTGTGGACATGTAACCCCAGATCCCTCTGCTCCTCCACACTTACCAAGTATCCTGCCATTTACTTTGTACTCTGCCTTGGAGCTTGTCCTTCCAAAGTGTACCACCTCACACTTCTCCGGGTTGAATTCCATCTGCCACTTCTCAGCCCACTTCTGCATCCTATCAATTTCTCTCTGCAATCTTTGACAATCCTCTACACGATCTACAACACCACCAACCTTTGTGTCATCTGCAAACTTGCCAACCCACCCTTCTACCCCCACATCCAGGTCGTTAATAAAAATCACGAAAAATAGAGGTCCCAGAACAGATCCTTGTGGGACACCACCAGTCACAATCCTCCAATCTGAATGTACTCCCTCCACCACAACTCTCTGCCTTCTGCAGGCAAGTCAATTCTGAATCCACCTGGCCAAACTTCCCTGGATCCCATGCCTTCTGACTTTCTGAATAAGCCTACCATGTAGAACCTTGTCAAATGCCTTATTAATATCCATGTAGATCACATCCACTGCACTACCCTCATCTATATACCTGGTCACCTCCTCAAAGAAAGCTATCAGGCTTGTTGGACACGATCTGCCCTTCACAAGGCCATGCTGACTGTCCCTGATCAGACCATGATTCTCTAAATGCCCAGAGATCCTATCTCTAAGAATCTTTTCCAACAGCTTTCCCACCACAGACGTAAGGCTCGCTGGTCTATAATTACTTGCAGTATCCCTACTACATTTTTGGAACAAGGGGACAACATTTGCCTCGCTCCAATCCTCCGGTACCATTCCCGTGAACAACGAGGACATAAACAAAGGGTTGAACTTCAATCACAATATAATTTACTATTAACTTATCCTATTGAAAGAAATTTGCTTAAATTAGAAAGTTAATTTTATATGTTTGGAGACAAAAGTAACAGGCTATTAGCATCTGAACTTAAAGCAGTTAGAGCAAAAAGACAAATTTTAAAAATTCGTAAGGGAGATGGTAGTTTAGCTTGTAATTATGAAGATATTAATAAAATTTTTAAGACTATTACGGTGAGCTCTATAAATCTCAGTTTCAAGCTGACCCTTCTAATATGTATGCCTTTTTACAAAAGATTGATTTTCTTAGAATATCTGTTGAAGATCAGAAAATTCTTGATGCTCCTTTTACTGAAAGAGAAATTCAGAAAGCTATTCTTTCAATGCAATCTTGTAAAGTTCCTGAATTGGATGGCTTTACTGCAGGATTTTATTAAAAAAAAAATTGAACATTTGCTTACTCCTGTATGTTGGAAATGCTTAAAGATTCTTTTCTGTTAGGAGAGTTACCTTACACATTGTATGAAGCTTCTATTTCTTTAATTCTTAAGAAAGTTGAAGACCCTACTGATTGTGCTTCATATAGACCTATTTCACTATTAAATGTGGATGCCAAAATTCTTTCAAAAATACTGGCTAATTGGATGGAGAATATACTAGCTAAAATTATTTCTCAGGATTAAAGTAGTTTTATACAAGGCCGTTATTCTTTTTCTAACACTCGGAGATTGTTAAATATTATATACTCATCCCTCTCTAAGACTCCCAGTGTGTTGATTCTCCAGATGCTGAAAAGGCATTTGATAGAGTTGAATGGAAATATCTATTTAAAGTTTTAGAGAAATTTAGCTTTGGTACTAATTTTAATAAATGGATTAGATTGATATATAAAAGCCCTATTGCCACTGTTATTACTAATAACTGTAGATCCCCCTTTTTCCAACTTTCCCGGGGGATGAGACAAGGATATCCATTAAGTCCTCTGTTATTTAATTTGATGTTGGAACTTTTGGCTATTGCACTTCGTGAAGCTAAAAATATTCAAGGAATTTCTATAAATGGGACTGTTCATAAGATCTCCCTTTATGCGGATGATCTTTTGGTTTATGTTTCGAATCCCGAAGAATTTATTCCTAGCTTATTGAAATTATTATATGAATTTGGATTGTTTAGAGGATATAAGTTAAACCTGTATAAAAGTGAATTATTTCCTTTAAATGATTCTGCTTCTATATATGATGACATTTCTCTAAAAGTTACGGATTATTTTAAATATTTAGGTATTATCATCAGTAAAAATGATGGAGACCTTTATAGAGCTAATTTAGTTCCCTTAGTGGATTTTATGAAGCAATTTTTTTCTAGATGGAATTCACTTACACTTTCGTTAGCAGGTCGAATTCATGCAGTTAAAATGATGATTTTACCAAAATTTTTGTATGTATTTCAAAATATTCCTATTTTTTAACTAAGAAGTTTTTTGATCAGGTTGACTCTATTATTTCATCTTTTGTTTGGAATAATAAAAGACCAAGAATTGGAAAATGTCATTTACAAAAATTAAAAAAGGATGGAGGTCTTACTTTGCCTAATTTAAGAAGGTATTATTGGGCGGTTAATATACGTTATGCGTGTTCTTGGTTATATTGGACGGATAAAAAGGAACAACCATCTTGGGTTGACTTGGAATTGAAAATTGTGAAACAATTTTATTTAACTTTGTTATAAGGAGCTCCTTTACCTGTACAATTAGCCAAAATTTCTATTCTAAATTTAAATCCTATGATTAATCAATCATTACGAATTTGGTACCAGTTTTGTAAGTTTTTTAATCTTAAAAAAATTAACCTTTTTAGTTTAATTTATCAAAACTATTTATTTAAACCTTCACTTAGTGATCCAACCTTTTCTTTTTGGAGGAATAAAGGAATTTTTTCCTTTATGGACTTGATTCAAAAAGGTCGATTGATGTCGTTTGAGAAATTAGTAACCAAATACTCTCTCTCATATTCACATTTTTTGCAATATCTGCAGGTCAGACATTTCTTACAAGAATATTTAAGTAATTTTCCATATATACAAGACTCTGACCTGTTAGACATTATTTTAAAAATGAACCCTTTAGTGAAAGGTTTTATAGGGAAAATTTATAATTTACTATTACAACAGGATAATTATCCTTTACTTAAGATTAAGCAAGATTGGGAAAGAGAGCTTAATATGACCTGAATAACAGAGGATTGGTTGCGAATTTTGAAGCTGGTTAACTCTTCTTCGATTTGTGCCAGTCATTCTCTAATTCAATTTAAAATTGTACATCGTTATTATTTGACAAAGGAGATGATAGATGCAAAACTGAGATAGCTACATTGACACATATGTTTTGGTCGTGTTCTGTATTGAAACAATTTTGGAAATCTATTTTTTCTACAATTTCTAAAGCTTTGAAAATCAATTTACAACCTAATAAATTGACAGTTTTGTTTGGTATAATTCCTCAACATATTCACAGTATTTCTATATCTGACCAATACGTAATTGCATTTGTCACATTATTGGCTGGAAAGGCTATTTTATTAAAATGGAAAGATGCCTCTGCTGCCACTTTGATACAATGGTTCTCTCAGGTGATGTTATGCGTTAGTTTGGAAAAAATTAGAAGTCGAACTTTTGATCCTAGATTGGACTTCGAGAAAAGGTGGAGTTATTTTGCCCATTATTATCATTTGACTTGAGTTAATAAAGATGATCCTTTTCTGATGCTTGGGTATATGGATTTGGTTGGCGGTTTGATGTCTTTTTTTTATGGGAGCTTGTACGGCGTATAACTCCGGATCTGTGCTCCAAATGGGTATTTTTTTTAGTTATTAGGGGCTTTTCTCTGTTTTAGTTAGTAGGGGTTCTTTTTTTCTTTTTCTTTTTTCCATAAAAAAAGCTTTAACACTTTGTTTTTGATTATTATTGATAAAAAAAAGAGTAGTTGAAATAGTATCAAAATATCTTTCCAATATTTTTTCAAAAAAGGACATGACCAAAACATATGAATTAAAGAAGCTAGCTCAAAGTGATATCTATCACATACAGCATTTTTATGAGAATAATAACGAGCTAATTTATCCTGAGACATATGAGCGCTATGCACTACTTTAATCTGTATCAAAGCATGTTTAGCACATATAGAGGATGAGTTAACCAATGGAAGAATTTTTTCCCATTTTTTAATCTTAAGTTCCCTTTCCCAAACAGTCTTAACTTTAATAGATACATCTGGACATGTTTTCTTAATTATATTATAAATAATTGCTATTACACCTTTCTGAAAAGGATTTAAATCTAAAATTTTTTCCAAAATATCCGTTGAATATAAATTTGGGAAGTTAGGAGAAACAGTATTTAAAAAGCTTCTAATCTGTAAATATCTAAAAAAAAAATGGGATCTAGGCAATTTATATTTATTAGATAATTGTTAAAAGGACATGAAACAATTATCCAAAGGTGGATCACAAAATCATACTATACCTTTAGTTTTCCAAGCCAGATATGCTTGATCCACAATAGAGGGCTGAAAGAAGAAATTAGAGATAATAGGACTTGCTAAAATAAATTGATTCAACCAAAAAAATATTTGAAATTGAAACCATATACGTCAAGTATGTTTTACTCAACCAACACTCATCAAAGTTGCTGGTGAACGCAGCAGGCCAGGCAGCATCTCTGGGAAGAGGTACAGTCGACGTTTCAGGCCGAGACCCTTCGTCAGGACTAACTGAAGGAAGAGTTAGTAAGAGATTTGAAAGTGGGAGGGGAAGGGGGAGATCCAAAATGATAGGAGAAGACAGGAGGGGGAGGAATGGAGCCAAGAGCTGGACAGGTGATTGGCAAAGGGAATGTTAGAGGATCATGGGACAGGAGGTCCCGGGAGAAAGGCAAGTGAGGGGGTGGGAACCAGAGGATGGGCAAGGGGTATAGTCAGAGGGACAGAGGGAGAAAAAGGAGAGTGAGAGAAAGAATGTGTGTATAAAAATAAATAACGGATGGGGTACGAGGGGGAGGTGGGGCATTAGCGGAAGTTAGAGAAGTCGATGTTCATGCCATCAGGTTGGAGGCTACCCAGACGGAATTTTAGGTGTTGTTCCTCCAACCTGAGTGTGGCTTCATCTTTGTTTTACTATTGGGTTATTCATTTGTTAATACAATTTAAAAAGAGTAAAGGGAAACAAAGTCCCTAAAATAGAACCCAGTGAAAACCCTTGTAAAGAATTACGTTCAAGATTTACCCAACGTGGACTTGAAGTTACGTCCAAGTCCGCTAACCAAAATATCGAATATTAATTGCCCAACAGTAAAATCTAAAATTTGGCAAAGCTAAACCCCCCTCCTTTTTAGATTTCTGTAAATGTCTTTTACCTAGCCTAGTATTTTTGTTCTGCCATATATATGAAGAAATTTTGGAATCAACATTATCAAAAAAGGATTTGGGAATAAAAATTGGCACCGCTTGAAATAAATATAAAAATTTAGGCAAAATAATCATCTTGATAGCATTGATCCGACCGATCAATGACTGAGACATTGGTGACCATTTAGTAAACAAAAGTTTAATCTGATCAATTAAAGGTAAATAATTAGCCTTAAATAAATCCTTATACTTTTTTCATAATTTTAACCCCTAAATATGTAAAAAAAAAAGTCGGTCACCAATTTAATTGGTAAACATCCATAAATAGGAACCTGCATATTTAGGGGAAATAATTCACTCTTATTAGGGTTCAATTTATAACCAGAAAAATTTCTAAACTGAGCCAACAAAGATAAAATAGTGGGAATGGATTTCCCAGGATTAGAAATATATGGGAGTAGGCCATCTGGCCCGTCGAGCCTGCTCTGCCATTCAATAAGATCATGGCTGATCTGGCCATGGACTCATCTCCACCTACCTGCCTTTTCCCCATGACCCTTAATTCCACTACTATGCAAAAATCTATCCAACCTTGTCTTAAATATATCTACTGAGGTAGCCTCCACTGCTTCATTAGGCATTGAATTCACAGAGATTCATCACTCTCTGGGATAAAAAGTTCCTCCTCATTTCCATCCTAAATCTACTCCCTCAAATCTTGAGGCTGCTTCCCCCAGTTCAATCCCATCAGTGTGATTGCACCCTGCCTGTTCCTGAGTTTCACTCAAATGGACTCAGTTTCTCACCTCAAACAACAGGAATTCTGCAGATGCTGGAAATTCAACTTCGACAACTGGAACATCGACTTCTCTAACTTCCGCTAATGCCCCACCTCCCCCTCGTACCCCACCTATTACTTATTTTTATACACACATTCTTTCTCTCACTCTCCTTTTTCACCCTCTGTCCCTCTGAATACACCTCTTGCCGATCCTCTGGGTCCCCCCCCCCCCAACCTTGTCTTTCTTCCCGGACCTCCTGTCCCATGATTCTCTCGTATCCCTTTTCCCTATCACCTGTCCAGCTCTTGGCTCCATCCCTCCCCCTCCTGTCTTCTCCTATCATTTTGGATCTCCCCCTCCCCCTCCAACTTTCAAATCCCTTACTCACTCTTCCTTCAGTTAGTCCTGACGAAGGGTCTCGGCCTGAAACGTCGACTGCACCTCTTCCTGGAGATGCTGCCTGGCCTGCTGCGTTCACCAGCAACTTTTATGTGTGTTACTTCAGTTTCTGACGTCTCCATTATGTCTCCTTTGAGTGCAGCTGTGATATTGTCCCTGACTGGTAATGCAACACACCCCTTCTTTATCTCCTCCTCTATCTTTTCTAAAACTTCAAAAACCTGGTACATTAATCACCCATTCCTGCCCCTCTCTCAACCAAATTTCAGTAATGGCTACAACATCATAGTTCCATGTACTGATCCATGCTCTCATTTCATCACCCTTAATTATAATACTCTGAGGTGTATCCAGAATTATTCTACACCTTCCCATCCTATGTCACCTCTTTCTAATGATTTCATTTAATTTTTTGCCAACACAGCCATATCACACCTTCTGTCGACCTGCCTGTCCTTTCGATACAATGGGTATCCCTGGATATCAAGCTCCCAACTATAATCTTCTTTCAGCCACAATTCAGTGATGCCCACACTGTCATACATGCCAATCTGTAGCTGTGCTACAAGTTAATCTATCTCATTCTGTATACTGTCTGAATTCAAAGATAACACTTTCAATCCAGTATTTATCACCTGTTTTTGATTTTTATCCCCCTTTTGCATTGCAACTCATCCCATTGACTGCAGTTTTGCCCTGTCATCAGCCTCTGCTTGCCAGCAGTCTCACAAACACTGCCTTTGCTTGTAAACCAAAAACTCGATCCTCAGCCTTATCTCTCCATTTAACTGATTATCGATTAAAATTAGAAACTGCAGATAGATCCTTTTAAATTTTTAGGAATTTGGTTTGATAAAAAACTCACATGGTCAATATTTATTAAAGAAATAATAACCAAAAGTAAGAAAGTAAGGTTAATATGTGGGGCAATGAGGACAACACCAGTGGTGGCAATGCAGGTGGAGTTGGGAGAGACACCTCTGCAACTGAGAAGATCACAGCTTGCGTTAACATATTGGGTAAACGTACAAGGGCCTGGAGAAAATCATCCAAGTAAACAGCTTTTAGATCGATGCTGGGAAAAGGAAAGAAGGAAATTCAGAAATTTTGCGTGGACTATTGAAGGGAAAGCAAAAAGGACAGGAATTAGTAACAAGGCCCCGAGTGATACAGTACCTTTTCCTGGGCTGACTCCATGACTGTGTGAAGCACCAGAGGTGGATCCTAAATTATTCAGAAAGAGATGGAAAAGTAGAGAAGTCAACTCAAATCAAGATATAGTTGAATGTTATGTAAATAATAATAATTAAGGATATTTACAAATTTACACAGATGTTTCAAAAACGGTAATACTGTTGTAGATTAGGGGTAGGATTGGTAGTGCCTGATTTTAACATGAGAAAGCAGGAGAGGCTAAACGATGATTTCTCAGTGTATACAGGTGAAATGACAGCTGGAGTATTCGCTTTGCAGTGGGTGGAGAAAGTGAGACCATGCGAGTTGTAATATTGTCTGATTCAAGCACAACAATCCGGAGTCTAAAAGATGTACATTCAGTGGGAAAACCAGAGGTTGTATGTGGGATAATACAAACCTTATTTCAACTTAAAATAGTATCCAGAGAGAAGTGGGGTAGTTTAGGAATGCAGGAAAGAGTAGGAGGGAGGAGGTGATAATATCGAGACTGAGGTTTGAGCACACAGGGTTAAAGTACATTGTTTTTCATAAAGAAACACAACAATGGGAGGTGTGAATATTGTAATCAACAAGACATAATCAAGAGGGGATGGACGATTTAAAAGTTATCTCAATACGATTTAACATTAACAGCATTTTGCAGAAAGGATAAGAGGATTATTGCTTAAAATAATAGTTCTGTTACTTCAGAGCACAGATCTTTTTACATAAAATGATATATAAATATGGGGTCAAATATAAATATGTGGGTCATGACACGTTGACCCACACTCCAGTTCAGAAGGGGCGGTAATGCACCTTAAAAAGGATGTTTGCGAGAGTGTCGGGATGTAAACATACACAGGCCATTCCCACCATAGGCTACTTGCCGAAAGAAGAATTACGAGAAGGGAATAAACAAAGTAAATATCAGGAAGATTTAGTGAAGCAGACGTCCCACCTTCCTGTTTCTATCCTTGCCGCCATTGGTTAAAAGGACCGACGGTTTTCCCACCCATCTTTCGCGGGATTGGAGAAACATGCAGACCACCTGTCGCTATTGGTTGTTTGGAGGTCCGCATGTTCCCACCCATTGGTTTGCGCGCATGGCCGTCATACCACTTGCTCTACCATTGGTCAAGTTTTTTTTAAACGTGCGGAGATTGAATCGCATAAAAAAATTTCGGAAAGGTCCATTTGGTTCACAAAATTAGAGTGGATGGATCATCAAAGCAGGAAAATTTTGGAGGTTATAAATTTTATGATTAAACACTGAAAACTTTTGGAACAAAAGCGTAAACAACAGGAATTCTGCAGATGCTGGAAATTCAAGCAACATACATCAAAGTTGCTGGTGAACGCAGCAGGCCAAGCAGCATCTATAGGAAGAGGCGCAGTCGACGTTTCAGGCCGAGACCCTTCGTCAGGACTAACTGAAGGAAGAGTGAGTAAGGGATTTGAAAGCTGGAGGGGGAGGGGGAGATGCAAAATGATAGGAGAAGACAGGAGGGGGAGGGATAGAGCCGAGAGCTGGACAGGTGATAGGCAAAAGGGGATACGAGAGGATCATGGGACAGGAGGCCTAGGGAGAAAGACGGGGGGGGGGTGACCCAGAGGATGGGCAAGAGGTATATTCAGAGGGACAGAGGGAGAAAAAGGAGAGTGAGAGAAAGAATGTGTGCATAAAAAGGAGTAACAGCTGGGGTACGAGGGGGAGGTGGGGCCTAGCGGAAGTTAGAGAAGTCAATGTTCATGCCATCAGGTTGGAGGCTACCCAGACGGAATATAAGGTGTTGTTCCTCCAACCTGAGTGTGGCTTCATCTTTACAGTAGAGGAGGCCGTGGATAGACATGTCAGAATGGGAATGGGATGTGGAATTAAAATGTGTGGCCACTGGGAGATCCTGCTTTCTCTGGCGGACAGAGCGTAGATGTTCAGCAAAGCGGTCTCCCAGTCTGCGTCGGGTCTCACCAATATATAAAAGGCCACATCGGGAGCACCGGACGCAGTATATCACCCCAGTCGACTCACAGGTGAAGTGATGCCTCACCTGGAAGGACTGTTTGGGGCCCTGAATGGTGGTAAGGGAGGAAGTGTAAGGGCATGTGTAGCACTTGTTCCGCTTACACGGATAAGTGCCAGGAGGGAGATCAGTGGGGAGGGATGGGGGGGACGAATGGACAAGGGAGTTGTGTAGGGAGCGATCCCTGCGGAATGCAGAGAGACGGGGGGAGGGAAAGATGTGCTTAGTGGTGGGATCCCATTGGAGGTGGCGGAAGTTACGGAGAATAATATGTTGGACCCGGAGGCTGGTGGGGTGGTAGGTGAGGACCAGGGGAACCCTATTCCTAGTGGGGTGGTGGGAGGATGGAGTGAGAGCAGATGTACGTGAAATGGAGGAGATGCGTTTAAGAGCAGAGTTGATAGTGGAGGAAGGGAAGCCCCTTTCTTTAAAAAATGAAGACATCTCCCTCGTCCTAGAATGAAAAGCCTCATCCTGAGAGCAGATGCGGCGGAGACGGAGGAATTGCGAGAAGGGGATGGCGTTTTTGCAAGAGACAGGGTGAGAAGAGGAATAGTCCAGATAGCTGTGAGAGTCAGTAGGCTTATAGTAGATATCAGTGGATAAGCTGTCTCCAGAGACAGAGACAGAAAGATCTAGAAAGGGGAGGGAGGTGTCGGAAATAGACCAGGTAAACTTGAGGGCAGGGTGAAAGTTGGAGGCAAAGTTAATAAAGTCAACGAGTTCTGCATGCGTGCAGGAAGCAGCGCCAATGCAGTCGTCGATATAGCGAAGGAAAAGTGGGGGAACGATACCAGAATAGGCACGGAACATAGATTGTTCCACAAACCCAACAAAAAGGCAGGCATAGCTAGGACCCATACGGGTGCCCATAGCTACACCTTTAGTTTGGAGGAAATGGGAGGAGCAAAAGGAGAAATTATTAAGAGTAAGGACTAATTCCGCTAGACGGAGCAGAGTGGTGGTAGAGGGGAACTGATTAGGTCTGGAATCCAAAAAGAAGCGTAGAGCTTTGAGACCTTCCTGATGGGGGATGGAAGTATATAAGGACTGGACATCCATGGTGAAAATAAAGCGGTGGGGGCCAGGGAACTTAAAATCATCGAAAAGTTTAAGAGCGTGAGAAGTGTCACGAACATAGGTCGGAAGGGATTGAACAAGGGGTGATAAAACAGTGTCGAGGTATGCAGAAACGAGTTCGGTGGGGCAGGAGCAAGCTGAGACAATAGGTCGGCCAGGACAGGCAGGTTTGTGGATCTTGGGTAGGAGGTAGAAACGGGAAGTGCGGGGTGTGGGAACTATAAGGTTGGTAGCAGTGGATGGGAGATCCCCTGAGCGGATAAAATCGTTGATAGTGTGGGAGACAATGGCCTGGTGCTCCTTGGTGGGGTCACGATCGAGGGGTAAATAAGAGGAGGTATCCGCGAGTTGTCGCTGTGCCTCGGCAAGGTAGAGGTCAGTACGCCAGACTACAACAGCACCCCCCTTATCAGCGGGTTTAATAATAAGGTTAGGATTAGTGCGGAGGGAGTGGAGAGCAGAGCGTTCCGAAGGAGTGAGGTTGGAATGGGGACAAGGTGCGGTGAAGTCGAGACGGTTGATGTCCCGTCGGCAGTTGGCAATAAAGAGATCCAGAGCAGGCAGAAGACCAGAGCGGGGTGTCCATGAAGAAGAGGAGGGTTGAAGACGGGAGAAGGGGTCATCGGTGGGGGTGGAAGAGTCCTTGCCAAAGAAGTAGGCTCGGAGACGGAGACGGCGGAAGAAAAGTTCCGCATCGTGGCGAACACGGAATTCGCTGAGGTGTGGGCGAAGGGGGACAAACGTGAGGCCCTTACTGAGAACAGAGCGCTCTGTCTCCGACAGTTGAAGGTCGGAGGGGATGGTAAAGACCCGGCACGGATGAGAGCTGGGATCAGAGGGGGGAGGGGGGAGGCTGGGGGTGTCAATGGAGAGGGGAGGGTTGGGGTGAGAGGAAGATGGAGCCTCTGAGGGCCCAGGAGCTGACGGTGGGATCTGAGGAAGACGGGGCTGCGGAGTGGTGGTGGGGGAAGGGGAGACGGGAGTCACAACAGCAGCACATAAAGACCCGGCCTGGAGTTCAAGGCTGGAGTCGCAGTTGGTGGTTGCGTACTCGCTGTGAAGGTGTCCATGGTCGTTGCTGGAGTCCGGGTTTTGAATATGTCCTGAGGTGTTGGAGCCGCCGAGATCAATGGCAGGCGCCGCAATTGAAAGTTCATGCCTGCTAGCGTCGGGGCCGGCAGGCTCTGGAGTCCGTAGATGTAAGATCTTACGATCTTTGCCTAACATGACAAAGTCAAAAAAACGGCGATTGCAGGCGTGGATCCGACGGAGGATGAAATAGCGGGTAGGACCATTACAGACGGCGAAGAAAGTGTCCCGAAGGTGTGGAAGGGTCTGGGATAGGGACACCAAATACCTCCTCATGGTGGAGAGCGTCGCCTTCAGAGCTTGACGGGAGAAGCGGCGAGAGGCAGAGTCAATAAAATGTGAGTACCTGGGATCCTCAGAAGGTCCAAATTGAGAGGCTTGGAAACGAATCCTAAAGCCAACTGGAGTAAGTTGGCGATGGAGGCACGTTCCAAGAAAGGATACATGGCAGTGATAGCGAGTCTGAGTCAAAATGTGGTCGAAAAGTTGAAGAGCCGAAGAAATTACAGATGGGGAGCAGTGAGAGATGGTTTCACTGAACTCCCGTCGAAGAGAGGATCTAAACTTCTTCGGTGTAGGCATCACCGGAAGAGGCTTCGCAGTAGTGAATTTAAACGTAAACAACAGGAATTCTGCAGATGCTGGAAATTCAAGCAACATACATCAAAGTTGCTGGTGAACGCAGCAGGCCAAGCAGCATCAGCTTTACGCCTGCGCTGAATGGTGATGTTTACCGGTCATTTCCGTATAAATTATTATTTCCGTACGGTATCTCTGAAGCCTCGGTGAACATTGGGAGCGAACTTCCCATTTGATGGTCACATGTTGTGATGTTTTGAAAAAAGAAAACGATGTTTCATGGCAGTTGCGATCGTCTTCCAAATAATGAAATGGAGACTTTAGATACCCAAACGCCCTTGCGCGTAGAATAAGCTCTATCTCGAGTGGAAATGGAGCCGTGAGGTAACAGGTTGAGACCTTTCATGTGGACTGAAAGACAGAGGGGAGGTGACCGGTGTAAAGAGGCGAGGGAAGGGGTAGAGCAGCTGCTGTCAGGTGATAGGGGCCGCCAGGTGAGCGGGTGGACAGGCGGATGGGGAATGGAACAGTGGCAAAAGGCTGAAGATAATGGAATCTGATGGGAGAGGAAGGTGGAGCATGAACTCAAGGGAGGGAGGTGCGGAGGGCAGAGGGGAGTAGTGGGGATGGGAACCAGTGGGATGAGTGTGTGGTTTGTGTCACGGACTGGTATGGAAACACCCTTGAATAGAAAAGCCTACGAAAATTCATGGATAGAGACCAGTCCATCACAGGTAAAGCCCTTGTTGTGACTGTGAACAAAATCACCAGAGAGACAGTGAAGCTGGTGGTGATAGAAGTCTTTATTCAGCAAAACAAGCAGCAGGCATCATACTCAGACACTGTTGGAAGAAGAGGCCTGCCTGACCCAATATTACATGACATTTTTATATGCTGAATATGAAACGTAACAGCAGGACAATTCTGTAGTTACAATGTTATTTAGAATGCTCCCTTTGAATGACATATAATTTTCAAATACCTCCATCTTCACATCCACACTCCATGCACATAAAACGAATGTTAATTCCCACTGACTCTGGGCCACATTCATGCACAAGCAGGTATCTGAGGTCGAATTTATCTGAGGGCAAGCAGTTATAGTGAGAGGGACAGAGGGAGAAAAAAGAGAGAGAGGAAAAAAATGTAATAAATAAACAAACAAACAAATAAGGGATGGGAGGTGGGGCATTAACGGAAGTTAGAGAAGTCAATGTTCATGCCATCAAGTTGGAAGCTACCCAGATGGAATACAAGGTGTTATTCCTCCAACCTGAATGTGGCTTCATCTTGACAGTAAAGGAGGCCGTGGTAGACATATCAGAATGAGAATGGGACGTGGAATTAAAATGTGTGGCCACTGGGAGATCCTGCTTTCTCTGGTGGACAGCCTTGCCCATCCTCTGGGCTCCCCTCCCCCTTTCTTTCTCCCAAGACCTCCCGTCCCCTGATCCTCACCCCTCTCCAGCCTCGTATCCCTTTTCCCAATCAACTTTCCAGCTCTTAGCTCAATCCCTCCCCCTCCTGTCTTCTCCTATCATTTCGGATCTCCCCCTCCCCGTCCCACTTTCAATTCTCTCACAATCTCTTCTTTCAGTTAGCCCTGACGAAGGGTCTCAGCCCGAAACGTCGACTGTACCTCTTCCTATTGATGCTGCCTGGTCTGCTGCGTTCACCAGCAGTTTTTGTGTGTGTTGCTTGAAGTTCCAGCATCTGCAGATTTCTTCGTGTTTGCAAAAACTTCTATAGTTCTTCCGTGGTGTCTCAGGAAGGCAGCGTCCATTATTAAAGATCTTCAACACCCAGGGCTTGCAATTTTCTCATTGTTATCAGTGTCATAGTCATTGTCATAGTCATAGTCATACCTTATTGATCCCCGGGGGAAATTAGTTTTCATTACAGATGCACCATAAATAATAAATAGTAATAGAACCATAAATAGTTAAATAGTAATATGTAAATTATGCCAGTAAATTATTAAATGTCCAGGACCAGCCTATCGGCTCAGGGTGTCTGAGCCTCCAAGGGAGGAGTAGTAAAGTTTGATGGCCACGGGCAGGAATGACTTCCTATGATGCTCTGTGCTGCATCTCGGAGGAATGAGTCTCTGGCTGAATGTACTCCTGTGCCCACCCAGTACATTATGTAGTGGATGGGAGACATTGACCGAGATGGCATGCAACTTAGACAGCATCCTCTTTTCAGACACCACCGTGAGAGAGTCCAGTTCCATCCCTACAACATCACTGGCCTTACGAATGAGTTTGTTGATTCTGTTGGTGCCTGCTACCCTCAGCCTGCTGCCCCAGCACAAAACAGCAAACATGATAGCACTGGCCGCCACAGACTCGTAGAACATCCTCAGCATCGTCAGGCAGATGTTAAAGGACCTCAGTCTCCTCAGGAAATAGAGACGGCTCTGACCCTTCTTGTAGACAGCCTCAGTGTTCTTAGACCGGTCCAGTTTATTGTCAATCGTATCCCCAGGTATTTGTAATCCTCTACCATGTCCACTCTGACCCCCTGGATGGAAACAGGGGTCACCGGTACCTTAGCTGTCCTCAGGTCTACCACCAGCTCCTTAGTCTTTTTCACATTAAGCTGCAGATAATTCTGCTCACACCTTGTGACAACGTTTCCTACCGTAGACCTGTACTCAACCTCATCTCCCTTGCTGATGCATCCAACTATGGCAGAGTCATCTGAAAACTTCTGAAGATGACAAGACTCTGTGCAGTAGTTGAAGTCCGAGGTGTAAATGGTGAAGAGAAAGGTAGACAAGACAGTCCCCTGTGGAGCCCCAGTGCTGCTGATCACTCTGTCGGACACACGTTGTTGCAAGGACACGTACTGTGGTCTGCCAGTCAGGTAATCAAGAATCCATGATACCAGGGAAGCATCCACCTGCATCACTGTCAGCTTCTCCCCCAGCAGAGCAGGGCGGATGGTGTTGAACGCACTGGAGAAGTCAAAAAACATGACCCTCACAGTGCTCGCTGGCTTGTCCAGGTGGGCGAAGACACGGTTCAGCAGGCAGACGATGGCATCCTCAACTCCCAGTCAGGGCTGGTAGGCGAACTGGAGGGGATCTAAGTGTGGACTGACCATAGGCCGGAGCAGCTATCATCAGGTAGGAGATACAGAAGCCTGAAGGCACACACTCAGCGATCAGGAACAGCTTCTTCCACTCTGCCATCCGATTCCTAAATGGACATTGAAGGTTTGGACACTACCTCACGTTTTTCATATACAGTATTTTTGTTTTTGCGCATTTTTTAATAATCTATTCAATATACGTAATTGATTTACTTGTTTGTTTATTATGTTTTATTTTATTTATTATTATATATTTTTCTCTCTCTGGTAGATTATGTATTGCATTGAACTGCTGCTGTGAAGATAACAAGTTTCATGTCACATGCTGGTGATAACAAACCCGATTCTGATTCTGATTCTGAACCGGAGGTGATCAGGGAGTTTAAGGTAAAGACGCCTTAGGAACTAGTGATAACAATGTGATTGAGATCAACTTGAAATTGGACGGGGAGAAAGTAAAGTTTGACAGAGCAATATTTCAGTGCAGTAAGGGAAATTACAGTGGTATGAGGAGTTCACCAAAGTAAATTGGAAGGATCTGCGAGCAGAGATGCCAGCAGAGCAGCAATGCCATGTGTTTCTGGGAAAAATGAGGAAGGTGCAGGACATGTGTATTCCAAATATGAAGAAATACTCAAATTGTAAAATAGTACAACTGTGGCTGATGAGGGATTCAAAGCTGATGTAAAAACAAAAGAGAGGGCATACAACAAAGCGAAATTATTGGGAAGACAGAGGATTGAGAAGTTTTTAAAAACCTGCAGAGAACAACGAAAAGAATCATTAGAAGGGAAAAGATGAAATATAAAAGCAAGCTGGCAGTAATATCAAAGTGGATAGCAAAAGCTTTTTGCAGTATGTAGAAATTAAAAGAGAAATGAGAGTGGATATAGGACCGCTACCAACTGAGGCAGGAGAAATAATAAATGGGGAACAAGGAGATGGCAGATGAATTAAATGAATATTTTGCATCAGTCTTCACTGTGGAAGACACTAGCAGCATGCCTGATGTTGTAGTGTGGGAAGGAAGAGAAGTGGGTGCTGTTACTATTACAAGGGAGAAGGCTGAAGACCTAAAAGATCATAAGTCACCCAGACCAGAGAAACTGCACCCTAGCATTCTGAAAGAGGGAGCATTAGAGATTGTGGTGACAGTGAAAATGATCCTTTGAAAATCATTGGACTCTGGCATGGTGCCAGATGACTGGAAAATTGCAAATGTCTTTCCACTCTTTAAGAAAGGAGGAAGGCAGCTGAAAGGAAATTATAGACAAGTTAGACTGACCTCAATGATTGGGAAGATGTTCGAGTCAATTGTTAAGGACGAGGTGACGGAGTACTCGGTGACCCAGGACAAGATAGGACAAAGTCGGCGCAGTTTCCATCAGGGAAAACCCTGCCTGACAAACCTGTTGGAATTCTTTGAGGAGATTACAAGTAGGATCGATAAAGGGGATGTAGTGGATGTTGTATATTTGGACTTTCAGAAGGCCTTTGACAAGATGCCACACATGAGGCTGCTTAGCAAGTTAAGAGCCCATGGTATTTCAGGAACGTTACTAGGATGGGTAGAGCATTGGCTGATTGGAAGAAGTCAGCGAGTGGGAATAGAAGGATCCTTGGCTGGTTGGCTGCCAGTGACGAGTGGTGTTCTGCAGGGGCAGTGTTGGACCCACATTTTTTATGCTGTATATAAATGATTTAGATAATGAAACAGATGGCTTTGTTGCCAAGTTTGCAGATGATACAAAGACTGGTGGGGGAACAGGTAGTGTTGAAGAAACTGGTATGATGCAGAAGGACAGACGGATTTGGAGAATGGGCGAGAAAGTGGCCAATGAAATATAATGTTGGAAAATGAATGATCATGCACTTTGGTAGGAGAAATAAATGTGTGGAGTATTTTCTAAACAGGGAGAAAATCCAAAAATCTGAGATGAAAGGGACTTGTGAGGCCTTTTGCAGAAGACCCTATAACCATATAACAATTACAGCACTGAAACAGGCCATCTCGGCCCTTCTAGTCCGTGCCGAACGCTTACTCTCACCTCGTCCCACCGACCTGCACTCAGCCCATAAACCTTTCCTTTCCTGTCCATCTACCTATCCAATTTTTCTTTAAATGACAGTATCGAACCTGCCTCTACCACTTCTACTGGAAGCTCATTCCACACGGCCACCACTCTCTGAGTAAAGAAGTTCCCCTTCGTGTTACCCCTAAACTTTTGCCCCCAACTCTCAGCTCATGTCCTCTTGTTTGAATCTCCCCTACTGTCAATGGAAAAAGCTTATCCACGTCAACTCTATCTGTCCCACTCATAATTTTAAATACCTCTATCAAGTCCCCCCTCAACCTTCTACGCTCCAAAGAATAAAGACCTAACTTGTTCAACCTTTCTCTGTAACTCAGGTGCTGAAATCCAGGTAACATTCTACTAACTCTTCTCTGTACCCTCTCCATTTTGTTGACATCTTTTCTGTAATTTGGTGACCAGAACTGTACACAAGGCTCCAAATTTGGCCTTACCAATGCCTTGTACAATTTAACATTTCATCCCATCTCCTATACTCAATGCTCTGATTTATGAAGGCCAGCTTTCTTCACCACCTTATCCACATGAGATTCTACCTTCAGGGAACTATGCACCATTATTCCTCGATCACTCTGTTCTACTGCATTCTTCAGTGCCGTACCATTTACCATGTATGTCCATTTTGATTAGTCCTTCCAAAATATAAAGGTGAACTTTCAAGTCAAGTCGTCACTTTTTATTGTCATTTCAACCATAACTGCTGGTACAGTACACAGTTAAAACAAGACAACGTTTTTCAGGACCATATTGCTACATGAAACAATACAAAAACTACGTAAAACAACACAAAAACTACACGAGACTACAGACCTACCCAGGTCTGCATAAAGTGCACAAAACCGTGCAGGCATTACAATAAATAATAAACAAGACAATAGGCACAGTCGAGGGCAGTAGGTTTGTGTCAGTCCAGGCTCTGGGTATTGAGGAGTCTGATGGCTTCGGGGAAGAAACTGTTACATAGTCTGGTCGTGAGAGCCTGATCACTTCGGTGCCTTTTGCCAGATTACAGAAGAGAGAAGAGTTTGTATTAGGGGTGCGTGTGGTCCTTCATAATGCTGTTTGCTTTACAGATGCAGCGTGTGGTGTAAATGTCTGTAATGGTGGGAAGAGAGACCCTGATGATCTTCTCAGCTGACCTCACTATCCGCTGCAGGGTCTTGCGATCTGAGATGGTGCAAATTCCGAACCAGGCAGTGATGCAGCTGCTCAGGATGCTCTCAATACAACCTATGTAGAATGTGGTGAGGATGGGGGTTGGGAGATGGACTTTCCTCAACCTTCGCAGAAAGTAGAGACGCTGCTGGGCTTTCTTTGCTATGGAGCCGGTGTTGAGGGACCAGGTGAGTTTCTCCGCCAGGATGATTCGGTGGTGAGGAAGGCAAATGCAATGTTAACATTCATTTCAAGAGATCCAGAATACAAGAGCAGGGATGTGATGCTGAGGCATTATAAGGCACTGGTGAGGCCTCACCTTGAATATTGTGTACAGTTTTGGGCTCCTCATCTTAGAAGAGATGTGCTGGCATTGGAGAGGGTCCAGAGGAGGTTCACAAGGATGATTCCAGGAATGAAAGTGTCATAATATGAGGAACACTTGATGCTCCTGTGTCTGCACTCGCTGGAATTCAGAAGGATGAGGGGGAATCTTATTGAAACCTGTTCAAAATTGAAAGGCCTAGACAGAGTAGAGGTGGAAGGGCTGTTTCCCATGGTGGGAGGGTCTAGGACAAGCGGGCACAGCTTCAGGATAAAAGAGCGCCAATTCAACATAGGAGATGCGAAAAAATTTCTTAAGCCAGATGGTGATGAATGTGTGGAATTTGTTGCCACATGCAGCTGTGGAGGCCAGAACTTTGTGTGTATTTAAGGCAGAGATTGATAGGTTCTTGACTGGACATGATATCAAAGGTTGTGGGGAGAAGGCTGGGAAGTGAGGTTGAGGAGGAGATAAAAAAAAGGATCAGCCATGATTGAACGGTGGAGCAGTCTAGGTGGGCCAATTGGCCTAATTCTGCTCCTATGTCTTATGGTCTAAAATAAATCTCAGGGTAGTATATGGCGGCATCTATGTACTCTGATAATAAATTTACTTTGAACTTTGGACTTTCAGAAGGCCTTTGACAAGTTGCCACACATGAGGCTCCTTACCAACTTAAGAGCCCATGGTATTACCAGAACGATACAGAGGGTGGAGGATGAGAAAGAGACGGTGTTGTGGGTCAGGGAGATTAGGAGGCGGGAGGTAAGGGACAGAGGTGGGGAGAGCAGTTATTGGATGCTGAAGAAATCAATTTTAATGCTGTCAAGGTATTGGCTCCCCTGGAGAATATCAGCACCCCCAGGACCTGACCGTTTACTGTGAAAGACTTTGCCTGGTTTGACTTCACAAACTGGAACATCTCATACAGTGTCATAGAGCATGGAAATAGGACTTTTGGCCCAACTGGTCAATGTGGTCCAAGTTTCGCATCAAAGTTGCCCAGTTGCCAGTGCGTACCTCACATCCCTCTAAAACAAGTGTTCCCAACCCTTTTATGCCATTGACCAATATCATTAAGCAAGGGGTCCATGTACCGAAGGTTAGGAACCCCTGCTCTGAATCCTATCAATCCATGTACTTGTCCAAGTGTTTTTTTAGTGTTGTTCTTGCATCTGCCTGATCCACTTCATCAGGCAGCTGATTTCATATGCAGACCATCCTCTGGTTGAAATCTTGTTCCGTCTGTTCCCATTAAATCTTTTAACTCTGTCCTGAAAACTGTTCCCCCTTGGTAGGTGATGGGTGGGAGTGACAAAAGGCTGAAGATAATAAAATCTGATGGAAGATGAAGTGAGGCCTCAACAGTGTTTTATAAAATCTCAACATTATATCCTTGTTTTAATATTCCAGTTCTCTGGAAGTGAATGCTAACATCTCATTTGCCTTCCTCACCACAGATTCAACCTGCAAATTAACCTTTAGAGAATCCTGCTCAAGGGTTCTCAATTCCTTTGTGCCTCGGAGTTTTGTATTTTCTGTCCACTCAGTCAATAGTTAAAGCTTTAATTTCTTCTACCAAAGAGCATGACCATGCAATTGCTGACATTGTATTCCATCTGCCACTTCTTTGCCCATTCTGCTAATCTGCTTCAGTCTTTCTTTGCCTCCCTAAAAACTACTTGCCCCTCCGCCTATGACAAACTCGCCAATAATTTCCTTTCTTCTGTCTCTCACCCTTCTTCAAGAGTGGAGTGACATTTGCAATTTTCCAGTCCTCCGTTCCAGAATCCAGTGCTTCTTGAAAGATCATTACTAATGCCTCTATATTGTCTTCAGCCACCTCTTTCTGAATGTTGTGGTGTACACCATCTGCTCCAGGTGACTCAGCTACCCCAGTTTCTCAAGAATCTTCTCCATGGTAATGGTAGCACACTTCATGACCCCTGACACCTGGAACTTCAACCACACTGCTTGTGTCTTCCACAGTGAAGACTGATGAAATGTATTTATTCAGTTCTTCCGCCATTTCCTTGTCCCTCATTACCACCCTCCCAGCATCGTTTTCCAGTGGGCCGATATGACCTCTCACCTCTCTTTTACACTTCATATATCTGAAGAGACTGTTGGTATCCTCATTAATATTATTGGCAATCTAACTTTCGTATTCCACCTTTACCTTCTTACAGACTTTTTTAGTTCCTTTATGCTGGTTCTGAAAAGCTTCCCATTCCTCCAGCTGTCATGGCCTTTGTCCGTGAAGTCTGCATTCCGGTTCACAGTCTGGTCAATCGACCCATATTCCGGGTTTTCCCTGTTTTCCCCAGTTCTATTGGGTGCCTTAATTGAGGCACCTGATTCTCCTTTTGGGCTGGCACATATATACCTGTCAAACCAAGAATCCTTCTGAAGCCCTGCCTGCATCCCCGTCAAGTTCAACTGCCAGAGTGAGACCGGAGCCTTGCCATGCCAAGGTAAGGAACTATTTATTGTTGAGTTTGGAACTATCTCTTTGTGTCTCCGTGTTTAGTGTCTGTGTCAAAGAAGAGTCCCGGCCCTAGGTACTGTTCCCAAGGAGGGGTCCCGGCTCTGTGTTCTGTGTTCCAAGTTCCAGGCGCTGTTTTCCAGTCCTGTCCAGTCAAGGCTTCGTGTTCTCGTCCAGTCCAGGAGTCCCTTGGCAGTTTACCTCGGCAGTTCCCTTGGCAAGTATCCTCAGCAGAAAGGATCCCGGCCCTGCGTCCCAGAAAGGGTCCCGGCCCCGTGTCCCAGAGCCTAACAAAGTCGAGTCCAAGAGCCAAGCCAAACCTAGTCCAACAGCCACGTCCTGCCCTGGACTACCTCAAGTCCAAGGCTCTGTGTTCCAAGACCAAGCCCGGTCCAAATCTGAGCTTTGTGTCCTCAACTAGTTCTCGTTCCTCAGCCAGCCCAGGGGTTCCTCACCCAGCATTGGGGTACCTCGTCCTCTCCTGTAGCCACGTCCTGTCCTTGCCAAGATCCTAGTCCCGAGTCCTAGCCCAGACCCGGGTTCCAGTTCTGAGTCCGAGTCCAAACCAAGACCCAGGTTCCGGGTCCTTGTCCAGGTTCTGGTTCCGGAGTTCCGTGTCCCTAGTCCAGGCTCCTCGTTCCTAGTTCCCTGTCCGGGTCCTGTGTTTCTTGTCCAAGTCCTAGGCCTGGCCATGATTCCTAGTCTCATCCAAGGCCTGTGTCAATTTCAAGCATTGTCTCTTCCTTACTCACCTTCCTATCTCAATAAACCTTGTCTCTGTCTTGCTTTTGGGTCTGCCATCCATGCCCAGCTTATAACACTAACTTCCCAATAATTTCTGCTCAGTTATATGCCCTCTCTTTGGCTTTATGTTGGCCTTGACTTTCCTTGTTGGCATGGCTGAGTCACCTTGCCTTTAGAATACTTTTCGAAGTTGCTGGTGAACGCAGCAGGCCAAGCAGCATCTCTAGGAAGAGGTGTAGTCGACGTTTCAGGCCGAGACCCTTCGTCAGGACTAACTGAGGGAAGAGTGAGTAAGAGATTTGAAAGTGGGAGGGGGAGGGGGAGATCCAAAATGATAGGAGAAGACAGTAGGGGGAGGGATGGAGCCAGGAGCTGGACAGTTGATTGGCAAAAGGGATACGAGAGGATCATGGGACAGGAGGTCCGGGAAGAAAGACAAGGTTGGGGGGAACCCAGAGGATGGGCAAGGGGTATATTCAGAGGGACAGAGGGAGAAAAAGGAGAGTGAGAGAAAGAATGTGTGTATAATAATAAGTAACAGATGGGGTACGAGTGGGAGGTGGGGCAGTAGCGGAAGTTAGAGAAGTCGATGTTCATGCCATCAGGTTGGAGGCTACCCAGACGGAATATAAGGTGTTGTTCCTCCAACCTGAGTGTGGCTTCATCTTTACAGTAGAGGAGGCCGTGGATAGACATGTCAGAATGGGAATGGGATGTGGAATTAAAATGTGTGGCCACTGGGAGATCCTGCCTTCTCTGGCGGACGGAGCGTAGGTGTTCAGCAAAGCGGTCTCCCAGTCTGCGTTGAGACAGATAATTGGGGCTGAGAGGGAAAATGGATCAGCCATGATAAAATGGCGAAACAGACTCAATGGGCCAAATGGCCTTGGGGTAGATTAGGATTAGTGAACAAGGCTCTGTGTGTGAGAGATTATGTCTCATGGATTTCCTCTGTTTAGTCCTGCTCCACCTTCCATAAGACCATAAGGTTTCTCTCTTTCTGTTCCCATTAGTTCATTCCTCATCTATTAGGGCATAGTAGTTTAGTAGGAATGGCTCCAGGGGCAGTGTTTTGCACTCTGTGTGGGATGTGGGAAGTCTGGGAGACTCCAGTCTCCCAGGTGAACACATCTGCTCCAGGTGCACCGAGTTGCAGCAACTGAGAGAATGTATTAAGGAATTAGAGCTGCAGCTCGATGACCTTCAACTCATACGGGAGAATGAGGAGGTGATCGACAGGAGGTACAATTAAGTAGTTACCTTCAGTATGGGGAAGACAAATAACTGGGTGAATGTCAGGCGAAGAAGGGGAAATGGACAGCTTCTGCAGAGAACACCCGTGGCTGTTCCCCTCAATAATAAGTATTTAACTTCAGATAATATTGGGGGGCTGACCTGCCAGTGGGGAGCCAGAGGGACCGGGTCTCTGGCACTGATCTGGTGATGGGACGCAGAAAAGCAGAGAGGTGAAGAGGAATGCAGTGATGATAGGAGATTCCTCAGACAGCGGGACAGAGACGAGGTTCTGTGGGCACGATTGAATGTCCCAGGCTGCAACTATCAGGACTACTAAGACCATCCAGTATCGGGAGGACTGTGATGGTAGCAGTCACTGCTCCCAATCCCATTGATTCATCTGTCAGTTTGACATCCAGGATCAGAAATAGAATCAGGTTTATTATCACCGGCATGTGTCATGAAATTTATTGACTTAGCAGCAGCAGTTCAATGCAATACATAATATAAAAGAAAAAATAAATACTTTATACTTTATTGTCACCAAATAATTGATACTAGAACACACAATCATCACAGCGATATTTGATTCTGCACTTCTCACTCCCTGGAGTACAAATTGATAGTAAATATTAAACATTTAAATTATAAATCATAAATAGAAAATAGAAAATGGAAAGTACGGTAGTGCAAAAAAACCGAGAGGCAGGACCGGATATTTGGAGGGTACGGCCCAGATCCGGGTCGTAATAAATAAATAAATTTCAGTTTATGTATATTGAATAGATTAAAAATCATGCAAAAACAGAAATAATATATATTAAACAAGTGAGGGAGTGTTCGAGGTTTCAATGTCCATTTAGGAATCGGATGGCAGAGGGGAAGAAGCTGTTCCTGAATCGCTGAGTGTGAGCCTTCAGGCTTCTGTACGTCCCACTGATGGTAAAAGTGAGAAAAGGGAATGGTCTGGGTTCTGGATGTCCTTAATAATGGACGCCGTCTTTCTGAGACACCACACCTTGAAGATGTCCTGGGTACTTTGTAGGCTTATACACAAGTTGGAGCCAACTAAATTTATGACCCTTCTTTCGGTCCTGTGAAGATGGCACCGGTAACTGGCGACTTTGCGCGAGCTGTCCCGAGCAAACTGCCCTCTCCACTGTCCTGTAACCGAGAAACCCCCCAATTTAGAAAGATAAAGATCAACAACACTCTGGCGAAGCTACTGACCCAGATGGAGACCACCGCGCCAGACCTGCTTCTTAAACTCCGGACCGCACTTGGACCCGACCACGTTCCCGGAAACCCGCGGTCTGCTACCGGGCCGGAGCGCTTGGAGACACGGCCCATTCTGACCAGCACCTCTCCGGAGCAGACGACCACACAGAAGTGACGACGGAGACCTCAAGGTGCCGCAGACGCTTCCCCGGAGCGACCACCATAAAACCCCATTGGTGGCCATCCACAGCTGCTGGAAGATGAGACCTCCACCGCCAACCTCGGAAATCGAGCCCGAGGCTCGGCTGGAGTGGAGGCCTCCGCAACCGTGACTCGGTTTACAGACTTGTTTTAGCCAGGAGCCCAGCCATCCGGGATTTAGTGTCGGCTTCGGGGTCCGACCGAATCGACAGCCCGGGCCCCCGGCAGCTGGAAGTGGCAGCGAAGACTCCCCCACTCGGCCCGAACTGGAGTGTCCAACGACGCGACCAGCCGATCGATCCCCGCGGGATGCATCCACCTATCTCAAAGAGCTGACAGCAACACACTGATATTGATGGAAACCTGGAAAGATGCACTATTTCCAGAGGAAGCGTGGGAAAAGAGCTGGGCTGCTGGTCAGATTGAAGTTGAGGGGCTTCTGGGTCCCTATGCCCACCATCCTACTAGCTAATGTGCAAGCTATAGAGAACAAGGTGGATGATCTTAAAGGGAGGTTGACCTACTGCAGAAAGATGAGGAACTGCTGTGTATTCTGTTTCACTGAGACCTGCCTCTCCCCTGCCACCCCCAACTGTGCCATCCGACCGGAGGGATTTTCGGTCCATCGGATGGACCGCACGGCGTCTTCGGGCAAAACGAAGGGAGGTGGTGTCTGCCTACTGATCAATACTGGGTGGTGATCGGACACAGTGGCACTGACAAGCTCCTGCAGCCCGGACCTGGAACACCTGTCGGTGAACTGTTGTCCCTACTATCTGCCACAGGAATTCACCTCGGTCATACTGACAGCGGTCTACATTCCCCCCCAGGCGGTCGTGGAGTGTGCTCTGAACATACTGTATGCCAACATCAGTGAACTTGAGACCAGGTATCCGGAGGCTTTGCTCATTACAGCTGGGGACTTTAACCAGGCCAACCTCAGAAAGGCGCTGCCAAAGTTATCCCAGCATGTATCCTGCCCCCCTAGAGGCCCGAATATACTTGACCACTGCTACACAGCGGTCAAGGATGCCTACCGTTCCGTCCCAGAACCTCACTTCAGAAAATCGGACCATCAGGCCATACTCCTCCTCCCGGCTTACAAAGAGAAACTGAAGCGGGAGGTCACGGTGTCAAAAGTAGTGTCGCGTTGGACGGAGGAAACGGATGAGGTCCTCTGTGACTTCACCTGTGAGTCGACTGGGGTGATATACTGCGTCCATTGCTCCCGATGTGGCCTTTTATATATTGGCGAGACCCAACGCAGACTGGGAGACCGCTTTGCTGAACACCTGCGCTCTGTCCGCCAGAGAAAGCAGGATCTCCCAGTGGCCACACATTTTAATTCCACATCCCATTCCCATTCTGACATGTCTATCCACGGCCTCCTCTACTCTAAAGATGAAGCCACACTCAGGTCGGAAGAACAACACCTTATATTCCGTCTGGGTGGCCTCCAACCTGATAGCATGAACATTGACTTCTCTAACTTCCGCTAATGCCCCACCTCCCCCTTGTACCCCATCTGTTACTTATTTTTATACACACATTCATTCTCTCACTCTCATTTTTCTCCCTCTGTCCCTCTGAATATACCCCTTGCCCATCCTCTGGGTTCCCCCACCGACCTGTCTTTCTTCCCTGACCTCCTGTCCCATGATCCTTTCGTATCCCTTTTGCCAATCACCTGTCCAGCTCTTGGCTCCATCCCTCCCCCTCCTGTCTTCTCCTATCATTTTGGATCTCCCCCTCCCCCTCCAACTTTCAAATCTCTTACTTAACCCTTCAGTTAGTCCTGACGAAGGGTCTCGGCCTGAAACGTCGACTGCACCTCTTCCTACATATGCTGCCTGGCCTGCTGCGTTCACCAGCAACTTTGAAATGTGTTGCTTGAATTTCCAGCATCTGCAGAATTCCTGTTGTTTGTTTGGAAAATACTTGTTCAGTTTGTCCATCATTTCCTTGTCCCCGATTACTACCTCTCCAGCATCGTTTTCCAGTGGTCTGATATCCATTCTCACCTCTCTTTTACACTTTATGTATCTGCAGAATCTTTTGGTAACCTCTTCAATATTATTGGCTAACTTACTTTTGTATTCGATGTTTTGCCTCCTTGTTTTTGTAAATTGCCTTCTGATGTTTTTAAAATCTTCCCATTCTAATTTCTCACCAGTTTTTGCTCCGTTATATTAGCTTCCTACCACAGATATTAGATTTGCTCATCTATAGTTCCCAACATTTTATTTTTAATTGTAATCCTTCTTGAATTGCTCAACTGAACTGAATTCCTGCTCCCTGTGCAAGGTTTCAGCAATGTACTAATCTATGATCAGTTCAATTTTTAACCTCACCTGCACATGGTACTGGGAATAATCCAGAGATTACCACTGTTGGGGTCTTCCATTTTAACATCTTTTCTTTCTCCCTATATTCACTGCACAGCAGTACATCCATTTTTTCTTCCAATTCTCATTTGAACCAATGTGTGCAACCACTTCTGTTTGCTCACCCTCCTCACTGAGAATATTCTGCAATCGCTCTGAGACATCCTCATCTGAATAATACTCTATTTGTAATTCCTCATCTCACCCACCCAGCTGATCAAGATCCCACTGTAATTGTTGCTAACCTTCTTCACTCCCCACAATACCATCTATCATAGTGTCACCTGTCATCTAATACTCAGGAATATGGGATCGATTCCCATCAATGAGAGGCTTCCTTCATCCAGGTAACAGCAGTCATTTGGATGAGATTGAAAGGAATAATTCTCAGTCCGTCTCTGTGGGAATGCCCCCAAATGCAGTATTGTGCAAAGATATACTTGGATCAGATTTTGGAGAGCCACACATTCACAAAGTCGAGGAGATTCCCAGTGTCTGGAACACAGGGTGCAGAGCAGGAAGTGAGGAACATGGCACAGATTTGGATATTAGTCTGGTATCCTGGCCTTGGAGAGTCTCTCCCTCTAACCCTGTGACCTCTCTCTCCTTGTCCTTCCTGCTTCTCTCTCTCTCCTTCCACCTTCCCTCAGCTCATTTCAAACTTTTCAAACTTCCAATCTGCTGCCTCATTTCTCCCTCCCACCCCACAGAGCACAGGGTCAGATGCTGGCTCTGACAAGCTGCCTGCACTTTGTACAAACAGACTGTCAGAGCCATTAGCTGAGAGAGAGAGAGGCAGAGACACAAACAGGAAGCAGAAGGCAATGCTGTTACTGTGAGCAGTGAAGGGTGTAAGATATGCTGGAGGACTGGCAGCACGAAATCAGGGAGGGAAAGAAGGAGTGGGCAGGTCAGTGTCGGGAGCCGACATTCCCAGAGGGGAGCAGAGGCCAGTGACAAGGTAAGGTCCTCAGTTGTTGCACATCCTGGCTTTCTAGTTGGCTGGAGCGTGAGACTGGGAGGGAGACTGGTTGCTGAGCAAAACATATGGAACCAAGAAGCTGAGTTTGTGACGTAGACAGCTGAGTTCAGATCACGTCACGGCCACGGGGATGTTTAAAATCAGTTGATTAAACATGTAACTGTGACTTAATTCTTAATTAATTTTAATTAAATTTGGAGCTGGTCCCAAGTCATCTCGTTTTCCTGCAATAACGTCCCCAGTATCTGATTCAGTGCCATGCACCCTCATGACCTGCTCTGCACTCCAGGTTATGGGCACAGGGAAACTCCTACAAACTGTGATTTTGGGTGCAGTTTCTAAAATCTGCTCCGCATATATTTTCCCATATGACTGACATGGTGCATCCCTGAGATGTGGGGTTTTGAATCTGATTCCCAGATTCTTCCAAATAACTGATTTTAAAATTGTTTCTCATACATGGGAATCACAACCTTCCTGAAGATCAATCGTGTATTCCCAATCTCTGTCGTATTCCCTCAAGAACAAAGTTGAGAATTAACCACAATTTCTGGTTCTGTGGAGGGGTATTTTTCCCATTGTCTGGTCCTTCATAGTTTTCCCCAATGTCTATTCCTGGAGTGTATTCCTTCAATATCTGGTCCTGTGTGCCTTCCTCCATTGCCTGTTTCTTGGACTTACTCTGCTCAAATCAGGTGCTGGTGCCCATCATCTAAATAGCTGTTCTGTTCTATTCTTGGTTTGCATTGATCAGTAACTGTTTATGTTTTCTACTCCTCATGTGTTTACCCCAGTATCTGTTGTATTTTCCTGCATTGACATATTTTTTCAGAATGCTGTCTCCTGCTAACATCACATTAAAACATGTACATGGTCGGTATCCAGTTCTGAGTCACCTGTACTTGTACCAACAGCTCCACACTCTCTGATGGGGGATGCTACAGGATGCACAAAGTTTCCTTCAGCTAAACACCGAGCAGGCCAAAGGCTTTGGTCCCCACAGTGAGTTCTGTTCCAGGGCACTGATGCTGTTAAGTCACTTTTTAGTGATGTGAGAACAGAAATTCAGGCTGACTTGGCTGTTCACTGTCGTACAGAGGGACAGAGCTGCTGCCTTTCAGCTGAGACATTGAAGGAAGATTGTGTGTGCAATGGAGAAACTGCTGTACCTACGGTTTTATAGGACATGGAGTGTGGAAATTAGGATAATGTGTTGAAATATGGATTGAGGCACTCATTATGAAACATTCCATCAATATCTTGCTCTGGGATGTGTAATGGGGTTCTGAGAAACTCTTCCAATGAGCCTCTGTGTTTCCCTGAATGTCTTTCTCGGGGTGCAGCACCCCAGTGTTCCCACTGCGGGAAATCCATTATGAACATGAGCAGTATGTGTGGGGCTACACTCATATATTACTGGCTGGGAATCTCTCCGATATTTGTCCCGGGATGCATTACCCACTCGTACGTGGAGGCAGATGGAATCTCTGCAGTGATGAGGGAACGAAGATGGGCTGAATGGCTTCCCTCAGTTTTATCAACTCCAGTCACTTCATGTTCTCCTTTTCTTTGTTTTTAATGAATAAAATTTCAAATCATGACATGACATAAACTCCAGTGGAAAACTGGAAGAAAAGCTACAGGCAATGATTTCTACAACATCTGATTTACAAAATTTGACAGAACATCCTCCACCACACTCCCCCTCCCCATGTCAACTTCTTGCTCCATAACAATAATAACCACTTCCTCAACTCCCCTTCTCCATCACTAAACACACCCCCATTCCCCTGCTCCCCATTCCCAAGCCTTAACCCTGCCTTCCTCTCCCCTCCTGTATACCCCCTCCAGTGTCACATATCCTGCCATTTTCCCAATGTATCATCCACCGCTGTCCCTCCACCCACTGAACCGGCTCTGTGCCCCCATTTCCCATCTGGCATCCCCGGTACATTTAGAGGTTTATTTCCTGAAATGAGCAGTTGCAGTGCAGTAGCCTCGGATTGCCGAGTGAGTGAGATGGAGACTCCATTTCCAAACATCGCAGCCACATGGGGATCTCTTGATTGAATAATGAATATGCAGATAAGATAACTAGAGGAGATGCTGTACTTGATCTGGTATTTGGAAATGAACCTGGTCACATGTCAGATCTCTTGGAGGGAGAGCATTTTGGAGGTAGTGATCACAACTTTATCTCCTTTACCATAGTGCTGGAGAGGGATAGGAGCAGACAACTTGGGAAAACATTTAATTGGGGTAGGGGGAAGTATGATGCTATTAGGCAGGAACTTAAGGGCATAATAGGGGCAGATGTTCTCAGGGAAATACATGGCAAAAATGTGGAAAATGTTTTGGGAAAATTTGCGTGGTGTTCTGTATAGGTTTGTTCCATTGAGGCAGGGAAAGGATGTTCGTGTAAAAGAAGCAAAGGATGTGGAAAATGTAGTAAAGAAGAAAAGAAAAGCTTATGAAAGATTCAAGAAACTTGGTACCGATAGAGTTTGAGAAAATTGCAAAGTTGCCAGGAAGGAGCTTCAGAATGAAATTAAGAGAGCTAGAAGAGCCCATGAGAAGGCCTCGGTGAGCAGGATGAAGGAAATCCCAAGGTATTTGACAAATGTGTGAGGAACAAGAGGATGAGCCATGTGAGAATAGGACCAATCAGGTGCAATCATCATTGGAGGAGGTAGCGGAGGTAGTTAATGAATACTCTGGTTGAGTATTCACCATGGAAATGGAACTTGGTAATTGTAGGGATGACTTACATCGGACTGAAATGCTTGCGAATATAGACATTAAGAAAGAGGATGTGCTGGAGCTTTTGAAAAGCATTAAGTTAGATAAGTCACTGGCACCAGATGAAATATACCCATAGCGACTGTGGGAAGCGAGGGAGATGATTGCTGAGTCTCTGGTGACAAACTTTGCATCATCAATATGGACAGGAGTCGTACTGGAGGATTGGAGGATTATGAATGTTGTTTCCGTGTTCAAGAAATGGAGTAGAAATAATCCAGGAAATCATAGACCAGTGGGTCTTTCTACAGTGTTGGGTAAGTTGTTGGAGAACATCCTGAGAGACAGCATTTATGAGCATTTGGAGAGACATAATCTGATTAGGGAGAGTCAGCATGGCTTGTCAAGGGGGAAGTCGTGCCTTATGAGCCTGATTGTGTTCTTTGAGGATATAACAAAACACAGAGATGAAGGTAGAGCAGTGGATGTAGTTTTTATGGATTTCAGTAAGGCATTTGATAAGTTTTCCCATGCGAGCCTCCTTCAGAACGTAAAGAGACATGGGATCCAAGGAGACCTTGCTTTGTGGATCCAGAATTGGCTTGCCCACAGAAGGGTGGTTATCAATGGTTGATATTCTGCATGGAGGATGGTGACCAGTGGTGTTCTGCAGGGATCTGTTCTGGGAACCCTCCTCTTTGTGATTTTTATAAATGAAGGGTAGGTTAGTAAGTTTGCTGATGACAAATGGTTGGAGGTGTTGTCGATAGTCTGGAGGGCTGTCAGAGGTTACAGCATGACAACAATAGGATGCAGAGCTGCGCTGAGAAGTGATAGATGGAGTTCAACCCAGATCAGTGTAAAGTGGTTCACTTTGGTAGGTCAAATTTGAAGACAGAATATAGTATTAATGGTAAGACTCTTGGCAGTGTGGAGGATCAGAGAGATCATTGGGTCCGTGTCCGTAGGACGCTCAAAGATGCGGCTCAGGTTGACAGTTAAGAAATCAAAAGGTGTTTTGGCATTCATCAACTGTGGGATTGAGTTCAAGAGCCGTGAGGAAATGTTACAACTATACAAGGCCTTGGTCAGACCCCACTTGGATTACAGTGTTCAATTCTGGTCACCTTACTATAGGAAGGATGTGGAAACTATAGAAAGAGTGCAGAGGAGATTTACAAGGATTGCCTGGACTGGACAGCGTTCCTTATGAGAATAGGTTGAGTGAACTTGGCCTTTTCTCCTTGGAGCAACGGAGGATGAGAGGTGACCTGATAGAGGTGTATAAGATGATGACAGGCATTACTTGTGTGGATAGCCAGAGGCTTTTTCCCAGTGCTGAAATGGCTAACATGAGGAGGCAGAGTTTTAAGGTGCTCGGAAGTAGGTACAGAGGGGATGTCAGAGGTAAGTTTTTCACACAGAGAGTGGTGAGTGCGCGGAATACACTGCCGGTGATGGTGGCTGAGGCGGATACAATAGGGTCTTTTCAGAGACTTTTCGATAGGTACATAGAGCATAGAAAAATGGAGGGCTATGCGGTCAGGAAACTTTAGGCAGGTTCGAGAGTAGGTTAAATGGTCAACACAACATTGTGGACTGAAGGGCCTGTAACGTGCTGTAGATTTCTATGTTCTCTGTTCAGTGTATCTGCTGGTCACTTTTGAACTTGAGATATAGACAAGACAGTATGATATTCGGTGTGACAAGTTGAAACACTGACCTTAACTTGAAAGGACAGGAGAATTAAATAACAGATGATCTGTCCTCATTCTTGGAGATGGAACCCCATTCAGAGGTGTCTGTCAGTATTCTCCAAGGTCACCCCAAAACAAGAATCCGAATACCAGTTCAGACCTTTCAGGTGATCTATAGTTAGGTGAATGTTTTAGGTCCTGTGTAAGACCATAAGTTAAGATATAGGAACAGAAGCAGACTATTTGGCCCATCGAGTCTATTCCAGCATTTCTTCATGGATGATCCATTTCCCGTGAGTCCCAGTCACCTGCCTTCTCCCAGTATCCCATCATGCTCTGAGTAATTAAGAGTCTATGATTCTCTTCCTTAAATAAAGCCAATAACTTGGCTGCCACAGCTGTCTGTGGCAATGAATTCCACAGATTCACCACTCTCTGGTGAAAGAGATTCCTGCACATATCTGTTCTAAATGGATGTTCCTCTATTCTGAGGCTGTGACCTGTGTTCTTAAGCTCCCCCACCATAAGAAATATCGATTCCTGCGGGCGCCAGGTCATGGATGGAGACCGTGTCTTCCCGCCCATCAGGTAAAACCACATAGGCATGCTGGGGGTTCGCATGAAGTAAGTGAGCCCTCTCAACGATCGGGGAGTATTTATTGCTCCTCGCATGTTTCCAGAGCAGCACTGGCCCCAGGGATGTCAGCCAAGTTGGTATGGTGGTCCCAGTGGTCGACTTTCTGGGAAAAGAAAAGAGCCGCTCATGAGGGGTGGCATTGGTGGACGTGCATAACAGGGAGCGGATGGAGTGGAGTGCCTCGGGAAGGACCTCCTGCCAGCGGGAGACCGGCAGTCCCTTTGACCTGAGGGCTACGAGTGTGGCCTTCCACACCGCGGCATTCATCTTCTCCACCTGTCCATTCCCCCCGGGGATTACAGCTCGTGGTCCTACTGGTTGCAATTCCCCTAGCCAGCAGGTATTGGCGCAGCTCGTCACTCATAAACGACTGTCAATGTGGATATAGCATGGGTATCCGTACAGAGTGAAGAGCTTGCGCAGGGCTTTTATGACTGACATGGTTGTGGTGTTGGGGCAGGGGATGGCGAAGGGGAACCGCGAGTGCTCATCGATTATGTTAAGAAAGTACACATTGTGGTCAGTGGAGGGAAGGGGGCCCTTAAAGTCAACACTCAGTCACTGAAAGGGTGGGTGGCCTTGATGAGTGGTGCCTTTTCGGGTTGGTGGAAGTGTGGTTTGCACTCTGTGCAGACTTGGCAGTCCCCGGTCATCATCCTGATCTCCCCAAGGAAGTAAGGCAGGTTCCGGGCTTTCACGAAGTGGAAAAGCCGGGAGACCCCCGGGTGGCAAAGATCTACATGTAGGGCGTATAGCCGGTCGATCTGCACGCTGGCGGACGTTCCCCAGGATAGGGCATCGGAAGGCTCGTTGAGCTTCCCAGGCCTGTACATGATGTCATAGTTGAAGATGGAGAGTTCGATTCTCCACCTCAGAATTTTATCATTTTTGATTTTGCCCCGCTGTTGGTTATTAAACATGAATCTGACTGAGCGCTGGTCAGTTCGCAGGGTGAACATTTTGCCAGCGATATAGTGCCTCCAGTGCCTAATAGTTTCCACGATGGCCTGGGCCTCTTTCTCCACCGCGGAGTGCTGAATTTCAGGGCCTTGAAGGGTACAGGAGAAGAATGGCACTGGTCTTCCCGCCTGGTTGAGGATAGCAGCCAGTGCGAAGTCAGAGGCGTGACTCTCTACTTGGAAGGGAATGGCCTCATCCACCGCATTCATTGCTGCTTTGGCAATGTCCCCTTTTATGCGGCTGAAGGCCGTGTGGGCCTCAGATGAGAGGGGGAATGTGGTGGACTTGACCGGGGGCGGGCCTTGTCTGCGTAGTTAGAGACCCATTGGGCGTAATATGAAAAGGAGCCCAGGCACCTTTTGAGGGCTCTGAGGGTGTTGGGAAGAGGGAGTTCCAACAGGGGGTGCATACGGTCAGAGTCAGGGCCAATGACTCCGTTCTCCACGACACACCCAAGGATAGCAAGTTGGATGGTCCCGAACACACACTTGTCCTTCTTATAGGTGAGATTGAAAGCTTTGGCTGCTTGGAGAAATTTTCGGAGGTTGTTGTCGTGATCCTGCTGGTCGTGACCGCAGATGGTGATGTTATCCAGATATGGGAATGTGGCCTTCAGTTGGCACTGGTCCACCATTTGGTCCATTTCCCTCTGGAAGACAGATACACCATTTGTGACACTGAAGGGGACGCGCAGGAAGTGATAAAGCCTGCCGTCTGCCTCGAAGGCGGTGTAAGGGCGGATCTGCCGGTGGATGGGGAGCTGATGGTAAGCGGATTTTAGGCCTATGGTCGAGTACATCTTGTACTGTGCTATCTGATTAACCATATCTGTGATGCGGGTTAGAGGGTACGTATCAAGCTGCGTGAACCTATTGATGGTCTGGCTATAGTCCACGACCATCCTATTTTTCTCCCCGTTGTGAACAACGACCACCTGCTCCCTCCAAGGACTTGTGCTTGCATCAATGACCCCCTCCCTGAGCAGCCGCTGCACCTCCGACTTAATGAAGGCTCTGTCCCCCGCGCTGTACCTCCTGCTTTTAGTTGCCACAGGTTTACAGTCGGGGGTCAGGTTGGCGAACAGCGGTGGGGGAGGGTTCTTGACGGTGGAGAGGCCGCAAGTGGTGTTGGTAGTGTGGCAGTTGGCATGGTGTTGGGTGGGATGTGTGGGTCGGTGTGTGTGTGTGGTCAGTAGCGGGGTATGTGACGTATCCCTACAAAATTGGGGATTTACGACAGTGATTGGTGGGAGGGGCCCATCATACTCCATTGTCACGCTTTTCAGGTGGCTCTGGAAGTCGAGCCCCAATAGCACAGGGGCACACAGTTGAGGCATGACCAGTAACGTACAGTCTCCATATTCTGTGCCCTGCACCACTAGCGTCGCTACACAACCCCCCCGGATGTCTGTTATATGCGACCCGGAAGCCATGGCGACCCTCTGACTTACCGGCCGTATAAAACTCTCCGTGCTGCCCGTGTCAAACAGGCAGCTTGTCCTGCGCCCCTCCACCAGGATGTCCATCATTGACTTTGCGAGCTGGTGGGGAGCGCTTTGGTCGATGGCCGCCCCCATGTCTCACACGTGGTGGCGGCGTACAGGGAAGATGGCAGCAGGTAAGATGGCAATCCCCATGTCTCGTACGCGGCGCTGCTCAATCCCGCTCACAGTTTGGACTTACAGACCTTGGCTAAGTGGCCCTTCTTTCCGCAGCTGGAGTTTCTCGGGCCGGGCAGAGTTTCCGGGGGTGCTTCTGGAGTCTGCAGAAGTAGCACTTCACGGACTCGCGACTGGCAGCAGCCGAGGTCGATTCGCCGGCGGGTTGTGGGGTCTGCGGCGCCCACGAGGCCATCAGGGGATCGTGTGCCTGGAGAGCCTCAGAGTTGTGCAGAGCGGCCTCCAGCGTATCGGCCAGCTTGATCGCTGAACCTAAGGTAAGATCAGCTTTTTCCAATAGCCACTGGTGCACATACACTGACCTGGTCCCCATGATGAAGGCGTCTCTCACTCGGAGCTCTGCATGCTGTCCTGCCGTCAGTCCCTGGCAATCGCAGGCCTGCACGGGCGTCTGTAGAGCCCGGACAAACTCAGCACTTGATTCCCCGGGCCGCTGGTGCCGAGTCGCTAAGCGATGCCGCACGTAGACGGTGTTTACCGGACACAGGTATTGTCCTTTGAGTGCGCTCATCGCGCCGTCGTAGCTCAGCTGGTCTCTGATCATCGAGTAGACCCGTGGACTGACCCTGGAGAGTGGAACTCTGCGATTCGCTGTGGAGTCGGTTGCTTTAATCGCCTCTAGGTGTGATTCGAAGCAAGCCAGCCAGAGTTCGAAAGCGTTTCCAGCTTCAGGTGTTTGTGGTTCGAGGTCTAACTTGTCGGGTCTCAGGTATGTTTGATGCTTTAAAATTACTGTGAGTAAAGTTGATGCACCTTCAATTACTCCAAAAGACTGGAAGTAGGGTAAATACTGAAAGGCGTTTATTCGCAGTAAAATGTCACCTCCATGCTGAGTGTCTGTCCCCGGACTGAGGAGGAGGAGCAATGGTGAAATCACCTTTATTCAGGGTTCTGTGGGAGGAGCCACAGGGACAGTCAGCAGCGGGGTGTGTCCAGACAGGTAACCCTGTTACAACATATATATATGGTTTACTACAAGAATGCCTTGGGACTCAGCTTAATCCTACTTGACAAGGACATTTTGTGGCCTCTCTTGGCTTTCTTCATTCTCTTTAGTTCCTTTCTGGCTTCTTTATACTCCTCATGTGCTGATTTCTGAAGCTCTACGTACATTTTCTTTTTCTTCTTGACTAAATTCATCACCTCCCGAGACATCCAATGTTTTCTTGTCTTTCCATCCTCATCCTTCCTTCAGACAGGAATATACCTTCCCTGCACTCTGTGTAATTGCTCTTTAAACACCCTCCACATGTCTGATGTGGTCAGCCAGAGAAAAGATGTTCCCAAATAACACTTATTAGTTCCTGCCAAATCCCCTTGTAAATACCTTGACCTCAATTTAAAACTCTTCCACAAGGACCATACCTATGCTTGTCTGCAAATAGAATCATAATCAGAATCAGAATCCAGTTTATTATCACCAGCATGTGTCGTGAAATTTGTTAACTTAGCAGCAGCAGTTCAAAGCAATACATAATATAAAAGAAGAAAAAAAATCAATCAATTACAGTACATGTGTATTGAAGAGATTAAAAATCGTGCAAAAACAGAAATAATATATATTAAAAGAGTGATGTCGGGTTCATGCGTTCAATGTCCATTTAGGAATCGGATGGCAGAGGGGAAGAAGCTGTTCCTGAATCGCTGAGTGTGTACCTTCAGGCTTCTGATGGTAACAGTGAGAAAAGGGCTTGCCCTGGGTGCTGGGGGTCCTAGTAATGGATGCTGTCTTTCTGAGACACCGCTCCTTGAAGAAGTCCTGGGTACTTTGTAGGCTAGTATGCAAGCTGGAGATTTACGACCCACTGCAGCTTCTTTCAGTCCAGTGCAGTAGCTCCCCATACCAGACAGTGATGCAGCCTGTCAGAATGCTCTCCACCGTACATCTGTCGAGGTTTTTGAATGTTTTTGTTGACAAACCAAATCACTTCAAACTGCTGATGAAGTACAGTCACTGTCTTGCCTTCTGTATAACTGCATTGATATGTTGCGACCAGCTTAGGTTCTCAGAGATCTTGACACCCAGGGACTTGAAACAACTCACTCTCCCACTTCTGATCCCTCTATGAGGATTGGGATGTGTTGCTTCGTCTTACCCTTCCTGAAGTCCACAATCAGCTCTTTGGTCGTACTGACGTTGAGTGCAAGGTTGTTACTGCGACACCACTCCAGTAGTTGGCATATCTCACTCCAGTCCACTCTCTTGTCTCCACCTGATATTCCACCAACAAAGGTCGTGTCACTGGCAAATTTATAGATGCTGTTTTAGCTATGCCCAGCCACACAGTCATGGGTATCGAGAAGGTAGAGCAGTGGGCAAAGCACACACCCCTGAACTGCACCAGTGCTGATCGTCAGCGAAGGTGAGATATTCTTTCATTATTTATTAATCTTTTTTATTGATTTAAAAAGAGCCTATATACAAACAAGAGGAGATTTATCTGATATATATATCAATAACAATACAAACAGAAAATGAAATAGACATTTTCAAAATCATACATAGTAATAAGCAAATATGTAATATATAATTTAAAAAAGACAACTAATTCTCCTCTTATCAATTCATAGAGAGGAAAAAAAACTTTAAATTTTCAAAATGAAGGAAAAAACCCACTGAACTATAAGAAAAAAAGGGGGGGAAAGGGACAAGGGACTGGGCAGTCCATTCTGAGGATATGACCAAAAAAAAGGAAAGACTTTCTGATCAAATCTAAAACTTCAAAAAAAAATTGGGCGAGTAAGAAATCAAATCAAATGAAAATATTGAATAAAAGGTCACCAGATATGCTCAAATTTAAAGGATGTATCAAATGTCTGACTACTTATTTTCTCTAAACTAAAACAGGACATAATGGAAGAAGGCCAAAAAAAGACAGTAGGTGGATTAGAATCCCTCCACTTCAATAAAATGGCTCTCCTGGCCAATAAAGTTGAAAAGGCTATCGTACGTTGAGCGGAAACATGAATAGTTCCTGCCTCCAGTGGGATAATCCCAAAGATTGCCGTAAATAAATTAGGTTGTAGGTCCAGATCCAAGACTTTGGATAGCGTTTTAAAAACATTTCTCTAAAAGTTATCTAGCTTTATACAAGACCAAAACATATGACTTAAAGGGGCCACAGGTGAGATATTATCACCAATTGTGGTCTTCTGGTCAGGAAGTCAAGGATCTAATTGCAGAGGGAGGTACAGAGGGCCAGGTGGTGTAACATATCAATCAGGATTGTGGGAATGATGGTGTTAAATGCTGAGCTACAGTCGATGAACAGCATCCTGAAATAGGTGTTTGTATTGTCCAGGTGGTCCAAGACCGTGTGAAGAGCCATTGAGATTGCGTGTGCCGTTGATCTCTTGTGGCAATAGGCAAACTGCAGTGGATTCAGGTCCTTGCTGAGGCAGGAGTTCAATCTCGTCATGACTGACCTCTTAAAGCATTTCATCACTGTAGATATGAGTGTAACTGGGTGATAGTCATAAAGGCAGCTCACATTATTCTTCTTAGGCACTGGTATAATTGTTGCCTTTTTGAAGCAAGTGGGAACTTCTCCCATAGCAGTGAAAGGTTGAAAATGTCCCTGAATACTCTCACCAATTGGATGGCACAAGTTTTCAGAGCCTTACCTGGTAGATCATCAGGGCCATACGCCTTGAGAGGGTTCACGCTCTTTAAAAACAGTTTAACATCGGCCTCTGAGACAGAGATCTCGGTGATCTTTGCAGCTGTAGTTATATTCTCCCTTTCAAAGTGGGCATAGAAGACGTTAAGTTCATCTGGTAGTGAAGCATCGCTGCCATTCATGCTTTTGGGTTTTGCTTTGTGGAAAGTAATGTCTTGCAAACCCTGCCAGAGTTGTTGTACATCCGATGTTGCCACCAACCTCGCTCGATATTGTCTCTTTGTCCTTGAAATAGCCTCCATAGGTCATAACGGGTTTTCTGCTACAGATCTGGGTCGCCAGCCTTGAATGCCACAGATCCAGCCTTCAGCAGACAACATACCTCCTGGTTCATCCATGGCTTTATGTTTGGGAATGAACAGCAATTCTTTCTTTTCAACTCTTACTATTATCCAAAATTAACAAGTGTACATCGAAGTAGGCAACACTTACAACGTCTAACAAAAAAAAATTGTTTTAAAGATTGAAAAAATTTTGGTGATGAGAAAAGAGAATAAAACCCCTAAGCAAGGAAAAGTGAGGGAAAAACCATTAGGTGTTCAATCCTGGAGCCATGTGTCATACAGAAAGCTTCTAAAGATAAACATCAAACTGCCAGCAAGAAAAAAAATGTACCAAAAATTTACAATTAGATCATGGAGAAAATCAATCAATTAATTCAAATGATAGTAGCGAGCAAATGAACCCCATCTTTTCTCAAAATCAAACACAGGTTCAAAGGTTCGACTTCTAATTTTCTCCAAACTAAGACATAGCATCACTTGAGAGAACCATTGTGACAAAATGAGAGCCGATGTATCCTTCCACTTCGAAATAATGGCCCTCCTAGCTATTAATGTAACAAATGCAGTTACATGTTGGTCAGACAAAAAGATACCGTGGATATTTTGAGGGATTATTCCAAAAAGCACAGTTAATTTGTTAGGTTGTAAATTAATTTTAAGTGTTTTAGAAATTGTAGAAAAAAACTTCAAGAACTGTTCCAGTATAGAACAAGACCAAAACATGTGTGTCAGTGTAGCTGTCTTAGTTTTACACCTATCGCAATAACTATCAACATTAGGAAACATTTTAGACAATCTCTCCTATGTCAAATAGTAACAATGTACAATTTTAAATTGAATCAGTGAATGACTCGCACAGATCGAAGAGTTAACCAATTTCAGAATCCGCGTCCAATCCTCCGTCATAGAAGTCAAATTAAGTTCCTTTTCCCAATCTTGTTTAATCTTAAATAAAGGATGCTTATCCCATTGTAATAATAAATTATAAATTCTTCCAATGGAACTCCTTCATCAAAGGTTTCATACTCGTAATAGTATCCAACAGGTCGGCATCCAATAAAGTCATCATTTTCACTATATGGATGCGACCAACAAGTGAAAAGGTAAGTGGGTTCCATCTACTAAATAAATACTTCATAGTATCCACCAAGGGAACAAAATTAGCTTTATAAAGATCCTTATATTTTTTAATGATTATAACACCTAAATATCTAAAGGAATCGGTGACTGTGAAAGGAGTATTATCATATATAGAAACAGTTTCATTTAAAGAATACAGTTCACTTTTACTAAAATTTATTTTATATCCTGAAAAATCTCCAAATTTGTTAAATAATTTTAGCAAGGCAGGAATAGAATCCTCGGGATTAGATATATAAACCAGTAAATCGTCAGCGTAAAGTGAAATCTTATGAATGGTCTCATTCACAAAAATCCCAAAAATATCTTTAGCTTCATGAAGAGCAATAGCAAGGGATTCTAGTATTAAATTTAATAAGCAAGGACTTAATGGACAACCTTGTCTTGTCCCCCGTGAAAGCTGAAAAAAGGGGATCTACAGTTATTAGTAATAACAGTAGCAATAGTCTTGTATATCATTCTAATCCAATAATTAAAATTAATACCAAAGCCAAATTTCTCTAAAACTTTAAATAAATATGTCTATTCGACTCGATCGAACGCTTTTTCAGCATTCAAAGAGACGACGCATTGTGGAGTTTTAAAAGAGGACAAATATATAATGTTCAATAATCTGCAAACATTTGAAAAAGAATAACGACCCTTTATAAAGCCTGTTTGATCTTTAAAAATTACATAAAATATTCTCCAACCGATTGGCCATTATCTTTGACAGAATCTTAGCATTGGCATTCAATAATGAAATAGGTCTACATGAGGCACAATCATTAGGATCTTTTCCCCTTTTAATAATTAAAGAAATAGAAGCCTCATAGAAAGTAAAGGGTAAATCACCTTTAACAAATGAATCCTTAAACAATTCCAACTTATACGGAGAAAGCAATTTTCCAAATCTTTTATAAAATTCTACAGGATAGCCATCATGTCCAGGGGCCTTACCAGACTGCATTGAGAAAATAGCCTTATAAATTTCGGCTTCAGTAATTTGGACATCAAGAGTTTTTTGATCCTGAACAGAAAGTTTAGGAAAAGCAATCGTTTGTAAGAAAGCATTCACTTTAGAAGAATCTACTGGACATAGAGATCTATAAAGTTCAGTATAAAAATCTTGAAAAATTCACACAGGTTTGAATGAGGTCCGTAACAACTGTGGTCATTCTTCATCCACTGAAAGATCAGTTCCCTGGTCAGGCTCATTACCCAACACCAGGTACAGTATGGCCCCTCCTTTCATTGGACCATGCACATATTGATTTAAGAAACCTTCCTGGAAGCACCGAGTAAATTCAGCCCCATCTGAAACCCTTACACTAAGAAGGTCCCAGTTTATATGCGGAAATTTTAAATTGCCCATGAGAACAACCCTATTATTTTTACACATTTCCTTAATCAGATTACATACCTGTTCCTCAATGTCCTGGTGGCTATTAGGGGATCTGTAGTACATAACACATAGGGGCAGGAGTAGGCCATCTTTCTTTTTCAATCTTTTTATTGGTTTCATAATGATAAACATACCATTGTATTGATACAAAGTTATTGGGATTACATTGTTATAATTAACATAGTTAAATATAAACCCAGTTGACACATGGGTATTAAACCTCCCAATCATACAGGATACAAATATAATATTCAAAAGAAATATAGAAATAAAATCATGGAAAAGGAAAAAAAATATGTAAAAATATACCGCAAAAGAAAAACTTACCTAAACAGTGTTAATCAACTAAACTAAGAAAAAAAAGACATGGGCTGTTATGTAACATCAAAAAAAGGAACCATTAGTGTCGTCGACTCCGCTCCTCTCGACATATATTAAAAAGAAATGGAATAAGTTTGGAAAAGGTCAAATTACAACATATGGAAATGTTGAATAAGTGGCCTCCAAGTCTTTTCGAATTTAGTAGAGGGATCATAAATAACACTGCTAATTTTTTCTAAGTTTAAACACAACATAGTTTGAGAGAACCAATGAAACGTGGTGGAAGAATTAATCTCTTTCCAATTCAGCAAAATGGATCTTCTAGCCATCAATGTTAGAAATGAAATCATCCGACGAGCTGAAGAGGTTAAATGACTTGATTCTATGATTGGTAACCCAAAAAATTGCAGTAATAGGGTGAGGTTGTAAATCAATATTCAGAACAGTTTATTGTGGGATTTTTTTCACACACTTTCTGTATTTTTTCCCAGTATGGAGTTCCAGAGCATGCGCGTTTTCTATTTGGTTATATTCATCACCGCTATCTTTGATTAGCCCGCGGTGGGATGCATGTATTGTGTTTAAGAATAATATCCAATAGTACTTAAACATATAAACGTTATTAGTTGGAATGTACGTGGCTGGAATCACCCTATTAAGAGAAAGAGGTCATTTAAAGTTTTTAATCGATTCCAGCCCGATATAATTTTTGCTTAAGAAACGCATATCAGAACGAGCGATCGAAATAGATTTTTTAAAACATGAAAGGGCCTTCAATATCATGCTGCCTGTCAAAATGAGACAAAGGGAGTGTGGTAAACCATGTATCTACGTTGTAACTGGGTTACCTGTCTGGACACACTCCTCTGCTGACTGCCCCTGTGGCTCCTCCCACAGAGTCCTGTATAAAGGTGTTTGCCTTGCCCCTCCCCCTCAGTCCGGGGGCAGACACTCACTGTGGAGGTCATATTGTACAGCGAATAAAAGCTTTTCAGTATTTTACCAAACCTCAGTCTTTTGGAGAAATTGAAGGTGCTTCAGGGAGTATCTATTTTTTAAAAATCTAATATTTTATTTATCCAAAAAGATATCGCCTCAGATATCAATGGTAGATTTTTAATTATTAAAGGAACAATTTGTAATAGAAAAATTGTCCTGGTTAATCTATACGGACCTAATGTAGATGATCCTTTTTTTAAAAATGTATTTGGTTTATTACCAGACTTAAATGAATATATGCTGCTGATGGGAGGTGACTTCAACTGTTGTTTAAACCCTTTGATTGACAATAGTTCAACCAATCAGCAGCTTCCAAGTTGTTCCGTAACACTTATTAATTCCTTTTTAATTGATTATGGTTTGATAGAAATCTGGAGAAATTTATATCCTAATGACAAGAGATTTTTCTTTTTATTCGCATGTTCATTATAAATATTTGAGAATTGATTATTTTATAGCTGATTTCCGATTTTTGTCCAAAGTCCAGAAATGTGAATATGATGCTATTTCAGTCTCAGATCATATGCCTTTAAGCTTAACTTTTGAGTGAAATGATGTTAGTTATGTAAACTTGCCTTGCCGCTTTCCAGAAAATTTATTACAAAGTTCGGACTTTGTTAAATTTATAGAGGTTCAGATAAAAGATTTCTTCCTTTTTAATAATACGGGATATGTCTCAAAATTGATTATATGGGATACACTCAAAGCATATTTGCGAGGTCGGATAATATCTTATTTGGCTAAACTCAAGAAACAGACAAAAATAGAGTTAGATAGAATTTCTAAACTAATTAAAGATCTGGATAATTCTTATGCAGTTTCTCCTAATATTGATTTAACATAGAACATAGAACAGTTCAGCACAGAACAGGCCCTTCGGCCCACAATGTTGTGCCGACCCTCAAACCCTGCCTCCCATATAAGCCCCCACCTTAAATTCCTCCATATACCTGTCTAGTAGTCTCTTAAACTTCACTAGTGAATCTGCCTCCACCACTGCCTCAGGCAGTGCATTCCATACACCAACCACTCTGAGTAAAAAACCTTCCTCTAATATCCCCCTTGAACTTCCCACCCCTTACCTTAAAGCCATGTCCTCTTGTATTGAGCAGTGGTGCCCTGGGGAAGAGGCGCTGGCTATCCGCTCTATCTATTCCTCTTATTATCTTGTACACCTCTATCATGTCTCCTCTCATCCTCCTCCTCTCCAAAGAGTAAAGCCCTAGCTCCCTTAATCTCTGATCATAATGCATACTCTCTAAACCAGGCAGCATCCTGGTAAATCTCCTCTGTACCCTTTCCAATGCTTCCACATCCTTCCCATAGTGAGGCGACCAGAACTGGACACAGTACTCCAAGTATGGCCTAACCAGAGTTTTATCGAGCTGCATCATTACATCGCGACTCTTAAACTCTATCCCTCGACTTATGAAAGCTAACACCCCATAAGCTTTCTTAACTACCCTATCCACCTGTGAGGCAACCTTCAGGGATCTGTGGACATGTACCCCAAGATCCCTCTGCTCCTCCACACTTACCAAGTATCCTGCCATTTACTTTGTACTCTGCCTTGGAGCTTGTCCTTCCAAAGTGTACCACCTCACACTTCTCCGGGTTGAATTCCATCTGCCACTTCTCAGCCCACTTCTGCATCCTATCAATTTCTCTCTGCAATCTTTGACAATCCTCTACACGATCTACAACACCACCAACCTTTGTGTCATCTGCAAACTTGCCAACCCACCCTTCTACCCCCACATCCAGGTCGTTAATAAAAATCACAAAAAATAGAGGTCCCAGAACAGATCCTTGTGGGACACCACTAGTCACAATCCTCCAATCTGAATGTACTCCCTCCACCACAACTCTCTGCCTTCTGCAGGCAAGTCAATTCTGAATCCACCTGGCCAAACTTCCCTGGATCCCATGCCTTCTGACTTTCTGAATAAGCCTACCACGTGGAACCTTGTCAAATGCCTTATTAAAATCCATGTAGATCATATCCACTGCACTACCCTCATCTATATGCCTGGTCACCTCCTCAAAGAACGCTATCAGGCTTGTTGGACACGATCTGCCCTTCACAAGGCCAAGCTGACTGTCCCTGATCAGACCATGATTCTCTAAATGCCCAGAGATCCTATCTCTAAGAATCTTTTCCAACAGCTTTCCCACCACAGACGTAAGGCTCGCTGGTCTATAATTACCTGCACTATCCCTGCTACATTTTTTGAACAAGGGGACAACATTTGCCTCGCTCCAATCCTCCGGTACCATTCCCGTGAACAACGAGGGCATAAACAAAGGGTTGAACTTCAATCACAATATAATTGACTATTAACTTATCCTATTGAAAGAAATTTGCTTAAATTAGAAAGTTAATTTTATATGTTTGGAGATAAAAGTAACAAGCTATTAGCATCTGAACTTAAAGCAGTTAGAGCAAAAAGACAAATTTTAAAAATTCGTAAGGGAGATGGTAGTTTAGCTTGGAATTATTAAGATATTAATAAAATTTTTAAGACTATTACGGTGAGCTCTATAAATCTCAGTTTCAAGCTGACCCTTCTAATATGTATGCCTTTTTACAAAAGATTGATTTTCCTAGAATATCTGTTAAAGATCAGCAAATTCTTGATGCTCCTTTTACTGAAAGAGAAATTCAGAAAGCTATTCTTTCAATGCAATCTGTTAAAGCTCCCGAATTGGATGGTTTTACTGCAGGGTTTTATTTAAAAAATTGAACATTTGCTTACTCCTTATATGTTAGAAATGCTTAAAGATTCTTTTCTGTTAGGAGAGTTACCTTACACATTGTATGAAGCTTCTATTTCTTTAATTGTTATGAAATATAAAGACCCTACTGATTGTGCTTCATGTAGACCTATTTCATTATTAAATGTGGATGCCAAAATTCTTTCAAAAATACTGGCTAATCGGATGGAGAATATACCAGCTAAAATTATTTCTCAGGATCAAAGTAGCTTTATACAAGGCCGTTATTCTTTTTCTAACACTTGGAGATTGTTAAATATTATATACTCATCCCTCTCTAAGACTCCCAATGTGTTGTTTCTCAAGATGCTGAAAAGGCATTTGATAGAGTTGAATGGAAATATCTGTTTAAAGTTTTAGTGAAATTTAGCTTTGGTACTAATTTTAATAAATGGATTAGATTGATATATAAAAGCCCTATTGCCACTGTTATTAGTAATAACTGTAGATCCCCTTTTTTCCAACTTTCCCGGGGGATGAGACAAGGATGTCCGTTAAGTCCTCTGTTATTTAATTTGATGTTGGAACCTTTGGCTATTGCACTTGGTGAAGCTAAAAATATTCAAGGAATTTCTATAAATGGGACTGTTCATAAGATCTCCCTTTATGCGGATGATCTTTTGGTTTATGTTTCGAATCCCGAAGAATCTATTCCTACCTTATTGAAATTATTATATGAATTTGGATTGTCTGGAGGATATAAATTAAACCTGCATAAAAGTGAATTATTTCCTTTAAATGATTCAGCTTCTATATATGATAACATTTCTCTAAAAGTTACGGATTCTTTTAAATATTTGTGTATTATCATCACTAAAAATGATGGAGACCTTTATAGGGCTAATTTAGTTCCCTCAGTGGATTTTATGAAACAATTTTTTTCTAGATGGAATCCACTTACACTTTTGTTAGCAGGTCGAATTCATGCAGTGAAAGTGATGATTTTACCAAAATTTTTGTATGTATTTCAAAATATTCCTATTTTTTTAACGAAGAAGTCTTTTGATCAGGTTGACTCTGTTATTTCATCTTTTGTTTGGAATAATAAAAGACCAAGAATTGGAAAATGTCATTTACAAAAATTAAAAAAGGATGGAGGTCTTACTTTGCCTAATTTAAGAAGGTATTATTGGGCGATTAATATACGTTATGCGTGTTTTTGGTTATATTGGACGGATAAAAAGGAACGACCATCTTGGGTTGATTCGGAATTGAAAATTGTGAAACAATTTTATTTAACTTTGTTATTAGGAGCTCCTTTACCTGTACAATTAGCCAAATTTTCTATTCTAAATATAAATCCTATGATTAATCAATCATTACGAATTTGGTACCAGTTTTGAAAGTTTTTTAATCTTAAAAAAAATAACCTTCTTAGTTTAATTTATCAAAACGATTTATTTAAACCTTCACTTAGTGATCCAACCTTTTCTTTTTGGAGGAATAAAGGAATTTTTTCCTTTAGGGACTTGTTTCAAAAAGGTCGATTGATGTTGTTTGAGAAATTAGTAACTAAATACTCTCTCTCATATTCACATTTTTTGCAATATCTTCAGGTCAGACATTTCTTACAAGAATATTTAAGTATTTTTCCATATATACAAGACTCTGACCTGTTAGACATTATTTTAAAAATGAACCCTTTAGTGAAAGGTTTTATAGGGAAAATTTATAATTTACTATTACAACAGGATAATTATCCTTTATTTAAGATTAAGCAAGATTGGAAAAGAGCGCTTAATATGACCTTAATAATAGAGCATTGGTTGCGAATTTTGAAGCTGGTTAACTCTTCTTCGATTTGTGCCAGTCATTCTCTAATTCAATTTAAAATTGTCCACAGTTATTATTTGACAAAGGAGATGCTAGATGCAAAACTGAGATAGCTACATTGACACATATGTTTTGGTCATGTTCTGTATTGAAACAATTTTGGAAATCTATTTTTTCTACAATTTCTAAAGCTTTGAAAATCAATTTACACTTAATAAATTGACAGTTTTGTTTGGTATAATTCCTCAACATATTCACAGTATTTCTATATCTGACCAATACGTAATTGCATTGGTCACATTACTGGCTGGAAGGGCTATTTTATTAAAATGGAAAGATGCCTCTGCTCCCACTTTGATACAATGGTTCTCTCAGGTGATGTTATGTCCTAGTTTGGAAAAAATTAGAAGTCGAACTTTTGATCCTAGATTGGACTTCGAGAAAAGGTGGGGTTATTTTGCCCATTATTATCATTTGAGTTGAGTTAATAAAGATGGTCCTTTTCTGATGCTTGGGATTTGGTTGGCGGTTTGATGTCTTTTTTTTATGGGAGCTTGTACGGCGTATAACTCCGGACCTGTGCTCCAAATGGGTATTTTTTTTAGTTATTAGGGGTTTTTCTCTGTTTTAGTTAGTAGTGGTTCTTTTTTACTTTTTCTTTTTTCCATAAAACAAAAACTTTAACACTTTGTTTTTGATTATTATTGATAAAAAAAGAGCAGTTGAAACAGTATCAAAATATCTTTCCAATATTTTTTCAAGAAAGGACATGACCAAAACATATGAATTAAAGAAGCTACCTCAAAGTGATATCTATCACATACTGCATTTTTATGAGAATAATAACGACCTAATTTATCCTGAGACATATGAGCGCTATGCACTACTTTAAACTGTATCAAAGCATGTTTAGCACATATAGAGGATGAGTTAACCAATGGAAGAATTTTTCCCCATTTTTTAATCTTAAGTTCCCTTTCCCAAACGGTCTTAACTTTATTAGATACATCTGGACATATTTTCTTAATTATATTATAAATAATTGCTATTACACCTTTCTGAAAAGGATTTAAATCTAAAATTTTTTCCAAAATATCCGTTGAATATAAATTCGGGAAGTTAGGAGAAACAGTATTTATAAAGCTTCTAATCTGTAAATATCTAAAAAAAATGGGATCTAGGCAATTTATATTTATTAGATAATTGTTCAAAGGACATGAAACAATTATCCAAAGGTAGATCACAAAATCATACTATACCTTTAGTTTTCCAAGCCAGATATGCTTGATCCACAATAGAGGGTTGAAAGAAGAAATTAGAGATAATAGGACCTGCTAAAATAAATTGATTCAACCCAAAAAATATTTGAAATTGAAACCATATACATCAAGTATGTTTTACTCAAGCAACACTCCTCAAAGTTGCTGGTGAACGCATCAGGCCAGGCAGCATCTCTAGGAAGAGGTACAGTCGATGTTTCAGGCCGAGACTCTTCGTCAGGACTAACTGAAGGAAGAGTTAGTAAGAGATTTGAAAGTGGGAGGGGGAGGGGGAGATCCAAAATGATAGGAGAAGACAGGAGGGGGAGGGATGGAGCCAAGAGCTGGACAGGTGATTGGCAAAGGGAATGTGAGAGGATCATGGGACAGGAGGTCCCGGGAGAAAGGCAAGTGAGGGGTGGGAACCAGAGGATGGGCAAGGGGTATAGTCAGAGGGACAGAGGGAGAAAAAGGAGATTGAGAGAAAGAATGTGTGTATAAAAATAAATAACGGATGGGGTACGTGGGGGAGGTGGGGCATTAGCGGAAGTTAGAGAAGTCGATGTTCATGCCATCAGGTTGGAGGCTACCCAGACGGAATATAAGGTGTTGTTCCTCCAACCTGAGTGTGGCTTCATCTTTGTTTTACTATTGGGTTATTCATTTGTTAATACAATTTAAGAAGAGTAAAGGGAAACAAAGTCCCTAAAATAGAACCCAGTGAAAACCCTTGTAAAGAATTCCGTTCAAGATTTACCCACCGTGGACTTGAAGTTACATCCAAGTTCGCTAACCAAAATTTTAAATATCAAATATTAATTGCCCAACAGTAACATCTAAAATTTGGCAAAGCTAAACCCCCCTCCTTTCTAGATTTCTGAAAATGTCCATTACCTAGCCTAGGATTTTTGTTCTGCCATATATACGAAGAAAGTTTGGAATCAACATTATTAAAAAAGGATTTCGGAATAAAAATTGGCACCGCTTGAAATAAATATAAAAATTTAGGCAAAATAATCATCTTTATAGCATTCATCCGACCGATCAATGACAGAGACATTGGTGACCATTTAGTAAACAAAAGCTTAATCTGATCAATTAAAGGTAAATAATTAGCCTTAAATAAATCCTTATACTTTTTTCATAATTTTAACCCCTGAATATATTAAAAAAAAAGTCGGTCACCAATTTAAATGGTAAACATCCATAAATAGGAACCTGCATATTTAGGGGAAATAGTTCGCTCTTATTAAGGTACAAATTATAACCAGAAATATTTCTAAACTGAGCCAACAAAGATAAAATAGCGGGAATGGATTTCCCAGGATTAGAAATATGTGGGAGTCGGCCATCTGGCCCGTCGAGCCTGCTCTGCCATTCAATAAGATCATGGTTGATCTGGCCATGGACTCATCTCCACCTAACCTGCCTTTTCCCCATGACCCTTAATTCCACTACTATGCAAAAATCTATCCAACCTTGTCTTAAATACATCTATTCTACACCTTCCCATCCTATGTCACCTCTTTCTAATGATTTCATTTAATTTTTTGCCAACACAGCCATATCATGCCTTCTGCCAACCTGCCTGTCCTTTCGATACAATGTGTATCCCTGGATATCAAGCTCCCAACTATAATCTTCTTTCAGCCACAATTCAGTGATGCCCACACTGTCATACATGCCAATCTGTAGCTGTGCTACAAGTTAATCTATCTCATTCTGTATACTGTCTGAATTCAAAGATAACACTTTCAATCCAGCATTCATCACCTGTTTTTGATTTTTGTCCCCCTTTTGCATTGCAACTCATCCCATTGACTGCAGTTTTGCCCTGTCATCAGTCTCAGCTTGCTGGCAGTCTCACAAACACTGCCTTTGCTTGTAAACCAACAACTCAGTCCTCAGCCTTATCTCTCCATTTAATTGATTATCGATTAAAATTAGAAACTGCAGATAGATCCTTTTAAATTTTTAGGAATTTGGTTTGATAAAAAAACTGGTCAATATTTATTAAAGAAATAATAACCAAAAGTAAGAAAGTAAGGTTAATCAGTGGGGCAATGAGGACAACACCAGTGGTGGCAATGCAGGTGGAGTTGGGAGAGACACCTCTGCAACTGAGAAGATCACAGCTTGTGTTAACATATTGGGTAAACGTACAAGGGCCTGGAGAAAATCATCCAAGTAAACAGCTTTTAGATCGATGCTGGGAAAAGGAAAGAAGGAAATTCAGAAATTTTGCACGGACCATTGAAGGGAAAGCAGAAAGGACAGGAATTAGTAACAAGGCCCCGAGTGATACAGTGTCTTTTCCTGGGCTGACTCCATGACTGTGTGAAGCACCAGAGGTGGATCCTAAATTATTCAGAAAGAGATGGAAAAGTAGAGAAGTTAACTTAAATCAAGATATAGTTGAATGTTATGTAAATAATATTAATTATGGATATTTACAAATTTACACAGATGTTTCAAAAACGGTAATACTGTTGTAGATTAGGGGTAGGATTGGTAGTGCCTGATTTTAACATGAAAAAGCAGGTGAGGATAAACGATGTTTGCAGTGTATGCAGGTGAAATGACAGCTGGACTATTGGCTTTGCAGTGGGTGGAGAAAGTGAGACCATGCGAGTTGTAATATTGTCTGATTCAAGCACAACAATCCGGAGTCTAAAAGATGTACATTCAGTGGGAAAACCAGAGGTTGTATGTGGGATAATACAAACCTTATTTCAACTTAAAATAGCATCCAGAGAGAAGTGGGGTAGTTTAGGAATGCAGGAAAGAGTAGGAGGGAGGAGGTGATAATATCGAGACTGAAGTTTGGGCACACAGGGTTAAAGTACATTGTTTTTCATAAAGAAACACAACAATGGGAGGTGTGAATATTGTAATCAACAAGACAATCAAGGGGATGGACGATTTAAAAGTTATCTCAATACGATTTAATATTAACAGCATTTTGCAGAAAGGATCAGAGGATTATTGCTTAAAATTATAATTCTGTTACTTCAGAGCACAGATCTTTTTATATAAAATGATATATAAATATGGGGTCAAATATAAATATGTGGGTCATGACACGTTGACCCACACTCCAGTTCAGAAGGGGCGGTAATGCACCTTAAAAAGGATGTTTGCGAGAGTGTCGGGATGTAAACATACACAGGCCATTCCCACCATAGGCTATTTGCCGAAAGAAGAATTACGAGAAGGGAATAAACAAAGTAAATATCAGGAAGATTTAGTGAAGCAGACGTCCCACCTTCCTGTTTCTATCCTTGCCGCCATTGGTTAAAAGGACCGACGGTGTTCCCACCCATCTTCCACGGGATTGGAGAAACATGCAGACCGCCTGTCGCTATTGGTTGTTTGGAGGTCCGCATGTTCCCACCCATTGGTTTGTGCGCAGCTCCGTCATACCACTTGCTCTACCATTGGTCAGGTTTTTTTTAAAACGTGCGGAGATCGAATCGCCTAAAAAAATTCGGAAAGGTCCATTTGGTTCACAAAATTAGAGTGGATGGTTCATCAAAGCAGGAAAATTTTGGAGGTTATAAATTTTATGATTAAACACTGAAAAGTTTTGGAATAAAAGCGTAGCAGCTTTACGCCTGCGCTGAATGGTGATGTTTCCCGGTCATTGCCGTATAAATTATTATTTCCGTACGGTATCTCTGAAGCCTCGCTGAACATTGGGAGCGAACTTCCCATTTGATGGTCACATGTTGTGATGTTTTGAAAAAGGAAAACAATGTTTCATGGCAGTTGCGATCGTCTTCCAAATAATGAAATGGAGACTTTAGATACCCAAACGCCCTTGCGCGTAGAATAAGCTCTATCTCGAGTGGAACTGGAGACGAAGTAGGGTTGAGACCTTTCTTGTGGACTGAAAGACAGAGGGGAGGTGACCGGGGTAAAGAGGCGAGGGAAGGGTTAGAGTAGGTGCCGCCAGGTGAGCGGGTGGACAGGCGGATGGGGAATGGAATAGTGGCAAAAGGCTGAAGATAATGGAATCTGATGGGAGAGGAAGGTGGATCATGAACTAAAGGGAGGGAGGTGCGGAGGGCAGAGGGGAGTAGTGGGGACGGGAACCCGTGGGATGAGTGTGTGGGTTGTGTCACGGACTGGTATGGAAACACCCTTGAATAGAAAAGCCTACAAAAATGCATGGAAACAGTCCACTCCATCACAGGTAAAGCCCTTGTTGTGACTGTGAACGAAGTCACCAGAGAGACAGTGAAGCTGGTGGAGATAGAAGTCTTTATTCAGCAAAACAAGCAGCAGAGATCATACTCCAGACACTGTTGGAAGAAGAGGCCTGCCTGACCCAATATTACGTGACATTTTTATATGCTAAATATGAAACGTAACAGCAGGACAATTCTGTAGTTACAATGTTATTTGGAATGCTCCCTTTGAATTACATATAATTTTCAAATACCTCCATCTTCACATCCACACTCCATACACATAAAATGAATGTTAATTCCCACTGACTCTGGACCACATTCATGCACAAGCAGGTATCTGAGGTCGAATTTATCTGAGGGCAAGCAGTTATAGTGAGAGGGACAGAGGGAGAAAAAAGAGAGAGGAAAAAAATGTAATAAATAAACTAACAAATAAATAAGGGATGGGAGGTGGGGCATTAACGGAAGTTAGAGAAGTCGATGTTCATGCCATCAGGTTGGAAGCTACCCAGATGGAATACAAGGTGTTATTCCTCCAACCTGAGTGTGGCTTCATCTTGACAGTAAAGGAGGCCGTGGATAGACATGTCAGAATGAGAATGGGACGTGGAATTGAAATGTGTGGCCACTGGGAGATCCTGCTTTCTCTGGTGGACAGCCTTGCCCATCCTCTGGACTCCCCTCCCCCTTTCTTTATCCCTTGGCCTCCCGTCCCCTGATCCTCTCCCTTCTCCAGCCTCGTATCCCTTTTCCCAATCAACTTTCCAGCTCTTAGCTCAATCCCTCCCCCTCCTGTCTTCTCCTATCATTTTGGGTCTCCCCCTCCCCCTCCTACTTTCAAATCTCTCACTATCTCTTCTTTCAGTTAGCCCTGATGAAGGGTCTCAGCCCAAAACGTCGACTGTACCTCTTCCTATAGATGCTGCCTGGTCTGCTGCGTTCACCAGCATTTTTTGTGTGTGTTGCTTGAATTTCCAGCATCTGCAGATTTCCTCGTGTTTGCAAAAACTTCTATAGTTCTTCCGTGGTGTCTCAGGAAGGCAGCGTCCATTATTAAAGACCTTCAGCACCCAGGGCTTGCAGTTTTCTCACTGTTATCAGAGTCATAGTCATAGTCATACTTTAATGATCCCGGGGGAAATTGGTTTTCATTACAGATGCACCATAAATAATAAATAGTAATAGAACCATAAATAGTTAAATAGTAATATGTAAATTATGCCAGTAAATATTATAAATGTCCAGGACCAGCCTATCGGCTCAGGGTGTCTGAGCCTCCAAGGGAGGAGCAGTAAAGTTTGATGGCCACAGGCAGGAATGACTTCCTATGATGCTCTGTGCTGCATCTCGGAGGAATGAGTCTCTGGCTGAATGTACTCCTGTGCCCACCCAGTGCATTATGTAGTGGATGGGAGACATTGACCAAGATGGCATGCAACTTAGACAGCATCCTCTTTTCAGACACCACTGTGAGAGAGTCCAGTTCCATCCCCACAACATCACTGGCCTTACGAATGAGTCTGTTGATTCTGTTGGTGCCTGCTACCCTCAGCCTGCTGCCCCAGCACACAACAGCAAACATGATAGCACTGGCCGCCACAGACTCATAGAACATCCTCAGCATCGTCCGACAGATGTTAAAGGACCTCAGTCTCCTCAGGAAATAGAGATGGCTCTGACCCTTCTTGTAGACAGCCTCAGTGTTCTTAGACCGGTCCAGTTTATTGTCAATTCGTATCCCCAGGTATTTGTAATCCTCTACCATGTTCAGTCTGACCCCCGGATGGAAACAGGGGTCACCGGTACCTTAGCTCTCCTCAGGTCTACCACCAGCTCCTTAGTCTTCTTCACATTAAGCTGCAGATAATTCTGCTCACATCTTGTGCCAAAGTTTCCTACCGTAGACCTGTACTCAACCTCATCTCCCTTGCTGATGCATCCAACTATGGCAGAGTCATCTGAAAACTTTTGAAGATGACAAGACTGTGCAGTAGTTGAAGTCCGAGGTGTAAATGGTGAAGAGAAAGGGAGACAAGACAGTCCGCTGTGGAGCCCCAGTGCTGCTGATCACTCTGTTGGACACATGTGGTTGTAATCACACGTACTGTGGTCTGCCAGTCAGGTAATCAAGAATCCATGATACCAGGGAAGCATCCACCTGCATCGCTGTCAGCTTCTCCCCCAGCAGAGCAGGGCGGATGGTGTTGAACGCACTGGAGAATTCAAAAAGCATGACCCTCACAGTGCTCGCTGGCTTGTCCAGGTGGGCGTAGACACGGTTCAGCAGGTAGACGATGGCATCCTCAACTCCTAGTCAGGGCTGGTAGGCGAACTGGAGGGGATCTAAGTGTGGCCTGACCATAGGCCGGAGCAGCTATCATCAGGTAGGAGATACAGAAGCCTGAAGGCGCACACTCAGCGATCAGGAACAGCTTCTTCCACTCTGCCATCCGATTCCTAAATGGACGTTGAAGCTTTTGACACTACCTCACGTTTTTCATATACAGTATTTTTGTTTTTGTGCATTTTTTGATAATCTATTCAATATACGTAATTGATTTACTTGTTTGTTTATTATGTTTTATTTTATTTATTATTATATTTTTTCTCTCTCTGCTAGATTATGTATTGCATTGAACTGCTGCTGTGAAGATGACAAGTTTCACGTCACATGCTGGTGATAACAAACCCGATTCTGATTCTGATTCTGAACCGGAGGTGATCAGGGAGTTTAAGGTAAAGAACCCTTAGGAACTAGTGATAACAATGTGATTGAGATCAACTTGAAATTGGATGGGGAGAAAGTAAAGTTTGACATAGCAATATTTCAGTGGAGTAAGGGAAATTACAGTGGTATGAGGAGTTCACCAAAGTAAATTGGAAGGATCTGCGAGCAGGGATGTCAGCAGAGCAGCAATGCCATGTGTTTCTGGGAAAAATGAGGAAGGTGCAGGACATGTGTATTCCAAATATGAAGAAATACTCAAATGGTAAAATAGTACAACTGTGGCTGATGAGGGAATTCAAAGCTGATGTAAAAACAAAAGAGAGGGCATACAACAAAGCGAAATTATTGGGAAGACAGAGGATTGAGAAGTTTTTAAAAACCTACCGAGAACAATGAAAACAATCATTGGAAGGGAAAAGATAAAATATAAAAGCAAGCTAACAATAATATCGAAGTGGATAGCAAAAGGTTTTTGTAGTATGTAGAAATTAAAAGAGAAATGAGAGTGGATATAGGACCGCTACCAAATGAGGCAGGAGAAATAATAAATGGGGAACAAGGAGATGGCAGATGAATTAAATGAATATTTTGCATCAGTCTTCACTGTGGAAGACACAAGCAGCATGCCTGATGTTGTAGTGTGGGAAGGAAGAGAAGTGGGTGCTGTTACTATTACAAGGGAGAAGGCTGAAGACCTAAAAGATCATAAGTCACCCAGACCAGAGAAACTGCACCCTAGCGTTCTGAAAGAGGGAGCATTAGAGATTGTGGTGACAGTGGAAATGATCCTTTGAAAATCATTGGACTCTGGCATGGTGCCAGAGGACTGGAAAATTGCAAATGTCATTCCACTCTTTAAGAAAGGAGGAAGGCAGCAGAAAGGAAATTATAGACAAGTTAGCCTGACCTCAATGGTTGGGAAGATGTTCGAGTCAATTTTCAAGGATGAGGTGACGGAGTACTCGGTGACCCAGGACAAGATAGGACAAAGTCAGCGCGGTTTCCATCAGGGAAAACCCTGCCTGACAAACCTGTTGGAATTCTTTGAGGAGATTACAGGTAGGATTGATAAAGGGGATGTAGTGGATGTTGTATATTTGGACTTTCAGAAGGCCTTTGACAAGGTGCCACACATAAGGCTGCTTAGCAAGTTAAGAGCCGATGGTATTTCAGGAATGTTACTGGGATGGGTAGAGCATTGGCTGATTGGAAGAAGTCAGCGAGTGGGAATAGAAGGATCCTTGGCTGGTTGGCTGCCAGTGACTAGTGGTGTTCCGCAGGGGCAGTGTTGGACCCACATTTTTTATGCTGTATATAAATGATTTAGATAATGAAACAGATGGCTTTGTTGCCAAGTTTGCAGATGATACAAAGACTGGTGGAGGAACAGGTAGTGTTGAGGAAACTGGTATGATGCAGATGGACAGACGGATTTGGAGAATGGGCGAGAAAGTGGCCAATGAAATATAATGTTGGAAAATGAATGATCATGGTAGGAGAAATAAATGTGTGGAGTATTTTCTAAACAGGGAGAAAATCCAAAAATCTGAGATGAAAGGGACTTGTGAGGCCTTTTGCAGAAGACCCTATAACCATATAACAATTACAGCACTGAAACAGGCCATCTCGGCCCTTCTAGTCCGTGCCGAACGCTTACTCTCACCTAGTCCCACCGACCTGCACTCAGCCCATAAACCTTTCCTTTCCTGTCCATGTACCTATCCAATTTTTCTTTAAATGACAATATCGAACCTGCCTCTACCACTTCTACTGGAAGCTCATTCCACACGGCCACCACTCTCTGAGTAAAGAAGTTCCCCTTCGTGTTACCGCTGAACTTTTGCCCCCAACTCTCAACTCATGTCCTCTTGTTTGAATCTCCCCTTGTCTCAATGGAAAAAGCTTAACCACGTCAACTCTATCTGTCCCACTCATGATTTTAAATTCCTCTATCAAGTCCACCCTCAACCTTCTACGCTCCAAAGAATAAAGACCGAACTTGTTCAACCTTTCTCTGTAACTCAGGTGCTGAAATCCAGGTAACATTCCACTAACTCTTCTCTGTACCCTCTCCATTTTGTTGACATCTTTTCTGTAATTCGGTGACCAGAACTGTACACAAGACTCTAAATTTGGCCTTACCAATGCCTTGTACAATTTAACATTTCATCCCATCTCCTATACTCAATGCTCTGATTTATAAAGGCCAGCATACCAAAAGCTTTCTTCACCACCCTATCCACATGAGATTCTACCTTCAGGGAACTATGCACCATTATTCCTGGATCCCTCTGTTCTACTGCATTCTTCAATGCCCTCGCATTTACCATGTATGTCCTATTTTGATTAGTCCTTCCAAAATATAAAGGTAAACTTTCAAGTCAAATCGTCACTTTTTATTGTCATTTCGACCATAACTGCTGGTACAGTACACAGTTAAAACAAGACAACCTTTTTCAGGACAATAGTGCTACATGAAACAATACAAAAACTACACTGAACTACGTAAAAGAATGCAAAAACTACATTAGAGTACAGACCTACCCAGGACTGCGTAAAGTGCACAAAACAGTGCAGGCATTACAATAAATAATAAACAAGACAATAGGCACAGTAGAGGGCAGTAGGTTGGTGTCAGTCCAGGCTCTGGGTATTGAGGAGTCTGATGGCTTGTGGGAAGAAACTGTTACATAGTCTGGTCATGAGATCCTGAACGTTTTGGTGCCTTTTGCCAGATTACAGAAGGGAGAAGAGTTTGTATGAGGGGTGCATGTGGTCCTTCATAATGGTGTTTGCTTTACAGATGCAGCGTGTGGTGTAAATGTCTGTATTGGTGGGAAGGGAGACCCTGATGATCTTAGCTGACCTCACTATCCGCTGCAGGGTCTTGCGATCAGAGATGGTGCAATTTTCGAACCAGGCAGTGATGCAGCTGCTCAGGATGCTCTCAATACAACCTCTGTAGAATGTGGTGAGGATGGGGGTTGAGAGATGGACTTTTCTCAGCCTTCGCAGCAAGTAGAGACGCTGCTGGGCTTTCTTTGCTATGGAGTTGGTGTTGAGGGACCAGGTGTGTTTCTCCGCCAGGATGATTCGATGGTGAGGAAGGCAAATGCAATGTTAACATTCATTTCAAGAGGTCCAGAGTACAAGAGCAGGGATGTGATGCTGAGGCATTATAAGGCACTGGTGAGGCCTCACCTTGAATATTGTGCACAGTTTTGGGCTCCTCATCTTAGAAGAGATGTGCTGGCATTGGAGAGGGTCCAGAGGAGGTTCACAAGGATGATTCCAGGAATGAAAGTGTCGTAATATGAGGAACATTTGATGCTTCTGTGTCTGTACTCGCTGGAATTCAGAAGGATGAGGGGGAATCCCATTGAAACCTGTTGAAAATTGAAAGGCCTGGACAGAGTAGATGTGGAAGGGCTGTTTCCCATTATGGGAGAGTCTAGGACAAGAGGGCACAGCTTCAGGATAGAAGAGCGTCCATTCAAAATAGAGATGTGGAAAAATTTCTTAAGCCAGAGGGTGATGAATCTGTGGAAGTTGTTCCCACATGCAGCTGTGGAGGCCAGAACTTTGTGTGTATTTAAGGCAGAGATTGATAGGTTCTTGACTGGACATGATATCAAAGGTTGTGGGGAGAAGGCTGGGAAGTGAGGTTGAGGAGGAGATAAAAAAGGGATCAGCCATGGTTGAACGGTGGAGCAGAGTAGATGGGCCAAATGGCCTAATTCTGCTCCTATGTCTTATGGTCTAAAATAAATCTCAGGGTAGTATATGGCGGCATCTATGTACTCTGGTAATAAATTTACTTTGAACTTTAGACTTTCAGAAGGCCTTTGACAAGGTGCCACACATGAGGCTGCTTACCAACTTAAGAGCCCATGGTATTACCAGAATGATACAGAGGGTGGAGGATGAGAAAGAGACAGTGTTGTGGGTCAGGGAGATTAGGAGGCGGGAGGTAAGGGACAGAGGAGGGGAGCAGTTATTGGATGCTGAAGAAATCAATTTTAAAGCTGTCAAGGTATTGGCTCCCCTGGAGAATATCAGCACCCCCAGGACCTGACCGTTTACTGTGAAAAACTTTGCCTGGTTTGACTTCACAAACTGGAACATCTCATGCAGAGTCACAGAGCATGGAAATAGGACTCTTGGCCCAACTGGTCAATGTGGACCAAGTTTCGCATCAAAGTTGCCCAGTTGCCAGTGCGTACCCCACATCCCTCTAAAACAAGTGTTCCCAACCGTTTTATGCCATTGACCAATATCATTAAGCAAGGGGTCCATGTACCGAAGGTTAGGAACCCCTGCTCTGAATCCTATCAATCCATGTACTTGTCCAAGTGTTTTTTTAGTGTTGTTCTTGTATCTGCCTCACCCACTTCATCAGGCAGCTGATTCCATATGCAGACCATCCTCTGGTTGAAATCTTGTGCCGTCTGTTCCCATTAAATCTTTTAACTCTGTCCTGAAAACTGTTCCCCCTTGGTAGGTGATGGGTGGGAGTGACAAAAGGCTGAAGATAATAAAATCTGATGGAAGATGAAGTGAGGCCTCAACAGTGTTTTATAAAGTCTCAACGTTACATCCTGGTTTTAATATTCCAATTCTTTGGAAATAAATGCTAACATCTCATTTGCCTTCCTCACCACGGACTGAACTTGCAAATTAACCTTCAGAGAATACTGCTCATTTGCTCTCAGTTCCTTTGTGCCTCAGAGTTTTGTATTTTCTGTCCACTCAGTCTATAGTTAAAGCTTTAATTTCTTCTACCAAAGAGCATGACCATGCAATTGCTGACACTGTATTCCATCTGTCACTTCTTTGCCCAGTCTGCTAATCTGCTTAAGTCTTTCTGTAGCCTCCCTAAAAACTACCTGCCCCTCCCCCATGACAAACTCGCCAATAATTTCATTTCTTCTGTCTCTCTCCCTTCTTGAAGAGTGGAGTGACATTTGCAATTTTCCAGTCCTCCATTCCAGAATCCAGTGCTTCTTGAAAGATCATTACCAATGCCTCTATATTGTCTTCATTCACCTCTTTCTGAATGTTGTGGTGTGCACCATCTGCTCCAGGTGACTCACCTACCTCAGTTTCTCAAGAATCTTCTCCATGGTAATGGTAGCACACTTCATGACCCCTGACACTTGGAACTTCTACCATACTGCTTGTGTCTTCCACAGTGAAGACTGATGAAATGTATTTATTCAGTTCTTCGGCCATTTCCTTGTCCCTCATTACCACCCTCCCAGCATCGTTTTCCAGTGGGCCGATATGACCTCTCACCTCTCTTTGACACTTCATATATCTGAAGAGACTGTTGGTATCCTCATTAATATTATTGGCTAGTTTACTTTCGTATTCCACCTTTACCTTCTTACAGACTTTTTCAGTTAACTTATGCTGGTTCTCAAAAGCTTCCCAGTCCTCCAACTGTCATGGTCTTGTCCGTGAAGTCCACATTCCGGTTCATTGTCCGGTCCTTCGATCCATATTCCAGGTTTTCCCTGTTTTCCCAGGTTCTATTGGGTGCCTTAATTGAGGCACCTGATTCTCGTTTTGGGCTGGCACATAAATATCTCTCAAACCAAGAATTCCCTGCTGGACTGTTCCCTTCCCCTTCCTTCTGAAGCCCTGCCTGCATCCCCGTCACGTTCAACTGCCAGAGTGAGACCGGAGCCTTTCCATGCCAAGATAAGGAACTATTTATTGTTGAGTTTGGAACTATCTCTTTGTGTCCCCGTGTTTAATGTCTGTGTCAAAGAAGAGTCCCGGCCCTAGGTACTGTTCCCAAGGAGGGGTCCCGGCCCTGTGTTCTGTGTTCCAAGTTCCAGGCGCTGTTTTCCAGTCCTGTCCAGTCAAGGCTTCGTGTTCTCGTCCAGTCCAGGAGTCCCTTGGCAGTTTACCCGGGCAGTTCCCTTGGCAAGTATCCTCAGCAGAAAGGGTCCGGGCCCTGTGTCCCAGAGCCTAACAAAGCCGAGTCTAAGAGCCGAGCCAGACCGAGTCCAAGAGCCACGTCCTGCCCTTGGGTACCTGAAGTCCAAGGCTCTGAGTGTCCAGTTCAAGTCCAACGCTCTGTGTTCCAAGACCAAGCCCCGCGTCCCAGAAAGGGAAGTTAGAGAAGTCAATGTTCATGCCATCAGGTTGGAGGCTACCCAGACGGAATATAAGGTGTTGTTCCTCCAACCTGAGTGTGGCTTCATCTTTACAGTAGAGGAGGCTGTGGATAGACATGTCAGAATGGGAATGGGATGTGGAATTAAAATGTGTGGCCACTGGGAGATCCTGCTTTCTCTGGCGGACAGAGCGCAGGTGTTCAGCGAAGCGGTCTCCCTGTCCGCGTCGGGTCTCGCCAATATATAAGAGGCCACATCGGGAGCACCGGACGCAGCAACTTTGATATGCGTTGCTTACATTTACAGCATCTGCAGAATTCCTGTTGTTACCAGCAACTTTGATGTGTGTTGCTTAAATTTACATCATCTGCAGAATTCCTGTTGTTCTGATGTCACGAACATCGACTTCTCTAACTTCCGCTAATGCCCCACCTCCCCCTCGTACCCATTCTGTTACTTATTTTTATACACATATTCTTTCTCTCACTCTCCTTTTTCTCCCTCTGTCCCTCTGAATATACCCCTTGCCCATCCTCTGGGTTCCCCCCCCCCGACCTGTCTTTCTTCCCTGACCTCCTATCCCATGATCCTCTCGTATCCCTTTTGCCAATCACCTGTCCAGCTCCTGGCTCCATCCCTCCCCCTCCTGTCTTCTCCTATCATTTTGGATCTCCCCCTCCCCCTCCCACTTTCAAATCTCTTACTCACTCTTCCTTCAGTTAGTCCTGACGAAGGGTCTCGGCCTGAAACGTCGACTGCACCTCTTCCTGGAGATACTGCCTGGCCTGCTGCGTTCACCAGCAACTTTGATGTGTGTTGCAAATATTTTCCATCAGTCTTCACTGTGGAAGGCATGAGCAGTATGGTGGAACTTCGAGAGTGTCGGGAGCAGGAGTGGGTGATGCTCCCATTACTTGGCTGAAGAGACTGTGGAGGCATTAGTAATGATCTTTCACGAATCAATAGATTCTGGAATAATTCTGGAAGACTGGAAATTTCCAAAAGTCACTCCAGTTTTCAAGAAGGAAAGAGGCAGAAGAAAGGAAATTGTAGGCCAGTTATTCTGACCTCAGGGGTTGGGAAGAAGTTGGAGTCGATTGCTAAGGTTGTGGTTTCCAGATACTTGGAAGCACTTGATAAAGTAGGCTGTAGTCAGCATGGTTTTCTCAAGGAACACCTTGCCTTAGAAATTTGTTGGAATTCTTTGAAGAAATATCAAGTAGAATAGACAAAGAAGAATTGGTGGATATTGTGTACTTGGATTTTCAGAAGGCCTCTGACAAGTCACTGCCCATGAGGCTGCTTAACAAGTTAAGGCAGATGGAATACAACGTTCGGAATTGAACGGTCATGCGCTTTGGTAGAAGAAATAAAAGGACAGACAATTTTCTAAATGGACAGAAAATTCAATAATCTGAGGTGCAAATGAACTTGGGAGTCATTGTGTGGGCTTCCCTCAAGGAATTTGCAGGTTGAGTGGGTGGTGAGGAAGGCAAAAGTGATGTCAGCATTCATTTGAAGAGGACTACAAGATAAAAGCAAGGATGTAATGTTGAGGCTTTACAAAGCACTGGTGAGGCCTAATGGAGTACTGTGAGCAATTTTGGGCCCCATATCTGAGAAAAAATGTGCTGACATTGTGCAGAGTTCAAAGGAGATTCTCAAAAATGATTCTGGGATTGAAAGGCTTGTCACATGTCGAGCATTTCATGTGCTCACTGGAATTCAGAAGAATGAAGGATGACCTTATTGAAATCGATCAAATGTTGAAAAGCCATGTTAAGAGTGGATGTGGAGAGGATGTTTCCCATGACTGGAGAGTCTAAGACCAGATGATACAGCCTCAGAAAATAGGGGTTTAATTTAGAAGATGAATTCACTGCCAGAGGTGGCTGTGGAGGCCAAGTCTCGGCATATTCAAGGTAGAGGTTGATAGATTCTTGATTAATCAGGGTATGAAGAGATATGGGTAGCAGACAGACAATTGGGGCTGAGAGGGAAAATGGATCAGCCATGATAAAATGGCGAAACAGACTCGATGGGCCAAATGGCCTTGGGGTAGATTAGGATTAGTGAGCAAGGGTCTGTGTGTGAGAGATTATGTCTCATGGATTTCCTCTGTTTAGTCCTGCTCCACCTTCCATAAGACCATAAGGTTTCTAGCTTTCTGTTCCCATTAGTTCATTCCTCATCTATTAGGGCATAGAAGTTTAGCAGGAATGGCTCCAGGGGCAGTGTTTTGCACTCTGTGTGGGATGTGGGAAGTCTGGGAGACTCCAGTCTCCCAGGTGAACACATCTGCTCCAGGTGCAGCGAGTTGCAGCAACTGAGAGAATGTATTAAGGAATTAGAGCTGCAGCTCGATGACCTTCAACTCATACAGGAGAATGAGGAGGTGATCGACAGGAGGTACAAGGAGCTAGTTACCCTTAGGTTGGGGAAGACAAATGACTGGGTGAATGTCAGGCGAAGAAGGGGAAATAGACAGCTTCTGCAGAGAACACCCGTGGCTGTTCCCCTCAATAATAAGTATTTAACTTCAGATAATATTGGGGGGCTGACCTGCCAGTGGGGAGCCAGAGGGACCGGGTCTCTGGCACTGATCTGGTGATGTGGCGCAGAAAAGCAGAGAGGTGAAGAGGAATGCAGTGATGATAGGAGATTCCTCAGACAGCAGGACAGAGACGAGGTTCTGTGGGCACGATTGAATGTCCCAGACTGCAACTATCAGGACTGCTAAGACCGTCCAGTATCGGGAGGACTGTGACGGTAGCAGTCACTACTCCCATCGGTCAGTTTGACATCCAGAATCAGGATTAGAATCAGGTTTATTATCACCGGCATGTGTCGTGAAATTTATTGACTTAGCAGCAGCAGTTCAATGCAATACATAATATAAAAGAAAAAATAAATACTTTATACTTTATTGTCACCAAATAATTGATACTCGAACACACAATCATCACAGTGATATTTGATTCTGCACTTCCCACTCCCTGGAGTACAAATTGATAGTAAATATTAAAAATTTAAATTATAAATCATAAATAGAAAATAGAAAATGGAAAGTAAGGTAGTGCAAAAAAACCGAGAGGCAGGACCGGATATTTGGAGGGTATGGTCCAGATCCGGGTTGTAATGAATAAATAAATTTCAGTTTATGTATCTTGAATAGATTAAAAATCATGCAAAAACAGAAATAATATATATTAAACAAGTGAGGGAGTGTTCGAAGGTTCAATGTCCATTTAGGAATCGGATGGCAGAGGGGAAGAAGCTGTTCCTGAATCGCTGAGTGTGAGCCTTCAGGCTTCTGCACCTCCCACCTGATGGTAAAAGTGAGAAAAGGGAAGGGTCTGGGTGCTGGGTGTCCTTAATAATGGACGCTGTCTTTCTGAGACACAACACCTTGAAGATGTCCTGGGTACGTTGTAGGCTGATACCCAAGTTGGAGCCAACTAAATTTACGACCCTACTTTTGGTCCTGTGCAGTTTGTCGAAGATGACGCCGGTAACCGGCGACTTTGCGTGAGCCGTCCCGAGCAAACTGCCCTCTCCACTGTCCTGTACCTGAGAAACCCTTCTAAAACTCCAGTTTAGAAAGATAAAGTTCAACATCACTCTGGCGAAGCTACTGACCCAGCTGGAGACCACCGCGCCAGAACTGCTTCTTAAACTCCTGACCGCACCTGGACCCGACCACGTTCCCGGAGACCCGCGGTCTGCTACCGTGCCGGAGCGCTTGGAGACACGGCCCATTCCGACCAGCACCTCTCCGGAGCAGACGACCACACAGAAGTGACGGCGGAGACCTCAAGGTGCCCCAGACGCTTCCCCGGAGCGACCACCGTAAATCCCCATTGGTGGCCATCCACAGCTGCTGGAAGATGAGACCTCCACCGCCAAACTCGGAAATCGAGCGCGAGGCTCGGCTGGAGTGGAGGCCTCCGCAACGGTGACTCGGTTTGCAGACTTGTTTCAGCCAGGAGCCCGGCCATCCGGGATTTAGTGTCGGCTTCGGGGTCCGACCCAATCGACAGCCCAGCCCTCGGCAGCTGGAAGTGGCAGCGAAGACTCCCCCACTCGGCCCGACCCGGACTGTCCAACGACGCGACCAGCCGATCGATCCCCACGGGATGCGTCCACCTATCTCAAAGAGCTGACAACAACACACTGATATCGATGGAAACCTGGAAAGATGCACTATTTACCGAGGAAGCGTGGGAAAAGAGCTGGGCTGCTGGTCAGATTGAAGCTGAGGGGCTTCTGGGTCTCTATGCCCACCATCGTGCTAGCTAATGTGCAAGCCATAGAGAACAAGGTGGATGATCTTAAAGGGAGATTCACCTACTGCAGGGAGATGAGGAACTGCTGTGTATTCTGTTTCACTGAGACCTGGCTCTCCCCTGCCAGGCCCGACTGTGCCATCCGACCGGAGGGATTTTCGGTCCATCGGATGGACCGCACGGCGTCTTCAGGCAAGACGAGGGGAGGTGGTGTCTGCCTACTGATCAACACTGGGTGGTGATCGGACACAGTGGCACTGACAAGCTCCTGCAGCTTTGCTCATTACAGCCGGGGACTTTAACCAGGCCAACCTCAGAAAGGCGCTGCCAAAGTTATCCCAGCATGTCTCCTGCCCCACTAGAGGCCCGAATATACTTGACCACTGCTACACAGCGGTCAAGGATGCCTACCGTTCCGTCCCAGGACCTCACTTCAGAAAATCGGATCATCAGCCCATACTCCTCCTCCCGCCTTACAAAGAGAAAGTGAAGCGGGAGGTCACGGTGTCAAAAGTAGTGTCGCGTTGGACGGAGGAAACGGATGAGGTCCTCTGTGACTTCACCTGTGAGTCGACTGGGGTGATATACTGCGTCCGGTTCTCCCGATGTGGCCTTTTCTATATTGGCGAGACCCAACGCAGACTGGGAGACCGCTTTGCTGAACACCTACGCTCTGTCCGCCAGAGAAAGCAGGATCTCCCAGTGGCCACACATTTTAATTCCACATCCCATTCCCATTCTGACATGCCTATCCACGGCCACCTCTACTCTAAAGATGAAGCCACACTCAGGTTGGAGGAACAACACTTTATATTCCGTCTGGGTAGCCTCCAACCTGATAGCATGAACATTGACTTCTCTAACTTCCACTAATGCCCCACCTCCCCCTTGTACCCCATCTGTTACTTATTTTTATACACACATTCTTTCTCGCACTCTCCTTTTTCTCCCTCTGTCCCTCTGAATATACCCCTTGCCCATCCTCTGGGTTCCCCCGCCTCTTGTCTTTCTTCCGGGACCTCCTGTTCCATGATCCTCTCGTATCCCTTTTGCCAATCACCTGTCCAGCTCTTGGCTCCATCCCTCCCCCTCCTGTCTTCTCCTATCATTTTGGATCTCCCCCTCCCCCTCCAACTTTCAAATCACTTGCTCACTCTTCCTTCAGTTAGTCCTGACGAAGGGTCTCGGCCTGAAACGTCGACTGCACCTCTTCCTGGAGATGCTGCCTGGCCTGCTGCGTTCACCAGCAACTTTTATGTGTGTTGCTTGAATTTCCAGCATCTGCAGAATTCCTGTTGTTTGTTTGAAAAATACTTGTTCAGTTTGTCCATCATTTCCTTGTCCCCGATTACTACCTCTCCAGCCTCGTTTTCCAGTGGTCTGATATCCATCTCGCCTCTCTTTTACACTTTATGTATCTGCAGAATCTTTTGGTAACCTCTTCAATATTATTGGCTAACTTACTTTTGTATTCGATGTTTTGCCTCCTTGTTTTTGTAAATTGCCTTCTGATGTTTTTAAAATCTTCCCATTCTAATTTCTCACCAGTTTTTGCTCCGTTATATTAGCTTCCTACCAGAGATATTGGATTTACTCATCTATAGTTCCCAACATTTTATTTTTAATTGTAATCCTTCTTGAATTGCTCAACTGAACTGAATTCCTGCTCCCTGTGCAAGGTTTCAGCAATGTACTAATCTACGATCAGTTCAATTTTTAACCTCACCTGCACATGGTACTGGGAATAATCCAGAGATTACCACTGTTGGGGTCTTCCATTTTAACATCTTTTCTTTCTCCCTATATTCACTGCACAGCAGTACATCCATTTTTTCTTCCAATTGTCATTTGAGCCAATGTGTGCAACCACTTCTGTTTGCTCACCCTCCACACTGAGAATGTTCTGCAATCGCTCTGAGACATCCTCATCTGAATAATACTCTATTTGTAATTCCTCATCTCACCCACCCAGCTGATCAAGATCCCACTGTAATTGTTGCTAACCTTCTTCACTCCCCACAATACCATCTATCTTAGTGTCAGCTGTCATCTAATACTCAGGAATATGGGATCGATTCCCATCAATGAGAGGCTTCCTTCATCCAGGTAACAGCAGTCATTTGGATGAGATTGAAAGGAATAATTCTCAGTCCGTCTCTGTGGGAATGCCCCCAAATGCAGTATTGTGCTAAAATATACTTGGATCAGATTTTGGAGAGCCACACATTCACAAAGTCGGGGAGATTCCCAGTGTCTGGAACACAGGGTGCAGAGGAGGCAGTGAGGAAGATGGCACAGATTTGGATATTAGTCTGGTATCCTGGCCTTGGAGAGTTTCTCCCTCTAACCCTGTGACCTCTCTCACCTTGTCCTTCCTGCTTCTCTCTCTCTCCTTCCACCTTCCCTCAGCTCATTTCAAACTTTTCAAACTTCCAATCTGCTGCCTCATTTCTCCCTCCCACCCCACAGAGCACAGGGTCAGATGCTGGCTCTGACAAGCTGCCTGCACTTTGTACAAACAGACTGTCAGAGCCATTAGCTGAGAGAGAGAGAGGCAGAGACACAAACAGGAAGCAGAAGGCAATGCTGTTACTGTGAGCAGTGAAGGGTGTAAGATATGCTGGAGGACTGGCAGCACGAAATCAGGGAGGGAAAGAAGGAGTGGGCAGGTCAGTGTCGGGAGCCGACATTCCCAGAGGGGAGCAGAGGCCAGTGACAAGGTAAGGTTCTCAGTTGCACATCCTGGCTTTCTAGTTGGCTGGAGCGTGAGACTGGGAGGGAGACTGGTTGCTGAGCAAAACATATGGAACCAAGAAGCTGAGTTTGTGACGTAGACAGCTGAGTTCAGATCACGTCATGGCCGCGGGGATGTTTAAAGTCAGTTGATTAAACATGTAACTGTGACTTAATTCTTAATTAATTTTTAATTAAATTTGGAGCTGGTCCCAAGTCATCTCCTTTTCCTGCAATAACGTCCCCAGTATCTGATTCAGTGCCATGCACCCTCATGACCTGCTCTGCACTCCAGGTTATGGGCACAGGGAAACTCCTACAACCTGTGATTTTGGGTGCAGTTTCTAAAATCTGCTCCACATATATTTTCCCATATGACTGACATGGTGCATCCCTGAGATGTGGGGTTTGGAATCTGATTCCCAGATTCTTCCAAATAACTGATTTTAAAATTGTCTCATACATGGGAATCACAACCTTCCTGAAGATCAATCGTGTATTCCCAATCTCTGTCATATTCCCTCATGAACAAAGTTGACAATTAACCACAATTTCTGGTTCTGTGGAGGGGTATTTTTCCCATTGTCTGGTCCTTCATAGTTTTCCCCAATGTCTATTCCTGGAGTATATTCCTTCAATATCTGCTCCTGTGTGCCTTCCTGCAATGTCTGTTTCTTGGACTTACTCTGCTCAAATCAGGTGCTGGTGCCCATCATCTAAACAGCTGTTCTGTTCTATTCTTGGTTTGCATTGATTAGTAACTGTTTAATGTTTTCTACTCCTAATGTGTTTATCCCAGTATCTGTTGTATTTTCCTGCATTGACATACTTTTTCAAAATGCTCTCTCCTGCTGTCATCACATTAAAACATGTTCATGGTCGATCTCCAGTTCTGTGTCACCTGTACTTGTACCAACAGCTCCACACTCTCTGATGGGGGATGCTGCAGGATGCACAAAGTTTCCTTCAGCTGAACACCGAGCAGGCCAAAGGCTTTGGTCCCCACAGTGAGTTCTGTTCCAGGGCACTGATGCTGTTAAGTCACTTTTTAGTGATGTGAGAACAGAAATTCAGGCTGACTTGGCTGTTCACTGTAGTACAGAGGGACAGAGGTACTGCTTTCAGCTGAGAGATTAAAGGGAGATCGTGCATGGAATGGAGAAGCTCCTGTCCCCACAGTTTGATTGGACATGGGGTGCGGAGAATTAGGATAATGAAGCACCTTCAATAACTCCAAAAGACTGAAGTAGGGTAAATACTGAAAGGCTTTTATTCGCAGTAAAATACGACTTCCATGCTGAGTGTCTGCCCCTGGACTGAGGGGGAGGAGCAAGGTGAAATCACCTTTATTCAGGGGTCTGCGGGAGGAGCCACAGGGGCAGTCAGCAGAGGGGCGTTTCCAGACTGTTAACCCAGTTCCAACATATATATGTTTTACCACATTCATCCCTCCTTTTTATTTTAAAAAAGAGTTCCACGAGGTGAAGTGACTGACAATATTTTAAAAAGCATATTTACAGGTCAAGTCTGTCAGGCGGTCGAGTCCGTCGCTGTGATCTACGTAGCACCGGTGGTGATTGCACTGGCAACGGCGGTTGTGCTGGCTCCGGCCTGACTTGAGGTGTCAGCACGTTAGGTGTTGGTCATCCCTCGTGCGTGTGCGTCGGGCCCGGTATGGGAGTGTCCTGTGGTGTCTGTGTGGGGCTTGGAGTGCGCGGTGTCCGGTGGGTACAGATATCGGTGGATACGGGGTTAATAGTCACCACGGAGTGTTCAGGGTCGGGGCCCGGTGCTCCTGCGGGCACCAGGTCGCTGATGGAGACCGTGTCCTCCCGCCCATCAGGTAAAACCACATTGCATACTGGGGGTTCGCATGAAGTAAGTGAGCCCTCTCGACCATCTGGGAGTATTTATTGCTCCTCGCATGTTTCTGGAGCAGCACTGACCCCAGGGATGTCAGCTAAGTTGGTAGGGTGGTCCCAGTGGTCGACTTTCTGGGAAAAGAAAAGAGCCGCTCATGAGGGGTGGCATTGGTGGACGTGCATAACAGGGAGTGGATGGAGTGGAGTGCCTCGGGAAGGACCTCCTGCCAGTGGGAGACCGGCAGTCCCTTTGACCTGAGGGCTACGAGTGAGGACCCCCTGTCACTGTGGATATAGCACGGGTATCCGAACAGAGTGAAGAGCTTGCACAGGGCTTTTATAACTGACTTGGTAGTGGTGTCGGGGCAGGGTATGGTGAAGGGGAACCGTGAGTGCTCGTCGATAACGTTAAGAAAGTACACATTGTGGTCGGTGGAGGGAAGGGGGCCCTTAAAGTCAATACTCAGTCACTCAAAGGGCGGTTGACCTTGATGAGTTGTGCCTTTTCGGTTCGGTAGAAGTGCGGTTTGCACTCTGCACAGACTTGGCGGTCCCTGGTCATCGTCCTGATCTCCCCAAGGAAGTAAGGCAGGTTCTGGGCTTTCACGAAGTGGAAAAGCTGGGTGACCCCGTGTGGCAATGATCTACATGCAGGGCGTATAGCCGGTCGATAGGCGCGCTGGTGCACGTTCCCCGGGATAGGGTATCGGAGGGCTCATTGAGCTTCCCAGGCCTGTACATGATGTCATAGTTGAAGGTGGAGAGTTCGATTCTCCACCTCAGAATTTCATCATTTTTGATTTTGCCCCGCTGTTGGTTATTAAACATGAATGCGACTGAGCGCGTTCAGTCAGCAGGGTGAACTTCTTGCCGGCGAGATGGTGCCTCCAGTGCCTAATAGCTTCCACTATGGCCTGGGCCTCTTTCTCCACCGCGGAGTGCTGATTTTCAGGGCCTTGAAGGGTACAGGAGAAGAATGCCACCGGTCTTCCTGCCTGATTGAGGGTAGCAGGCAGTGCAAGGTCGGAGGCGTCACTCTCTACTTGGAAGGGAATGGCCTCATCCACCTCATGCATTGCTGCTTTGGCAATGTCCGCTTTTATGCGGCTGAAGGCCGCGGGGGCCTCGGCTGAGAGGGGGAATGTGGTGGACTTGACCAGGGGGCGGGCCTTGTCTGCGTAGTTAGAGACCCATTGGGCGTAATATGAAAAGAAGCCCAGGCACCTTTTGAGGGCTCTGAGGGTGTTGGGAAGGGGGAGTTCCAACAGGGGGTGCATACAGTCAGAGTCAGGGCCAATGACTCCATTCTCCACGACACACCCAAGGATAGCAAGTCGGGTGGTCCCAAACCCACACTTGTCCTTGTTGTAGGTGAGATTGAAAGCTTTGGCTGCTTGGAGAAATTTTTGGAGGTTGTTGTCGTGATCCTGCCGGTCGTGACCGCAGATGGTGATGTTATCCAGATATGGGAATGTGGCCTTCAGTTGGCACTGGTCCACCATCCGGTCCATTGCCCTCTGGAAGACAGATACACCATTTGTGACACCGAAGGGGATGCGCAGGAAGTGATAAAGCCTGCCGTCTGCCTCGAAGGCGGTGTAAGGGCGGATCTCCTGGTGGATGGGGAGCTGGTGGTAAGCGGATTTTAGGTCTATGGTCGAGTACACTTCGTATTGTGCTATCTGATTGACCATATCCGCGATGCGGGGTAGAGGGTACGTATCAAGCTGCGTGAACCTATTGATGGTCTGGCTATAGTCCACGACCATCCTATTCTTCTCCCCGTTCTGAACAACCACCACCTGCGCCCTCCAAGGACTTGTGCTTGTCTCAATGACCCCCCCCCCCCCGAGCAGCTGCTGCACCTCCGACTTAATGAAGGCTCTGTCCCCCGCGCTGGACCTCCTGCTTTTAGTTGCCACAGGTTTACAGTTGGGGGTCAGGTTGGCAAACAGCGGTGGGGGAGGGATCTTGAGGGTGGAGAGGCCGCAAGTGGTGTTGGTAGTGCGGCAGTTGGCATGGTGTTGGGTGGGATGTGCGGGTTGGTGTGTGGGGGTGGTCAGTAGCGGGGTATGTGACGTATCCCTATAAAATTGGGGATTTACGACAGTGATTGGTGGGAGGGGCCCATCATACTCCATTGTCACGCTTTTCAGGTGGCTCTGGAAGTCGAGCCCCAATAGCACAGGGGCACACAGTTGAGGCAAGACCAGTAACGTAAAGTATCGATATCCTGTGCCCTGCACAACTAGCGTCGCTACACAACCCCCCGGATGTCTGTTTTTGCGACCTGGAAGCCATGGCGACTGTCTGACTTACCGGCCGTATCACAAGTCTGCAATGCTGCACCGTGTCCGGGTGGATAAAACTCTCCGTGCTGCCCGTGTCAAACAGGCAGCTTGTCCTGCGCCCCTCCACCAGGATGTCCATCATTGACTTTGCGAACTGGTGGGGAGCGCTTTGGTCGAGGGTCACGGAGGCCAGCGTTGAGTCGCTGTCTTGGTCCGGCGCGGTGCGGTGCCACGTGAGCACCCGCTGGTCGTAGGCGGTGGGGGGGGGGTGGCGCCGACCAAGATGGCCGCCCCCATGTCTCACACGTGGTGGCGGCGTGCAGGGAAGATAGCGGCAGGTAAGATGGCCGCCCCCATGTCTCGCATGTGGTGGCGGCGTGCAGGGAAGATGGCAGCAGGTAAGATGGCAATCCCCATGTCTCGCACGCGGTGCTGCTCGATCCCGCTCACAGTTTGGACTTACAGACCTTGGCTAAGTGGCCCTTCTTTCCGCAGCTGGAGTTTCTCGGGCCGGGCAGCGTTTCCGGGGGTGCTTCTGGAGTCTGCAGAAGTAGCACTTCACGGACTCGCGACTGGCAGCAGCCGATGTCGATTCGCCGGCGGGTTGTGGGGTCTGCAGCGCCCACGAGGCCATCGGGGGATCGCGTGCCTGGAGAGCCTCAGAGTTGTGCAGAGCGGCCTCCAGCGTGTCGGCCAGCTTGATCGCCAAACGTAGGGTAAGATCAGCTTTTTCAAATAGCCACTGGCGCACATACACTGACCTGGTCCCCATGACGAAGGCGTCTCTCACTCGGAGCTCTGCATGCTGTCCTGCCGTCAGTCCCTGGCAATCGCAGGCCTGCACGGGCGTCTGTAGAGCCCGGACAAACTCAGCACTTGATTCCCCGGGCCGCTGGTGCCGAGTCGCTGAGCGATGCCGCACGTAGACGGTGTTTACCGGACACAGGTATTGTCCTTTGAGTGCGCTCATCGCGCCGTCGTAGCTCAGCTGGTCTCTGATCATCGAGTAGACCCGTGGACTGACCCTGGAGAGTGGAACTCTGCGATTCGCTGTGGAGTCGGTTGCTTTAATCGCCTCTAGGTGTGATTCGAAGCAAGCCAGCCAGAGTTCGAAAGCGTTTCCAGCTTCAGGTGTTTGTGGTTCGAGGTCTAACTTGTCAGGTCTCAGGTATGTTTGATGCTTTAAAATTACTGTGAGTAAAGTTGATGCACCTTCAATTACTCCAAAAGACTGGAAGTAGGGTAAATACTGAAAGGCTTTTATTCGCAGTAAAATGTGACCTCCATGCTGAGTGTCTGCCCCCTGGACTGAGGAGGAGGAGCAATGGCGAAATCGCCTTTATTCAGGGTCTGTGGGAGGAGCCACAGGGACAGTCAGCAGCGGGGTGTGTCCAGACAGGTAACCCAGTTACAACATATATATATGGTTTACCACAAGAATGCCTTGGGACTCACCTTAATCCTACTTGACAAGGACATTTTGTGGCCTCTCCTGGCTTTCTTCATTCTCTTTTGTTCCTTTTTGGCTTCTTTATACTCCTCATGTGCTAATTTCTGAAGCTCTACATACATTTTCTTTTTCTTCTTGACTAAATTCATCACCTCCCGAGACATCCAATGTTCTCTTGTATTTCCATCCCCATCCTTCCTTCTGACAGGAACATACCTTTCCTGCCCTCTGTGCAATTGCTCTTTAAACACCCTCCACATGTCTGATGTGGTCAGCCAGAGAAAAGATGTTCCCAACCAACACTTATTAATTCCTGCCAAATGCCCTTGTAAATACCTTGACCTCAATTTAAAACTCTTCCACAAGGACCACATCTATCCCTGTCTGCAAATAAAATCACAATCAGAATCAGAACCAGGATTATTATCACCGGCATGTGTCGTGAAATTTGTTAACTTAGCAGCAGCAGTTCAAAGCAATACATAATATAAAAGAAGAAGAAAAAAATCAATCAATTACAGTATATGTGTATTGAAGAGATTAAAAATCGTGCAAAAACAGAAATAATATATATTGAAAGAGTGATGTCGTGTTCATGCGTTCAATGTCCATTTAGGAATCGGATGGCAGAGGGGAAGAAGCTGTTCCTGAATCGCTGAGTGTGTACCTTCAGGCTTCTGATGGTAACAGTGAGAAAACGGCTTGCCCTGGGTGCTGGGGGTCCTAGTAATGGACACTTTCTTTCTGAGACTCTGCTCCTTGAAGAAGTCCTGGGTACTTTGTAGGCTAGTATGCAAGCTGGAGATTTACGACCCACTGCAGCTTCTTTCAGTCCAGTGCAGTAGCTCCCCATACCAGACAGTGATGCAGCCTGTCAGAATGCTCTCCACCGTACATCTGTCGAGGTTTTTGAATGTTTTTGTTGACAAACCAATTCACTTCAAACTGCTGATGAAGTACAGTCACTGTCTTGCCTTCTGTATAACTGCATCGATATGTTGGCACCAGATTAGGTTCTCAGAGATCTTGACACCCAGGGACTTGAAACGACTCACTCTCCCACTTCTGATCCCTCTATGAGGATTGGGATGTGTTGCTTCGTCTTACCCTTCCTGAAGTCCACAATCAGCTCTTTGGTCGTACTGACGTTGAGTGCAAGGTTGTTACTGCGACACCACTCCAGTAGTTGGCATATCTCACTCCAGTCCACTCTCTTGTCTCCACCTGATATTCCACCAACAAAGGTCGTGTCACTGGCAAATTTATAGATGCTGTTTTAGCTATGCCCAGCCACACAGTCATGGGTATCGAGAAGGTAGAGCAGTGGGCAAAGCACACACCCCTGAACTGCACCAGTGCTGATCGTCAGCAAAGGTGAGATATTCTTTCATTATTTATTAATCTTTTTATTGATTTAAAAAGAGCCTATATGCAAACAAGAGGAGATTTATCTGAAATATATCTATCAATAACAATACAAACAGAAAGTGAAATAGACATTATCAAAATCATACGTAGTATTAAGCAAATATGTAATATATAATTAAAAAAGACAACTAATTCTCCTTTTAACAATTCATAGAGAAAAAAAACTTTATATTTTCAAAATGAAGGTAAAAAACACTAAACTATAAGAAAAAAGGGAGAAAAAAGGGACTGGGCAGTCCATTCTGAGGATATGACAAAAAAAAGGGAAGACTTTCTGATCAAATCTAAAACTTCAAAAAAAAAAAATTGGGAGCGTAAGAAATCAAATCAAATGAAAATATTGAATAAAAGGTCACCAGATTTGCTCTAAACTAAAACAGGACATAATGGAGGAAGGCCAAAAAAGACAGTATGTGGATTAGAATCCTTCCACTTCATTAAAATGGCTCTCCTAGCCAATAAAGTTGAAAAGGCTATCATACATTGAGCGGAAACATGAATAGTTCCTGCTTCCGATGGGATAATCCCAAAGATTGCCGTAAGTAAGTTAGGTTGTAGGTCCTGATCCAAGACTTTTGATAGCGTTTTAAAAACATCTCTCTAAAAGTTATCTCGCTTTATACAAGACCAAAACATATGACTTAAAGAGGCCGCAGGTGAGATATTATCACCAATTGTGGTCTTCTGGTTAGGAAGTCAAGGATCTAATTGCAGAGGGAGGTACAGAGGGCCAGGTGCTGGAACATATCAGTCAGGATTGTGGGAATGATGGTGTTAAATGCTGAGCTACAGTCGATGAACAGCATCCTGAAATAGGTGTTTGTATTGTCCAGGTGGTCCAAGACCGTGTGAAGAGCCATTGAGATTGCGTCTGCCGTTGATCTCTTGTGGCAATAGGCAAACTGTAGTGGATCCAGGTCCTTGCTGAGGCAGGAGTTCAATCTCATCATGACTGACCTCTCAAAGCATTTCATCACTGCAGATATGAGTGTAACTAGGCGATAGTCATAAAGGCAGCTCACATTATTCTTCTTAGGCACTGGTATAATTGTTGCCTTTTTGAAGCAAGTGGGAACTTCTCCCATAGCAGTGAGAGGTTGAAAATGTCCTTGAATACTCTCACCAGTTGGATGGCACAAGTTTTCAGAGCCTTACCTGGTAGATCATCAGGGCCTTATGCCTTGAGAGGGTTCACGTTCTTTAAAAACAGTTTAACATCGGCCTCTGAGACAGAGGTCGCGGGGATCTTTGCAGCTGTAGTTATATTCTCCCTTTCAAAGTGGGCATAGAAGACGTTAAGTTCATCTGGTAGTGAAGCATCGCTGCCATTCATGCTTTTGGGTTTTGCTTTGTAGAAAGTAATGTCTTGCAAACCCTGCCAGAGTTGTACATCCGATGTTGCCACCAACCTCGCTCGAAATTGTCTCTTTGCCCGTGAGGTAGCCTCTATAAGTCATAACGGGTTTTCTGCTACAGATCTGGGTCGACAGCCTTGAATGCCACAGATCCAGCCTTCAGCAGACAACATACCTCCTGGTTCATCCATGGCTTTATGCTTGGGAATGAACAGCAATTCTTTCTTTTCAAAACTTTTTATTATTATTATCCAAAACTAACAAGAGTACATGGAAGTAGGCAACACTTACAATGTCTTAAGAAAAAGAAAACATTGTTTTAAAGATTGAAAAAAATTTGGTGACAAAGAAAGAGGAAAAAAACCCCTCAGCAAGGAAAAGTGAGGAAAAAAACCCAGCTGCTGTTCAACACCGGAGCCATGCGTCATACAGAAAGCTTCTAAAGATAAACATCAAACTGCCAGCAAGAAAAAAAAATGTACCAAAAATTTACAATTCGATCGTGGAGAAAATCTATCAATTAATTCAAATGATAGTAGCGAGCAAATGAACCCCATCTTTTCTCAAAATCAAACATAGGTTCAAAGGTTCGGCTTCTAATTTTCTCCGAACTAAGACATAGCATCACTTGAGAGAACCATTGTGACGGAATGGGAGCCGATGTATCCTTCCACTTCGACAAAATGGCCCTCCTAACTATTAATGTAACAAATGCAGTAACGTGTTGGTCAGACAAAGAGATACCGTGAATATTTTGAGGAATTATTCCAGAAAGTGCAGTTAATTTGTTAGGTTGTAAATTAATTTTAAGTGCTTTAGAAATTGTAGAAAAAACTGACTTCCAGAAGTATTCTAGTATAGAACAGGAACAAAACATGTGTGTCAGTGTAGCTGTCTCAGTTTTACATTTATCGCAATAACTATCAACATTAGGAAACTCTTTAGATAGTATCTCCTACGTCAAATAGTAACGATGTACAATTTTAAATTGAATCAGTGAATGACTAGTACAGGTCGAAGAAGAGTTAACCAATTTCAGAATCCGCGTCCAGTCCTCCGTCATAGAAGTCAAATTAAGTTCCTTTTCCCAATTTTGTTTAATCTTAAATAAAGGACGCTTATCCCATTGTAATAATAAATTATAAATTCTTCCAATGGAACCCTTCATCAAAGGGTTCATACTCGTAATAGTATCCAACAGGTCGGCATCCAATATGTAAGGAAAATTACTGAAATATTTTTGTAAGAAATGTCTAACTTGAAGGTATTGTAAAAACTGAGTATGAAAGAGAATATTTATCAACTAATTGTTCAAAAGACATCAGTCTATCTTCTTTAAATAAATCCAAAAAAAGAATTAATACCTTTATTTTTCCAAAGTAAAAAAATTGGATCACTCAAAGAAAGCTTAAAAAATTAATTTCGAAAAATTAAACTACAAAGTTTAAATTTTTTAAGATTAAAAAAATTGCAGAACTGGAGCCAAGTTTGTAAAGAATGCTTAATCACAGGGTATAAATTTAAATTAGCAACTTTAGCTAATTGTATAGGTAAAGCAGCTCCCAATAACGAGGTTAAATAAAACTGTTTCACAGCTTTCAATTCCAAGTCTACCCAAATTGCCCGATCATTCTTATCAACCCAGTGAAACCGAAAGGACATATATCGCACATTAATGGCCCAGTAATACATGCTTAAATTAGGCGAAGCGAGACCTCCATCCTTTTTCAACTTTTGTAAGTGACATTTACTAATTCTTGGTCTTTTATTATTCCAAATAAAAGATAAAATAATAAAATCAATCCGATCAAAAAAACTTCTTAGTCAGAAAAACTGCGATATTCTGAAATAAATATAAAAATTTTGGTAAAATCATCACTTTGACCATATGGATGCGACCAACTAGTGAAAAGGTATGTGGGTTCCATCTACTAAATAAATACTTCATAGAATCCACCAAGGGAACAAAATTAGCTTTATAATGATCCTTACATTTTTAAGTGATTATAACACCTAAATATCTAAAGGAATCTGTGACTTTGAAAGGAGAATTATCATATATAGACACAGTTTCATTTAAAGGAAACAGTTCACTTTTACTAAATTTTATTTTATATCTTGAAAAATCTCCAAATTCATTAAATAATTTTCGCAAGGCAGGAATAGATTTTTGGGGATTGGATATGTAAACCAGTAAATCGTCAGCGTAAAGAGAAATCTTATGAATGGTCTCATTCACAAAAATCCCAAAAATATCTTTAGCTTCACGAAGAGCAATAGCAAGGGGTTCTAGTATTAAATTAAATAACAAAGGACTTAATGGACAACCTTGTCTTGTCCCGTGAAAGCTGAAAAAAGGGGATCTACAGTTATTAGTCATAACAGTAGCAATAGTTTTATATATCATTCTAATCCAATAATTAAAATTAATACCAAAGCCAAATTTCTCTGAAACGTTAAATAAATATTTCCATTCAACTCGCTCAAATGCTTTTTCAGCATCCAAAGAGACAACGCATTGTGGGGTTTTAAAAGAGGACAAATATATGATGTTAAATAATCACCAAACATTCGAAAAAGAATAAAGACCCTTTATAATGCCTGTTTGATCTTTAAAAATAATTTTACATAAAATATTCTCCAACCGATTGGCCATTATCTTTGACAGAATCTTAGCATTGACATTCAATAATGAAATAGGTTTGTATGAGGCACAATCAGCAAGATCTTTATCCCTTTTAATAATTAAAGAAATAGAAGCCTCATAAAAAGTAGAGGGTAAATCACCTTTCACAAGTGAATCCTTAAACAATTCCAACATATATGGAGCATGCAATTTTCCAAATTTTTTATAAAATTCTACAGGATAGCCATCACGTCCAGGGGCCTTACCAGATTGCATTGAGAAAATAGCTTTATAAATTTCGGCTTCAGTAATTTGGACATCAAGAGTTTTTTGATCCTCAACAGAAATTTTAGGAAAAGCAATCTTTTGTAAGAAAGCATTCACTTTGGAAGAATCTACTGGACATAGAGATTTATAAAGTTCAGTATAAAAATCTTGAAAAATCCACACAGGTTTGAATGAGGTCCGTAACAACTGCGGCATACTAGTCCAGATTCAAATATGAATCCCTGAATACGGTCCAGACCACCAATTCAAAGCAGTCCTGTAAGCACTCCTGTACTTCCCTGGTCCATACCTTCTTGGTCCTCACTACTGGTGCTGCAGTCTTCAGTCTCTGCCTATATTCAGGGAGTAGAAGTACAACCAGATGATCTGACTTCCCAAAGTGAGGGCATGGAATAGCACAGTAGTCTGAAACTTCCTGAAAGATTAGGAGTTGTGGTCACTCTTCATCCACTGAAAGATCAGTTCCCTGGTCGGGCTCATTACCCAACACCAGGTACAGTATGGCCCCTACTTTCATTGGACCATGCACATATTGATTTAAGAAACCTTCCTGGATGCACCGAATAAATTCAGCCCCATCTGAAACCCTTACACGAAGAAGGTCCTAGTTTATATGAGGAAATTTTAAAATGCCCATGAGAACAACCCTATTATTTTTACACATTTACTTAATCAGATTACGTATCTGTTCCTCAATGTCCTGGTGGCTATTAGGTGGTCTGTCGTACATAACACACAGGAGCAGGAGTAGGCCATCTTTCTTTTTCAATCTTTTTATTGGTTTCATAATGATAAACATAACATAGTATTGATACAAAGTTATTGGGATTACATTGTTATAATTAACATAGTTAAATATAAACCCAGTTGACACATGGGTATTAAATCTCCCAATCATACAGGATACAAATATAATATACAAAAATATAGAAATATAATCATGAAGAAGGAAAAAAATATAAAAATATACCCCAAAAGAAAAACTAACCTAAACAGTGTTAATCAACTAATCTAAGAAAAAAAAGACATGGGTTGTTATGTAACATCAAAAAAAGGAACCATTAGTGTCGTTGACTCCGCTCCTCTCGACATATATTAAAAAGAAATGGAATAAGTTTGGAAAAGGTCAAATTACAAAATATGGAAATGTTGAATAAATGGCCTCCAAGTCTTTTCGAATTTAGTAGAGAGATGATAAATAACACTGCTAACTTTTTCTAAGTTTAAACACAACATAGTTTGAGAGAATCAATGAAATGTGGTGGGAGAATTAATCTCTTTCCAATTCAGCAAAATGGATCTTCTAGCCATCAATGTAAGAAATGCAATCATCCGACGAGCTGAAGAGGTTAAATGACTTGATTCTATGATTGGTAACCCAAAAAACTGCAGTAATAGGGCGAGGTTGTAAATCAATATTCAGAACAATTTATTGTGGGATTTTTTTTCACACACTTTCTGTATTTTTTCCCATTACGGAGTTCCGGTGCATGCGCATTTTCTATTTGGTTCTATTCATCCCCGCCATCTTTGATTAGCCCGCGGTGGGATGCGTGTATTGTGTTTAACAATAATATCCAATGGTACTTAAACAGATAAACGTTATTTGTTCGAATGTACGTGGCTGGAATCACCCTATTAAGCGAAAGAAGACATTTAAAGTTTTTAATCAATTCCAGCCCGATATAAATTTTGCTCAAGAAACGCATTCAGAACGGGCTATCAAAATAGATTTTTTAAAACATGGAAGGGCCTTCAATATCATGCTGCCTGTCAAAATAAGATTAAGGAAGTATCTTTTTTTTAAATCTAATATTTTATTTATCCAAGAAGATATCGTCTCAGATATCAATGGTAGACTGTTAATTATTAAAGGAACAATTTGTAATAGAAAAATTGTCCTGGTTAATCTATACGGACCTAATGTAGATGATCCTTTTTTTAAAAATATATTTGGTTTATTACCAGACTTAAATAAATATATGCTGCTGATGGGAGGTGACTTCAACTGTTGTTTAAACCCTTTGATTGACAAGAGTTCAACCAATCAGCAGCTTCCGAGTCATTCGGCAACACTTATTAAATGCTTTTTAATTGATTATGGTTTGATAGAAATCTGGAGAAATTTACATCCTAATGACAGAGATTCCCACCCCTTACCTTAAAGCCATGTCCTCTTGTATTGAGCAGTGGTGCCCTGGGGAAGAGGCGCTGGCTATCCGCTCTATCTATTCCTCTTATTATCTTGTATACCTCTATCATGTCTCCTCTCATCTTCCTTCTCACCAAAGAGTAAAGCCCTAGCGCCCTTAATCTCTGATCATAATGCATACTCTCTAAACCAGGCAGCATCCTGGTAAATCTGCTCTGTACCCTTTCCAATGCTTCCACATCCTTCCTATAGTGAGGCGACCAGAACGGGACACAGTACTCCAAGTGTGGCCTAACCAGAGTTTAATAGAGCTGCATCATTACATCGTGACTCTTAAACTCTATCCCTCGACTTGTGAAAGCTAACACCCCATAAGCTTTCTTAACTACGCTATCTACCCGTGAGGCAACTTTCAGGGATCTGTGGACATGTACCCCGAGATCCCTCTGCTCCTCCACACTACCAAGTATCCTGCCATTTACTTTGTACTCTGCCTTGGAGTTTGTCCTTCCAAAGTGTACCACCTCACACTTCTCTGGGTTGAATTCCATCTGCCACTTCTCAGCCCACTTCTGCATCCTATCAATTTCTCTCTGCAATCTTTGACAATCCTCTACACTATCTACAACACCACCAACCTTTGTGTCGTATGAAAACTTGCCAACCCACCCTTCTACCCCCACATCCAGGTCGTTAATAAAAGTCACGAAAAGTAGAGGTCCCAGAACAGATCCCTGTGGGACACCACTCGTCACAATCCTCCAATCTGAATGTACTCCCTCCACCACGACTGTCGGCCTTCTGCAGGCAAGCCAATTCTGAACCCACCTGGCCAAACTTCCCTGGATCTCATGCCTTCTGACTTTCTGAATAAGCCTACCATGTGGAACCTTGTCAAATGCCTTATTAATATCCATGTAGATCATATCCACTGCACTACCCTCATCTATATGCCTGGTCACCTCCTCAAAGAACGCTATCAGGCTTGTTGGAAACGATCTGCCCTTCACAAGGCCATGCTGACTGTCCCTGATCAGACCATGATTCTCTAAATGCCCAGAGATCCTATCTCTAAGAATCTTTTCCAACAGCTTTCCCACCACAGGCGTGAGGCTCGCTGGTCTATAATTACCTGGACTATCCCTACAACCTTTTTTGAACAAGGGGACAACATTTGCCTTCCTCCAATCCTCCAGTACCATTCCCGTGAACAACGAGGACATAAATAAAGGGTTGAACTTCAATCACAATATAATTTACTATTAACTTACCCTATTGAAAGAAATTTGCTTAAATTAAAAAGTTAATTTTATATGTTTGGAGATAAAAGTAACAGGCTATTAGCATCTGAACTTAAAGCAGTTAGAGCAAAAAGACACATTTTAAAAATTCGTAAGGGAGATGGTAGTTTAGCTTGTAATTATGAAGATATTAATAAAATTTTTAAGACTATTACGGTGAGCTCTATAAATCTCAGTTTCAAGCTGACCCTTCTAATATGTATGCTTTTTTGCAAAAGATTGATTTTCCTAGAATATCTGTTGAAGATCAGCAAATTCTTGATGCTCCTTTTACTGAAAGAGAAATTCAGAAAGCTATTCTTTCAATGCAGTCTGGTAAAGCTGCTGAATTGGATGGTTTTACTGCAGGATTTTATTAAAGAAATTGAACATTTGCTTACTCCTTATATGTTCGAAATGCTTAAAGATTCTTTTCTGTTAGGAGAGTTACCTTCCCCATTTTATGAAGCTTCTATTTCTTTAATTCTTAAGAAAGATGAAGACCCTACTGATTGTGCTTCATATAGACCTATTTCATTATTAAATGTGGATGCCAAAATTCTTTCAAAAATACTGGCTAATCGGATGGAGAATATACCAGCTAAAATTATTTCTCAGGATCAATGTAGTTTTTTACAAGGCAGTTATTCTTTTTCTAACACTCGGAGATTGTTAAATATTATATTCTCAACCCTCTCTAAGACTCCCAATGTGTTGTTTCTCTAGATGCTGAAAAGGCATTTGATAGAGTTGAATGGAAATATCTATTTAAAGTTTTAGAGAAATTTAGCTTTGGTACCAATTTTAATAAATGGATTAGATTGATATATAAAAGCCCTATTGCCACTGTTATTACTAATAACAGTAGATCCCCCTTTTTCCATCTTTCCCATGGGACGAGACAAGGATGTCCGTTAAGTCCTCTGTTCTTTCATTTGATGTTGGAACCTTTGGCTATTGCATTTCGTGAAGCTAAAAATATTCAAGGAATTTCTATAAATGGGACTGTTCATAAGATCTCCCTTTATGCGGATGATCTTTTGGTTTATGTTTTGAATCCCGAAGTATCTATTCCTAGCTTATTGAAATTATTATATGAATTTGGATTGTTTAGAGGATATAAATTAAACCTGCATAAAAGTGAATTATTTCCTTTAAATGATTCTGCTTCTATATATGATGACATTTCTCTAAAAGTTACAGATTTTTTTAAATATTTAGGTATTATCATCACTAAAAATGATGGAGACCTTTATAGAGCTAATTTAGTTCCCTTAGTGGATTTTATGAAGCAATTTTTTTCTAGATGGAATCCACTTACACTTTCGGTAGCAGGTCGAATTCATACAGTTAAAATGATGATTTTACCAAAATTTTTGTATGTATTTCAAAATATTCCTATTTTTTAACTAAGAAGTTTTTTGATCAGGTTGACTCTATTATTTCATCTTTTGTTTGGAATAATAAAAGACCAAGAATTGGAAAATGTCATTCATAAAAATTAAAAAAGGATGGGGGTCTTACTTTGCCTAATTTAAGAAGGTATTATTGGGTGGTTAATATACGTTATGCGCGTTCTTGGTTATATTGGACGGATAAAAAGGAACGATCATCTTGGGTTGATTTGGAATTGAAAATTGTGAAACAATTTTATTAACTTTGTTATTAGGAGCTCCTTTACCTGTACAATTAGCCAAAATTTCTATTCTAAATATAAATCCTATGATTAATCAATCATTACAAATCTGGTACCAGTTTTGTAAGTTTTTTGATCTTAAAAAAATTAACCTTCTTAGTTTAATTTATCAAAACTATTTATTTAAACCTTCACTTAGTGATCCTACCTTTTCTCTTTGGAGGAATAAAGGAATTTTTTCCTTTATGGACTTGTTTCAAGAAGGTCGATTGATGTCCTTTGAGAAATTAGTAACTAAATACTCTCTCTCATATTCACATTTTTTGCAATATCTTCAGGTCAGACATTTCTTACAAGAATATTTAAGTAATTTTCCATATATACAAGACTCTGACCTGTTAGACATTATTTTAAAAATGAACCCTTTACTGAAAGGTTTTATTGGGAAAATTTATAATTTACTATTACAACAGGATAATTATCCTTTACTTTACTAAGCAAGATTGGGAAAGAGAGCTTAATATGACCTTAATAACAGAGGATTGGTTGCGAATTTTGAAGCTGGTTAACTCTTCTTCGTTTTGTGCCAGTCATTCTCTAATTCAATTTAAAATTGTACACAGTTATTATTTGACAAAGGAGATGATAGATGCAAAACTGAGATAGCTACATTGCCACATATGTTTTGGTCGTGTTCTGTACTGAAACAATTTTGGAAATCAATTTTTTCTACAATTTCTAAAGCTTTGAAAATCAATTTACAACCTAATAAATTGACAGTTTTGTTTGGTATAATTCCTCAACATATTCACAGTATTTCTATATCTGACCAATACGTAATTGCATTTGTCACATTACTGGCTGGAAGGGCTATTTTATTAAAATGATAAGATGCCTCTGCTCCCACTCTGATACAATGGTTCTCTCAGGTGAGGTTATGTCTTAGTTTGGAAAAAATTAGAAGTCGAACTTTTGATCCGAGATTTGACTTCGAGAAAAGGTGGGGTTCTTTTGCCCGTTATTATCATTTGACTTGAGTTAATAAAGAGGGTCCTTTTCTGATTCTTGGGTATTTGGATTTGGTTGGCGGTTTGATGTCTTTTTTTTGTGGATGCTTGTACGGCTTATAGCTCCGGGTTTGTGCTCCAAATGGGTATTTTTTTCCCTTTTTTTTAAGTTATTAGGGGTTTTTCTCTGTTTTAGTTAGTAGGGGTCCTTTTTTTCTTTCTTTTTTCCATAAAAAAAGCTTTAACACTTTGTTTTTGATTATTATTGATAAAAAAAGAACAGTTGAAGCAGTATCAAAATATCTTTCCAATATTTTTTCAAAAAAGACCATGACCAAAACATATGAATTAAAGAAGCTACCTCAAAGTGATATCTATCACATACTGCATTTTTATGAGAATACTAACGAGCTAATTTATCCTGAGACATATGAGCGCTATGCACTACTTTAAACTGTATCAAAGCATGTTTAGCACATATAGAGGATGAGTTAACTAATTGAAGAATTTTTTCTATTTTTTTAATCTTAAGTTCCCTTTCCCAATCAGTCTAAACTTTATTAGATACATCTGGACATGTTTTCTTAATTATATTAGAAATAATTGCTATTACACCTTTCTGAAAAGGATTTAAATCTAAAAATTTTCCCAAAATATCCGTTGAATATAAATTCGGGAAGGTAGGAGAAACTGTATTTAAAAAGTTTCTAATCTGTAAATATCTAAAAAAAAAATGAGATCTAGGCAAGTTATATTTACTAGATAATTGTTCAAAGGACATGAAATAATTATCCAACGGTCGATCACAAAATCATACCATAACTTGAGTTTTCCAAGCCAGATATGCTTGATCGATAATAGAGGGTTGAAAGAAGAAACGAGAGATAATAGGACTTGCTAAAATAAATTGATTCAACCCAAAATATATTCGAAATTGAAACCATATACGTCAAGTATGTTTTACTACTGGCTTATTCATTTGTTAATACAATTTAAAAAGAGTAAAGGGAAGCAAAGTCCCTCAAATAGAACCAAGTGAAAACCCTTGCAAAGAATTACGTTCAAGATTTACCCAATGTGGACTTGAAGTTACGTCCAAGTCCGCTAACCAAAATTTTAAATATCGAATATTAATTGCTCAATAGTAAAATCTAAAATTCGGCAAAGCTAAACCCCCCTCCCTTTTAGATTTCTCTAAATGTCTTTTACCTAGACTAGGATTTTTGTTCTGCCATATATATGAAGAAATTTTGGAATCAACATTATCAAAAAAGGATTTGGGAATAAAAATTGGCACCGCTTGAAATAAATATAAAAGTTTAGGCAAAATAATCATCTTGATAGCATTGATCCGACCGATCAATGACTGAGACATTGGTGACCATTTAGTAAACAAAAGTTAAATCTGATCAATTAAAGGTAAAAAATTAGCCTTAAATAAATCCTTATACTTCTTTCATAATTTTAACCCCTAAATATGTAAAAAAAAAGTCGGTCACCAATTTAATTGGTAAACATCCATAAATAGGAACCTGCATATTTAGGGGAAATAATTCACTCTTATTAGGGTTCAATTTATAACCAGAAAAATTTCTAAACTGAGCCAACAAAGATAAAATAGCGGGAATGGATTTCCCAGGATTAGAAATATATGGGAGTCGGCCATCTGGCCCGTCGAGCCTGCTCTGCCATTCAATAAGATCATGGCTGATCTGGCCATGGACTCATCTCCACCTACCTGCCTTTTCCCCATGACCCTTAATTCCACTACTATGCAAAAATCTATCCAACCTTGTCTTAAATATATCTACTGAGGTAGCCTCCACTGCTTCATTAGGCATTGAATTCACACAGATTCACCACTCTCTGGGATAAACAGTTCCTCCTCATTTCCATCCTAAATCTACTCCCCCAAATCTTGAGGCTGTGTCCCCAAGTTCAATCCCATCAGTGTGATTGTACCCTGCCTGTTCCTGAGTTTCACTCAAATGGACTCAGTTTCTGACCTCGCCATTATGTCTCCTCTGAGTGCAGCTGTGATATTGTCCCTGACTGGTAATGCAACACACCCCCTCTTTATCTCCTCCTCTATCTTTTCTAAAACTTCAAAAACCTGGTACATTAATCACCCATTCCTGCCCCTCTCTCAACCAAATTTCAGTAACGGCTACAACATTGTAGTTCCATGTACTGATCCATGCTCTCATTTCATCACCCTTAACTATAATACTCCTAGCTATACCCAGAATTATTCTACACCTTCCCATCCTCTGTCACCTCTTTCTAATGATTTCATTTAATTTTTTGCCAACACAGCCATATCATGCCTTCTGCCAACCTGCCTGTCCTTTCGATACAATGTGTATCCCTGGATATCAAGCTCCCAACTATAATCTTCTTTCAGCCACAATTCAGTGATGCCCACACTGTCATACATGCCAATCTGTAGCTGTGCTACAAGTTAATCTATCTCATTCTGTATACTGTCTGAATTCAAAGATAACACTTTCATCACCTTTTTTTGATTTTTGCCCCCCTTTTGCATTGCAGTTTTGACTGTAGTTTTGCCCTGTCATCAGCCTCTGCTTGCCAGCAGTCTCACTAAACACTGCCTTTGCTTTTAAATCAACAAATCAATCCTCAGCTTTATCTCTCCATTTAATTGATTATCAATTAAAATTAGAAACTGCAGATCCTTTTAAATTTTTAGGAATTTGGTTTGATAAAAAACTCACATGGTCAACATGTATTAAAGAAATAAAAACCCAAAGTAAGAAAGTAAGGTTAATCAGTGGGGCAATAAGCACAACACCAATGGTGGCAATGCAGGTGGAGTTGGGAGAGACACCTCTGGAACTGAGAAGATCACAGCTTGTGTTAACATATTGGGTAAACCTACAAGGACCTGGAGAACATCATCCAAGTAAACAGCTTTTAGGTCGATGCTGAGAAAAGGAAAGAAGGAAATTCAGAAATTTTGCACGGACTATTGAAGGGAAAGCAGAAAAGACAGGAATTAGTAATGAGGCCCGAAGTGATACAGTGTCTTTTCCTGGGCTGACTCCATGACTGTGTGAAGCACCAGAGGTGGATCCTAAATTATTCAGAAAGAGATGGAAAAGTAGAAAGTCAACTCAAATCAAGATATAGTTGAATGTTATGTAAATAATATTAATTATGGGAATTTACAAATTTACACAGACGTTTCAAAAACAGTAATACTGTTGCAGATTAGGGGTAGGATTGGTAGTGCCTGATTTTAACATGAAAAAGCAGGTGAGGATAAATGATGATTTCTCAGTGTATACAGGTGAAATGACAGCTGGACTATTGGCTTTGCAGTGGGTGGAGAAAGTGAGACCATGTGAGTTGTAATATTGTCTGATTCAAGCACAACAATCTGGAGTCTAAAAGATTTACATTCAGTGGGAAAACCAGAGGTTGTATGTGGGATAATACAAACCTTATTTCAACTGAAAATTGTATCCAGAGAGAAGTGGGGTAGTTTAGGAATGCAGGAAAGAGTAGGAGGGAGGAGATGATAATATCGAGACTGAGGTTTGAGCACACAGGGTACCTGTCCCATGATCCTCTCGTAACCCTTTTCCCTGACCTCCTGTCCAGCTCCTGGCTCCATCCCTCCCCCTCCTGTCTTCTCCTATCATTTTGGATCTCCCCCTCCCCCTCCAACTTTCAAATCTCTTACTCACTCTTCCTTCAGTTAGTCCTGACGAAGGGTCTCGGCCTGAAACGTCGACTGCACCTCTTCCTATAGATGCTGCTTGGCCTGCTGCGTTCACCAGCAACTTTGATGTATGTTGCTTGAATTTCCAGCATCTGCAGAATTCCTGTTGTTTGCGTTTAAATATCAGGAAGATTTGGTGAAGCAGATGTTCCACCTTCCTGTTTCTATCCTTGCCGCCATTGGTTAAAAGGACCGACGGTCTTCCCACCCATCTTTCGCGGGATTGGAGAAACATGCAGACCACCTGTCGCTATTGGTTGCTTGGAGGTCCGCATGTTCCCACCCATTGGTTTGCGCGCAGAGCCGTCATACCACTTGCTCTACCATTGGTCAAGTTTTTTTAAACGTGCGGAGATTGAATCGCATGAAAAATTTTCGGAAAACTCCATTTGGTTCACAAATTTAAAGTGGATGGTTCATCAAAGCTGTAAAATTTTGGAGGTTATAAATTTTATGATTAAACACTGAAAACTTTTGGAACAAAAGCGTGGCAGCCTGCGCTGAATGGTGATGTTTACCGGTCATTGCCGTATAAATTATTATTTCCGTACGGTATCTCTGAAGCCTTGGTGAACATTGGGAGCGAACTTCCATTTTGATGGTCACATGTTGTGATGTTTTGAAAAAAGAAAACGATGTTTCATGGCAGTTGCGATCGTCTTCCAAATAATGAAATGGAGACTTTAGATACCCAAACGCCCTTGCGCGTAGAATAAGCTCTATCTCGAGTGGAACTGGAGACGAAGTAGGGTTGAGACCTTTCATGTGGACTGAAAGACAGAGGGGAGGTGACCGGTGGAAAGAGGCGAGGGAAGGGGTAGAGCAGGTGCTGTCAGGTGATAGGGGCCGCCAGGTGAGCGGGTGGACAGGCGGATGGGGAATGGAATTGTGGCAAAAGGCTGAAGATAATGGAATCTGATGGGAGAGGAAGGTGGAGCATGAACTAAAGGGAGGGAGGTGCGGAGGGCAGAGGGGAGTAGTGGGGACAGGAACCAGTGGGATGAGTGTGTGGGTTGTGTCACGGACTGGTATGGAAACACCCTTGAATAGAAAAGCCTACAAAAATGCATGGATACAGACCACTCCATCACAGGTAAAGCCCTTGTTGTGACTGTGAACGAAGTCACCAGAGAGACACTGAAGCTGGTGGTGATAGAAGTCTTTATTCAGCAAAACAAGCAGCAGAGATCATACTCCAGACACTCTTGGAAAAAGAGGACTGCCTGACCCAATATTACATGACATTTTTATATGCTAAATATGAAACGTAACAGCAGGACAATGCTGTAGTTACAATGTTATTTAGAATGCTCCCTTTGAATGACATATAATTTTCAAATACCTCCATCTTCACATCCACACTCCATGCACATAAAATGAATGTTAATTCCCACTGACTGTGGACCACATTCATGGACAAGCAGGTATCTGAGGTCGAATTTATCTGAGGGCAAGCAGTTATAGTGAGAGGGACAGAGGGAGAAAAAAAGAGAGGAAAAAATAAGTAAGTAATAAATAAACAAACAAACAAATAAGGGATGGGAGGTGGGGCATTAACAGAAGTTAGAGAAGTCAATGTTCATGCCATCAGGTTGGAGGCTACCCAGATGGAATATAAGGTGATGTTCCTCCAACCTGAGTGTGGCTTCATCTTGACAGTAAAGGAGGCCGTGGGTAGACATATCAGAATGAGAATGGGACGTGGAATTAAAATGTGTGGCCACTGGGAGATCCTGCTTTCTCTGGTGGACAGCCTTGCCCATCCTCTGGGCTCCCCTCCCCCTTTCTTTCTCCCTAGGCCTCCCGTCCCCTGATCCTCTCCCTTCTCCAGCCTCGTATCCCTTTTGCCAATCAACTTTCCAGCTCTTAGCTCAATCCCTCCCCCTCCTGTCTTCTCCTATCATTTCGGATCTCCTCCTGCCCCTCCCACTTTCAAATCTCTCACTATCTCTTCTTTCAGTTTGCCCTGACGAAGGGTCTCAGCCCAAAACGTCGACTGTACCTCTTCCTATAGATGCTGCCTGGTCTCCTGCGTACACCAGCACTTTTTGTGTGTGTTGCTTGAATTTCCAGCATCTGCAGGTTTCCTCGTGTTTTCGTGGTTTCTCAGGAAGGCAGTGTCCATTACTAAAGACCTCCAGCACCCAGGGCTTGCACTTTTCTCACTGTTATCATCAGGTAGGAGATACAGAAGCCTGAAGGCGCACACTCAGCGATTCAGGAACAGTTTCTTCCACTCTGCCATCCGATTCCTAAATGGACACTGAAGCTTTGGATGCTACCTCACTTTTTCATATACAGTATTTCTGTTTTTGAGCATATTTTAATAATCTATTCAATATACGTAATTGATTTACTTGTTTGTTTATTATGTTTTATTTTATTTATTATTATATTTTTCTCTCTCTCTGCTAGATTATGTATTGCATTGAACTGCTGCTGTGAAGATAACAAGTTTCACGTCACATGCTGGTGATAACAAACCCGATTCTGATTCTGATTCTGAACCGGAGGTGATCAGGGAGTTTAAGGTAAAGAACCCTTAGGAACTAGTGATAACAATGTGATTGAGATCAACTTGAAATTGGATAGGGAGAAAGTAAAGTTTGACATAGCAATATTTCAGTGGAGTAAGGGAAATTACAGTGGTATGAGGAGTTCACCAAAGTAAATTGGAAGGATCTGTGAGCAGGGATGTCAGCAGAGCAGCAATGCCATGTGTTTCTGGGAAAAATGAGGAAGGTGCAGGACATGTATATTCCAAATATGAAGAAATACTCAAATGGTAAAATAGTACAACTGTGGCTGACGAGGGAATTCAAAGCTGATGTAAAAACAAAAGAGAGGGCATACAACAAAGTGAAATTATTGGGAAGACAGAGGATTGAGAAGTTTTTAAAAACCTACAGAGAATAATGAAAAGAGTCATTAGAAGGGAAAAGATGAAATATAAAAGCAAGCTAGCAGTAATATCAAAGTGGATAGCAAAAGCTTTTTCTAGTATGTAGAAATTAAAAGAGAAATGAGAGTGGATATAGGACCGCTACAAAATGAGGCAGGAGAAATAATAATGGGGAGCAAGGAGATGGCAGGTGAATTAAATGAAAATTTTGCATCAGTCTTCACTGTGGAAGACACTAGCAGCATGCCTGATGTTGTAGTGTGGGAAGGAAGAGAAGTGGGTGCTGTTACTATTACAAGGGAGAAGGCTGAAGACCTAAAAGATCATAAGTCACCCAGACCAGAGAAACTGCACCCTAGCGTTCTGAAAGAGGGAGCATTAGAGATTGTGGTGACAGTGGAAATGATCCTTTGAAAATCATTGGACTCTGGCATGGTGCCAGAGGACTGGAAAATTGCAAATGTCATTCCACTCTTTAAGAAAGGAGGAAGGCAGCAGAAAGGAAATTATAGACAAGTTAGCCTGACCTCAATGGTTGGGAAGATGTTCGAGTCAATTGTTAAGGACGAGGTGACGGAGTACTCGGTGACCCAGGACAAGATAGGACAAAGTCAGCGCGGTTTCCATCAGGGAAAACCCTGCCTGACAAACCTGTTGGAATTCTTTGAGGAGATTACAAGTAGGATGGATAAACGGGATGTATTGGATTTCGTATATGTGGACTTTCAGAAGGCCTTTTACAAGGTGCCACACATGAGGCTGCTTAGCAAGTTAAGAGCCCATGGTATTTCAGGAACGTTACTAGGATGGTTCGAGCATTAGCTGATTGGAAGAAGTCAGCGACTGGGAATAAAAGTGGCCTGGGCTGGTTGGCTGCCAGTGACTAGTGGTGTTCCGCAGGGGTCAGTGTTGGGCCCACATTTTTTTATGCTGTATATAAATGATTTAGATAATGAAACAGATGGCTATTTTGCCAAGTTTTCAGAGGACACAAATACTGGTGGAGGAACAGGTAGTGTTGAGGAAACGGGTATGATGCAGAAGGACAGATGGATTTGGAGAATGGGCGAGAAAATGGCAAATGAAATATAATACTGGAAAATGAATGATCATGTACTTTGGTAGTAGAAATAAATGTGTGGAGTATTTTCTAAATGGAGAAAATCCAAAAATCTGAGATAAAAGGGACTTGAAAGGCCTTTTGCAGAACACCCTATAACCATATAACAATTACAGCACGGAAACAGGCCATCTCGGTCCTTCTAGTCCGTGCCAAACGCTTACTCTCACCTAGTCCCACCGACCTGCACTCAGCCCATAACCCTCCATTCCTTTCCTGTCCATATACCTATCCAATTTTGCTTTAAATGACAATATCGAACCTGCCTTTACCACTTCTACTGGAAGCTCATTCCACACAGCCACCACTCTCTGAGTAAAGAAGTTCCCCTTCGTGTTACCCCTAAACTTTTGCCCCCTAACTCTCAACTCATGTCCTCTTGTTTGAATCTCCCCTACTCTCAATGGAAAAAGCTTATCCATGTTAACTCTATCTGTCCCACTCATAATTTTAAATACCTCTATCAAGTCCCCCCTCAACCTTCTACGCTCCAAAGAATAAAGACCTAACTTGTTCAACCTTTCTTTGTAAATCAGGTGCTGAAACCCAGGTAACATTCTAGTAAATCTTCTCTGTACTCTACTCAGTGCTCTGATTTATGAAGGTCAGCATACCAAAAGCTTTCTTCACCACCCTATCCACATGAGATTCTACCTTCAGGGAACTATGCACCATTATTCCTGGATCACTCTGTTCTACTGCATTCTTCAATGCCGTACCATTTACCATGTATGCCCTATTTTGATTAGTCCTACCAAAATATAAAGGTTAACTTTCAAGCAAGTCAAGTCGTCACTTTTTATTGTCATTTCGACCATAACTGCTGGTACACTACACAGTAAAAACAAGACAACGTTTTTCAGGACCATGGTGCTACATGAAACAATACAAAAACGACACTGAACTACGTAAAACAACACAAAAACTACACTAGACTACAGATCTACCCAGGACTGCATAAAGTGCACAAAACAGTGCAGGCATTACAATAACTAATAAACAAGACAATAGGCACAGTAGAGGGCAGTAGGTTGGTGCCAGTCCAGGCTCTGGGTATTGAGGAGTCTGATGGCTTGGGGGAAGAAACTGTTACATAGTCTGGTCGTGAGAGCCTGATCGCTTCGGTGCCTTTTGCCAGATTACAGAAGGGAGAAGAGTTTGTATGAGGGGTGCATGTGGTCCTTCATAATGCTGTTTGCTTTACGGATGCAGCATGTGGTGTAAATATCTGTATTGGCGGGAAGAGAGACTCCGATGTCCTGAAAACTGTTCCCCTTGGTAGGTGATGGGTGGGAGTGACAAAAGGCTGAAGATAATAAAATCTGATGGAAGATGAAGTGAAGCCTCAACAGTGTTTTATAAAGTCTCAACATTATATCCTTGTTTTCATATTCCAGTCCTCTGGAAATGAATGCTAACATCTCATTTGCCTTCCTCACCACAGACTCAACCTGCAAATTAACCTTCAGAGAATCCCGCTCAAGGGCTCTCAAATTCCTTTGTGCCTCAGAATTTTGTATTTTCTGTCCACCTGGTCAAAAGTTAAAGCTTTAATTTCTTCTACCAAAGAGCATGAGCATGCAATTGCTGACATTGTATTCCATCTGTCACTTCTTTGCCCAGTCTGCTAATCTGCTTAAGTCTTTCTGTAGCCTCCCTAAAAACTACCTGCCCCTCCCCTATGACAAACTGGCCAATAATTTCCTTTCTTCTCTCTCTCTCCCTTCTTGAAGAGTGGAGTGACATTTGCAATTTTCCAGTCCTCCATTCCAGAATCCAGTGCTTCTTGAAAGATCATTACTAATGCCTCTATATTGTCTTCAGCCACCTCTTTCTGAATGTTGTGGTGTACACCATCTGCTCCAGGTGACTCATCTACCTCAGTTTCTCAAGAATCTTCTCCATGGTAATGGTAGCACACTTCATGACCCCTGACATCTGGAACTTCTACCATACTGCTTGTGTCTTCCACAGTGAAGACTGATGAAATGTATTTATTCAGTTCTTCGGCCATTTCCTTGTCCCTCATTACCACCCTCCCAGCATCGTTTTCCAGTGGGCCAATATGACCTCTCACCTCTCTTTTACACTTCATATATCTGAAGAGACTGTTGGTATCCTCATTAATATTATTGGCTAGCTTACTTTCGTATTCCACCTTTACCTTCTTACAGACTTTTTCAGTTAACTTATGCTGGTTCTCAAAAGCTTCCCAGTCCTCCAACTGTCATGGTCTTGTCCGTGAAGTCTGCATTCCGGTTCATTGTCCGGTCCTTCGATCCATATTCCGGGTTTTCCCTGTTTTCCCAGGTTCTATTGGGTGCCTTAATTGAGGCACCTGATTCTCATTTTGGGCTGGCACATAAATACCTGTCAAACCAAGAATTCCCTGCTGGACTGTTCCCTTCCCCTTCCTTCTGAAGCCCTGCCTGCATCCCTGTCAAGTTCAACTGCCAGAGTGAGACCGGAGCCTTGCCATGCCAAGATAAGGAACTATTTATTGTTGAGTTTGGAACTATCTCTTTGTGTCCCCGTGTTTAGTGTCTGTGTCAAAGAAGAGTCCCGGCCCTAGGTATTGTTCCCAAGGAGGGGTCCTGACTCTGTGTAAAGTCCCGGCCCTAAGTCCTGTTCTCAAGGAGGATCCCTGGCTCTGTGTTCTGTGTTCTGTGTTCCAGGCGCTGTGTTCCAGTCCTGTCCAAGTCAAGGCTTTGTGTTCTCATCCAGTCCAGGAGTCCCTTGGCAGTTTACCTCGGCAGTTCCCTCAGCAAGTGTCCTCAGCAGAAAGGGTCCCGACCCCGCGTCCCAGAAAGGGTCCCGGCCCCGCGTCCCAGAAAGGGTCCCGGCCCCGCGTCCCAGAGCCTAACAAAGCCGAGTCCATGAGCTGAGCCAGACCTAGTCCAAGAGCCACGTCCTGCCCTGGAGTATCTCAAGTCCAAGGCTCTGTGTTCCAAGACCAAGCCTGGTCCAAATCTGAGCTTCGTGTCCTCATCTAGTTCCGGTTCCTCGGCTAGCCCAGGGCTTCCTCGTCCTGTCCTGTAGCCATGTCCTGTCCTTGCCAAGATCTTAGTCCCGAGTCCTAGCCCAGACCCGGGTTCCGGTTCTGAGTCCGAGTCCAAACCAAGACCCAGGTTCCGGGTCCTTGTCCAGGTTCTCGTTCCAGAGTTCCATGTTCCTAGTCCAGGCTGCTCGTTCCTAGTTCCCTGTCCGGGTCCTGTGTTTCTAGTCCAAGTCCTAGCCTAGGCCCTGAATCCTAGTCTCATCCAGGGCCCGTATCAATGTCCAGCATTGTTTCTTCCTTACTCACCTTCCTATCTCGATAAACCTCGTCTCTGTCTTGCTTTTGGGTCCGCCATCCATGCCCAGTTTATAACACTAACTTCTCAATAATTTCTGCTCAGTTATATGCCCTCTCTTTGGTTTTATGTTGGCCTTGACTTTCCTTCTTCGGCATGGCTGAGTCATCTTGCCTTTCGAATACTTTTTCCTTAGAGATGTGGAAGGTGGGATTGATCTTTGGAGTTTTGGGGAGCTGCAAAGTTTCTCTTGTCCTAATCCATTTCTGCTTGCAGCGTTGGATGAAATCTTCGGCCTCAGGGACCCCAACCTCTGCCTCCTTGTATGTAAAGAGAGGCAGAGGATAACCAAACTCACTTTAACAGTGATAACCCATGCGCTGAATGCTGTAAGGTGTTGTAACAACCCACATCAATGGTCTATATTCATGAGTGGTAGGGGATAGTGATTTTTGGCCATCTTGCAGTTGAATTCCCTATAATTAATGCATCATTGCAGGCTCCCATCCTTCTTTTGTGCAAGGAAGAAGCCTGTGCCAGCAGGTGTGGTGGAGGGCTGAATGAAGCCTGTGGCAAGAGCCTCCTTGATATAATCTTCCATTACACTTCTCTCTGGGCCCAAGAGCACAGACAATCAACCCCTTGGGGGACAGGTTCCGGGCTGCAGGTCTATCGCACAGTTGTGGGGTTGGTGTGGTGGAAGAGTTGATGCCTTTCCCTTGCTGAAGACCTCCTCCATGTCCTTGTAGATGGAAGCACTTTCAACGGGTTTGGGTGTGCTAACCCCTTGGGACCTTCTTTCGAGGATGACCCCTTTGTTTTTTTAGGTGACAGGGTGCTTCACCCAACCTCAGAGTCGGCTCCCAAGGCTCACGAAGCTCATTTGTGGAAACAAGCCAAATCAGAGTCCAAATCCCAATCGGAATCCTCAGGCAACGGCAGCAAGACTTTACAGGGGGTACGTTCCCTCCAGCCAATAGGCTTCAAAGCTCGGCATAATGGAGTCTGTTCCATTACGTGAGACCTGGTAGCTGTGTTCTTAAGCTTGGCTGCAAGTTCCCCAGAATATGCAGGAATCTCTTTGGTCCTCTTTTACACATGATCCCATATCCTCATCTGTAAATCCACAGTCTGTTGCTGGATCCACCCGGAACTGAGTGGGCAACCGTACAAGACAGTTGCAGGTATGGGTTGGCTCAACTTTTGCAGCGAGAGATAAGTTCCAGAACCTGGGCCTGTGTACCTCCCTCTGCAATTAGATGCTCAACTTCTTAACTGGAAGACCAATATGTGCAGATTGACAATAATGTCTCCTCCTCGCTGATGATCAACACTGGGGCACCTCACGGGTGTGTGCTTAGCTCACTGTTCTACCCTCTCTATACCCATGACCGTGGCTCAGCATTGCTCAAATACCATCCATAAATTTGCTGATGATACAACCATTGTATTGTTGGTGGAATCTCAGATGGAGGTGAGGGGGCGTACAGGAGCGAGATACACCAACCAGGGGAGTGGTGTCACAGCAACAACCTTGCACTCAACATCAGTAAGATGAAAAAGCTGATTGTGGACTTCAGGAAGGGTAAGACGTAGGAACACATACCAATCCTCATAGAGGGATCAGAAGTGGAGAGAACGAGCAGTTTCAAGTTCCTGGGTGTCAAGATCTCTGAGGATCTAACCTGGTCCCATCATATCGGTTCAGTTACAATGAAGGCAAGACAGTGAATATACTTGAAGAGATTTTGTCTGAAGAGATTTACTTGAAGAGTTCGAAGAGATTTGGTCTGTCAACAAAAACACTCAGAAACTTCTATTGATGTACTGTGGAGAGCAGTCTGACTGACTGTATCACTGTCTGGTATTGGGGGGACTACTGCACCGGACCGAAAGAAGGGTCATAAATTTAGTCGGCTCCAACCTGGGTACGAGCCTACAAAGTACCCAGGACATCTTCAATGAGCGGTGTCTCAGAGAGACAGCGTCCATTATTAAGGACACCCAGCACCCAGACCATTCCCTTTTCTCACTTTTACCATCAGTGGGACGTACAGAAGCCTGAAGGCTCACACTCAGCGATTCAGGAACAGCTTCTTCCCCTCTGCCATCCGATTCCTAAATGGACATTGAACCCTCGAGCACTCCCTCACTTGGTTAATATATATTATTTCTGTTCATGCATGATTTTTAATGTATTCAATATACACATACTGAAATTTATTTATTTATTACGACCCGGATCTGGGCCGTACCCTCCAAATATCCGGTCCTGCCTCTCGGTTTTTTTCCACTACCTTACTTTCCATTTCTATTTTCTATTCATGATTTACAATTTCAATTTTAATATTTACTATCAATTTGTACTCCAGGGAGCGGGAAGTGCAGAATCAAATATCGCTGTGATGCTTGTGTGTTCTAGTATCAATTATTTGGTGACAATAAAGTATAAAGTAATTATTTTTTCTTTTATATTATGTATTGCATTGAACTGCTGCTGCTAAGTCAACAAATTTCACGACACATGCCGATGATAATAAACCTGATTCTATTTCTGATTCTGGATGTTGAACTGACCGATGAATCAATGGGATTGGGAGTAGTGACTGCTACCGTCACAGTCCTCCCGATACTGGACGGTCTTAGTAGTCCTGATAGTTACAGCCTGGGACATTCAATCGTGCCCACAAACCTTGTCTCTGTCCCGCTGTCTGAGGAATCTCCTATCATCACTGCATTCCAGTTCCTGAATACATTCTCTCAGTTGCTGCAACTCGGTGCACCTGGAGCAGATGTGTTCACCTGGGAGACTGGAGTCTCCCAGACTTCCCACATCCCACACAGAGTGCAAAACACTGCCCCTGGAGCCATTCCTACTAAGCTACTATGCCCTAATAGATGAGGAATGAACTAATGGGAACAGAAAGAGAGAAACCTTATGGTCTTATGGAAGGTGGAGCAGGACTAAACAGAGGAAATCCATGAGACATAATCTCTCACACACATAGCCTTGCTCACTAATCCTAATCTACCCCAAGGCCATTTGGCCCATCGAGTCTGTTCCACGATTTTATCATGGCTGATCCATTTTCCCTCTCAGCCCCAATTGTCTGTCTACTACGCATATTGCTTCATACCCTGATTAATCAAGAATCTATCAACCTCTAACTTGAATATGCCGAGACTTGGCCTCCACAGCCACCTGTGGCAGTGAATTCATCTTCTAAATTAAACCCCTCTATTCTGAGGCTGTGCCATCTGGTCTTAGACTCTCCAGTCATGGGAAACATTCTCTCCACATCCACTCTTAACATGGCTTTTCAACATTTGATCAGTTTCAATAAGGTCACCCTTCATTCTTCTGAATTCCAGTGAGCATGTGAAATGCTCTCCATGTGATAAGCCTTTCAATCCCAGAATCATTTTTGAGAATCTCCTTTGCACTCCCCACTATGTCAGCACATTTTTTCTCAGATAAAGGGCCCAAAATTGCTCACAGTACTCCATTAGGCCTCACCAGTGCTTTGTAAAGCCTCAACATTACATCCTTGCTTTTATCTTGTAGTCCTCTTCAAATGAATGCTGACATCACTTTTGCCTTCCTCACCACCCACTCAACCTGCAAATTAACCTTTCGTGAAGCCCACACAATGACTCCCAAGTTCATTTGCACCTCAGATTTTTGAATTTTCTGCCCATTTAGAAAATTGTCTGCCCTTTTAGTTCTTCTACCAAAGTGCATGACCGTACAATTCCGAACATTGTATTCCATCTGCCAGTTCATTGCCCATTCTACCAATCTGGCTTCGTCCTTCTGTAGCCTCTCTACTTCCTCAAAACTACCTGCCCCTCCACCCATCTTGTATCATGTGCAAACATTGCAACAAAGCCATCAATCCTGTCATCCAAGACTTTGACGTTTTATGTTAAAGGGAGCAGTCCCACCACTGGTCATCGGCAGCCAAACAGAAAAGGCTCCCTTTATTCCCATTCTTTGCCTCATGTCAATCAGCCACTTTATCCATGCTAGTGTCTTTGCTGTAATATCTTGATCGCTTAACTTGTTAAGCAGCCTCGTGTGCAGCAACTTGTCAAAGCCCTTCTGAAAATCCAAGTACACAATATCCACCAATTCTTCTTTGTCTATTCTACTTGATATTTCTTCAAAGAATTCCAACAGATTTCTATGGCAAGGTGTTCCTTGAGAAAACCATGCTGACTACAGCCTATTTTATCATGTGCCTCCAAGTATCCGGAAACCACAACCTTAGCAATCGACTACAACTTCTTCCCAACCCCTGAGGTCAGAATAACTGGCCTACAATTTCCTTTCTTCTGCCTCTTTCCTTCTTGAAAAGCGGCGTGACATTTGGAATTTTCCAGTCTTCCAGAACCATTCCAGAATCTAGTGTTTCATGTGTTACGAGAATACACATAAAATTAAGATGTTTGCTGGCCTGGGCTAGCATCAGTGGCATCAGCAGTTGTTCTGCCACCTGTCCTCAGGGGAAGGAGAGATAAGGAACAATGGAGCAGCGTCTGGAGATGTGTAATGAAGGGATGTGGGAGAGAGAGCTGTCTGGAGCGGCTCCCCCCTTTGAACCCTGAACTGTTTGAAGTGATGGACAGGCGATACCCCAGCAGGGGGATAAAAAGGGACAGGTTCGCTAAGACAGACACACGCCACCCGAGGTAACGAGACCCTGGAAGCGGTGCGCTTCTCACGAGTGGGTGAGAAGTACCAGACAACGACAAGGGTGGAAAGGTACGATCAGCGGGAACCCGGTGTGTGTCCGCCCTTGCCTGGGTGCCGGGTTCACTGCAGAGGATCGACCGCATCTGGAGGAGGGGTCACAGTCGGTGACCTCAGGTGACATCACCAAGGACCCGCCCAAATGCTGTTTGTGAGCCATCCCGCTGGTCTGTGAGTGAAGCCGTTCTGAATGATCAGTTGTTCCTATTCTATGTCTCTCTTCCCCCACGTTGTCCACCGCCATGGCAACGATTACTGCGAACTGAACTACAAACTGGACTGAACTTTGAGTCATTTTGAAATTGGTCATTTACCCCTAGACAACGATAGAGCTTGATTGATGCTGTTATCTTACTTCTGTGCACATGTGTGTTTATCATCACTGAACTGTTGCATTTATTATCCTTTCGATTACTGTGTTGCTTGTTTCTTTAATAAAACTTTCTTAGTTCTAGTACTCCAGACTCCAACTGAGTGATCCATTTCTGCTGGTTTGGCAACCCAGTTACGGGGTACGTAACATAAGTGGGGTTCTCGTCCGCGATTTTGAACGCTAAATTTGGGACGGAGTAAATTGATTGGGTTAAAATTCCCGAAAGAAAGAAAAGACAAACAGCAGAAATGGAGGTTGAGGAATTTATAAAGGCGCCGACCTTGGAGGCATTAGAGGATGCCAGGAAATCGGAATTGATAGCTGTGGCCAAACGGGTGAATCTTGCTAAGGTGAAGTCGACAATGAGGAGAGAGGAGATACACAGAGCACTATGTATCTAAAGGTGTGTTTCCCCAAGGTGAGCTGGGGGAGGTGTCTGTTGAAAAACCTGCTGGAGACGCAGTACAGGTACAGCTTGAAAAACTGAGACTCGAGCACGAGTTCCGGGTACGGCAGTTAGAACACGAAGAGAAGCAGTTACAAAGGCAGGAGAGAGAGTTAGAAAGGCAGGAGAAAGAGAGAGAGTTAGAAAGGCGGGAGAGAGAGAAAGAGTTAGAAAGGCAAGAGAGAGAGAAAGAGGTAGAAAGGCAAGAGAGAGAAAGACAGTTGGAGAGAGAGGAGAAACAGAGGGAAAGGGAATTTGAGCTGGAGAAGTTAAAGATAAGGGACGAGCAGGGGCTCGTGCCGAACCAAGGTGGAGGGTTCCGGGCGACCCAGGAGGTTAGGCTGGTTCCCCCATTTGACGATACCGATGTGGATCGGTACTTTCTCCACTTCGAAAAAGTAGCTATAAGTCAGGACTGGCCAAGGGATAAGTGGGTTGTTTTACTTCAGAGTGTACTGAAAGGGAAAGCCCAACAAGCTTACTCCGCTTTATCCGCGGAAGATGCCCAGAAGTATGAGGTGGTGAAGGAGGCCATCCTCAGGATTTATGAGTTGGTCCCGGAGGCATACCGGCAGAGGTTCCGGAATGCGAGGAAGCGGTGGGACCGCACGTATTTGGAGTTTGCTCGCGAGATGCAAACATATTGTGAGCGTTGGTGCGCCTCGAAAGGGGTAGAGGGGGATTATGACAGACTGCTGCAGCTGATTTTGATTGAGCAGTTTAAAGGTTGTGTCCCTGAGGGTATGAGACCCTACCTCGATGAGAAAGAGGCAGCCACGTTAGCCGCAACTGCTAAGTTAGCGGATGAGTATGCGTTGACGCATAAAATGAAGTTTGCCCCGAGTAAAGGCTACCAGAAGGGTAGTCAGGACGGCGGGGAGAGTCCGCCGGAAAAGTCAGAAAGTAAGCCGGGGACTAGTGAAAAGGATAAGGTAGACCGGGAGCAGCCTGGTAGGAAGTCTCCTGGGGTCGTCTGTTATAATTGTGGGAAAGTCGGACACTTTGCGTCCAGGTGCTTTGCCCCAAGAAAGGAGACGGGGAAAGGAAAAGCGGAAATTTTGAATGGCTGTATTGAGCTGTTAAGCGAACCGCTAGGGAAGGACAGGTCTGAAAAAGTCCAGGAAGGGCGCGAGAGGTTTATCTCGGCCGGACTGGTGTCAGTGAAAAAGAGGTTAAAACCAGTTCCAGTGCGGATCTGGAGAGACACGGGAGCGTGTCAGTCACTAATACTGAAGAGTGTATTAGAGTTTAGCTCAGAGACCCAGACTGGGGAGGTAGAGGTCAAAGGTGTTGGGGAAGGGACAGAGTCAGTCCCTTTGCACCAGATACATTTACAGAGCAACCTGGTCTCTGGACTAGTCACGATCGGGGTGAGGTCCGAATTACCGATGAAAGACGTGGAAGTCTTGCTCGGTAATGACATCGCCGGGGGAATCGTGTTCCCAGCAGTGAGATTGACAGGTCAGCCTGCCAGCATTGAGGCCCCGCCCATGGACTCACAGGTTTATCATAGGGCTGCGGTAGTGAATTTAGCTGTGGTGGTAAATTTGGCTGAAACGTTTCTGCCAACCTTGTATGAGACAGGGTGTAGTGAGATAAGAGGTAGTGAGGGAGCTGGGACGGACGTAGCAGTAGCCAGGAAAGAATTTGTGCAGACGCAGGAGCGAGACGAGGGGCTGATGGTTTTTGCCGAGACCGCTCTCTCTGACACAGCCTTGACAAGCTATTGTGCGGATAAGGAGGTGCTAAGGAAGAAAGGGAAATCAAGTACAGCATCCGCAGATGAGGAGTGGGGGGTGGTGCAAAAGAGTTATGGGGATGAGGTTTTTAACATGGCCCACGAGGTACCCCCCGGTGGACATTTTGCGGTGCTGGAGGAAACAGTTGGTGGAATCATGAAAGAGATTTACCGGCTGCCCAGGGGGAAAAATGTTATTGATCATGACCGACGCGAACTGAGACGGTCACCGGTTTTTGATATGCTAACAAACCTGGTCGGTGTTAGCGTGGAACTCAATGAAGCTAGGGGCCCCCTGCTAAGAGGAAAAAACCATTTTGAAAAGATTAGGATGGGATCGGTCAGATGGGAGAAGGCTATTGTTTTGGCCAGGTCTACTGATAAGGTCTCTCCCTTAATCCCCGAAGGAGTAATTAAACGACTCGCACCCATGTGTTTGATTGTCCCGAGGAAATGCAAAGAACTGGGACGTTGGGTGAATGTGGTTACAATAGGGCAGCCAAGTAAACAACACCCATATTTTTTGAGTAATTCAGTGACTAAAGGGCTGATGAACACAGAGGTGTGTATTGGCAATTTAACACGGCTGTCTGAAGCCAGCTTGATAGTGAACCTTGAAAAAAATGAATTCGGCCACACGAAGGGCACTTACCTGGGAATTGTGGTGACACAGGGGCAGCTGGCAGTGATGCAAGCTACAGTGCAGGCTATCGCTGACCTCCCAACCCCGACAGACAAGAGGGCCCTCAGAAGGCTCTTGGAGATGGTGGGGTACTGCAGGAAGTTTTGCAATAACTCTGCGGTCAATACCCGTCCCCCTCCTACTAAGCCCTTGCGAGAGAAAATTGAGTCGGAATGGGACGACCCTTGTTATTGTGGTCCGGGACAAAACCAAATGAGAGGTTACATTGGTCGCAATTCATCAGTGTTTTTGGCCACTATAAAGTTTGCTGAGTTGGAGCCTGGTGTAAGGGATTATTAATAACACGTGTAAAAGGAACAGAAAATGTGATGACTGTCTGTCAAGGTGTTGACAGCTTCAAATTCTTTGTATTAGCCAAATAACTGATAAAGATGCATATTTGTGTGTGTATCCGATAATGTAGTCATGTTTGTAATTTTTACCTCCCGGTAAAAATCCTTAAAGGGGGGAAGTGTTACGAGAATACACATAAAATTAAGATGTTTGCTGGCCTGGGCTAGCATCAGTGGCATCAGCAGTTGTTCTGCCACCTGCCCTCAGGGGAAGGAGAGATAAGGAACAATGGAGCAGCGTCTGGAGATGTGTAATGAAGGGATGTGGGAGAGAGAGCTGTCTGGAGCGGCTCCCCCCTTTGAACCCTGAACTGTTTGAAGTGATGGACAGGCGATACCCCAGCAGGGGGATAAAAAGGGACAGGTTCGCTAAGACAGACACACGCCACCCGAGGTAACGAGACCCTGGAAGCGGTGCGCTTCTCACGAGTGGGTGAGAAGTACCAGACAACGACAAGGGTGGAAAGGTACGATCAGCGGGAACCCGGTGTGTGTCCGCCCTTGCCTGGGTGCCGGGTTCACTGCAGAGGATCGACCGCATCTGGAGGAGGGGTCACAGTCGGTGACCTCAGGTGACATCACCAAGGACCCGCCCAAATGCTGTTTGTGAGCCATCCCGCTGGTCTGTGAGTGAAGCCGTTCTGAATGATCAGCTGTTCCTATTCTATGTCTCTCTTCCCCCACGTTGTCCACCGCCATGGCAACGATTACTGCGAACTGAACTACAAACTGGACTGAACTTTGAGTCATTTTGAAATTGGTCATTTACCCCTAGACAACGATAGAGCTTGATTGATGCTGTTATCTTAATTCTGTGCACATGTGTGGTTATCATTGTTGAATTGTTGCATTTATTATCCTTTCGATTACTGTGTTGCTTGTTTCTTTAATAAAACTTTCTTAGTTCTAGTACTCCAGACTCCAACTGAGTGATCCATTTCTGCTGGTTTGGCAACCCAGTTACGGGGTACGTAACACATGAAAGATCATTACTAATGCCTCCACAGTCTCTTCAGCCTAGTAATGGGCGCATTACCCACTCCTGCCCCCGACACTCTCGAAGTTCCACCATACAGCTCGTGCCTTCCACAGTGAAGACTGATGGAAAATACTTGTTCAGTTTGTCCATCATTTCCTTGTCCCCTATGACTACCTCTCCATCATCGTTTTCCTGTGGTCTGATATCCATTCTCGCCTCTCTTTTACACGTTATGTATCTGTAGAATCTTTTGGTATCCTCTTCAATATTATTGGCTAACTTACTTTTGTATTCGATGTTCTGCCTCTTTGTTTTTGTAAATTGTCTTCTAATGTTTTTAAAATCTTCCCATTCTAATTTCTCACCAACTTTTGCTCTATTATATCAACTTCTGACCATAAATATTGGCTTTGCTCATCTATAGTTCCCAACATTTTATTTTTAATTGTAACCCTTCTTGAATTGCTGAACTGAACTGAATTCCTGCTCCCTGTGCAAGGTTTCAGCAATGTATTAATCTATGATATGTTCAATTTTCAACTTCACCTGCACATGGCATTGGGAATAATCTAGAGATGACCACTGTTGGGGTCTTACATTTTAACATCTTTTCTTTCTCCCTATATTCACTGCACAGCAGTACATCCATTTTTGCTTCCAATTGTCATTTGAGCCAATGTGTGTAACCACTTCTGTTTACTCACCCTCCTCACTGAGAATGTTCTGCAATCGCTCTGAGACATCCTCATCTGAATAATACTCTATTTGTAATTCCTCATCTCACCTACCCAGCTGATCAAGATCCCACTGTAATTGTTGCTAACCTTCTTCTCTCCCCACAATACCATCTATCTTAGTGTCACCTGTCATCTAATACTCAGGAATATGGGATTGATTCCCATCAGTGAGAGGCTTCCTTCATCCAGGTAACAGCAGTCATTTGGATGAGATTGAAAGGAATAATTCTCAGTCCGTCTCTGTGGGAATCCCCCCAAATGCAGTATTGTGCTAAAATATACTTGGATCAGATTTTGGAGAGCCACACATTCACAAAGTCGGGGAGATTCCCAGTGTCTGGAACACAGGGTGCAGAGCAGGAAGTGAGGAACATGGCACAGATTTGGATATTAGTTTGGTATCCAGGCCTTGGAGAGTCTCTCCCTCTAACCCTGGGACCTCTCTCTCCTTGTCCTTCCTGCTTCTCTCTCCCTCCTTCCACCTTCCCTCAGCTCATTTGAAACTTTTCAAACCTCCAATCTGCTGCCTCATTTCTCCCTCCCACCCCACAGAGCACAGGGTCAGATGCTGGCTCTGACAAGCTGCCTGCACTTTGTACAAACAGACTGTCAGAGCCATTAGCTGAGAGAGAGAGAGAGGCAGAGACACAAACAGGAAGCAGAAGGCAATGCTGTTACTGTGAGCAGTGAAGGGTGTAAGATATGCTGGAGGACTGGCAGCACGAAATCAGGGAGGGAAAGAAGGAGTGGGCAGGTCAGTGTCGGGAGCTGATATTCCCAGAGGGGAGCAGAGGCCAGTGACAAGGTAAGGTCCTCAGTTGTTGCACATCCTGGCTTTCTAGTTGGCTGGAGTGTGAGACTGGGAGGGAGACTGGTTGCTGAGCAAAACGTATGGAATCAAGAAGCTGAGTTTGTGACGTAGACAGCTGAGTTCAGGTCACATCACGGCCGCGGGGATCTTTAAAGTCAGTTGATTAAACATGTAACTGTGACTTAATTCTTAATTAATTTTTAATTAAATTTGGAGCTGGTCCCAAGTCATCTCCTTTTCCTGCAATAATGTCCCCAGTATCTGATTCAGTGCCATGCACCCTCATGACCTGCTCTGCACTCCAGGTTATGGGCACAGGGAAACTCCTACAATCTGTGATTTTGGGTGCAGTTTCTAAAATCTGCTCCGTATATATTTTCCCATATGACTGAACATGGTGCATCCCTGAGATGTGGGGTTTGGAATCTGATTCTCGGATTCTTCCACATAATTGATTTTAAATTATTTCTCACACGTGGGAATCACAACCTTCCCTAAGATCAATCGTGCATTCCCAATCTCTGTCGTATTCCCTCATGAACGAAGTTGAGAATTAAGCACAATTTCTGGTTCTGTGGAGGGGTATTTTCCCCAATGTCTTCTTGTTCATAGTTTTACAGCAACATCGAAACATGCAGCACAATACAGGCCCTTCGGCCCACAAAGCTCTACTGAACATGTCCCCACCTAAGAACTACCTAGGCTTACCCATAGTCCTCTATTTTTATAAGCTCCATTTAGCCATCCAAGAGTCTCTTAAAAGACCCTATCGTTTCCGCCTCCACCACTGCCGCTGGCAGCCCATTCCACACACTCACCACTCTCTGCGTAAAAAACTTACCCCTAACATCTCTCTATACCTGTTTCCAAGCACCTTACAACTGTCCCCTCTCATGCTTGCCATTTCAGCCCTGGGGAAAAGCCTCTGACCATCCACACAATCAATGCCTCTCAGTATCTTGTACACCTCTATCAAGTCACTTCTCATCCACCATCATTCCAAGGAGAAAAGGCCGAGTTCACTCAAGCTATTCTCATAAGGCATGCACCCTGATCCAGGCAACATCCTTGTAAATTTCCTCTGCGCCCTTTCTATGGTTTCCACGTCCTTCCTGTAGTGAGGCGACCAGAATTGAGCAAAGTTCTCCAAGTGGGGTCTGACCAGGGTCGTATATAGCTGCAACATTACCTGTCGGCTCTTAAACTCAGTCCCACGATTGATAAAGGCCAATGCACTGTATGCCTTCTTATCCACAGAGTCAACCTGCGTAAGCTTTGAGTGTCCTCTGGACTCGGACCCCAAGAGCCCTCTGATCCTCCACACTGCCAAGAGTCTTACAATTAATACTATATTCTGCCATGATATTTGACTTACCAAAATGAACCACCTCACACTTATCTGGGTTGAACTCCATCTGCTACTTCTCAGCCCAGTTTTGCATCCTATCAATGTCCCGTTGTAAACTCTGACAGACCTCCACACTATCCAGAACACCCCCAAACTTTGTGTCATCAGCAAACTTCGTAACCCATCCCTCCATTCCTCATCCAGGTCATTTTTAAAAATCACGGAGTAAGGGTCCCAGATCAGATCCCTGAAGCAAACCACTGGTCATCGACCTCCATGCAGAATGTGACCTGTCTCTAACCACTCTTTGCCTTCTGTGGGCAAGCCAGTTCTGGATCCACAAAGCAATGTCCCCTTGGATCCCATGCCTCCTTACTTTCTCAATAAGCCTTGTATGGAGTACCTTATCAAATGCCTTGCTGAAATCCATATGCACTACATCTACTGCTCTTCCTACATCAATGTGTTTAGTCACATCCTCAAAAAATTCAATTAGGCTTGTAAGGCACGACCTGCCCTTGACAAAGCCATGCTGACTATTCCTAATCATATTCTACCTCTCCAAATGTTCATAAATCCTGCCTCTCAGGATCTTCATCAACTTACCAACCACTGAAGTAAGACTCACTGGTCTATAATTTCCTGGGCTATCTCTACTCCCTTTCTTGAACAAGGGAACAACAACTGCCACCCTCCAGTCCTCTGGAACCTCTCTCGTCCTCATTGATGATGCAAAGATCATCGCAGAGGCTCAGCAATCTCCTTCCTCGCCTCCCAAAGTAGTCTGGGGTACATCTCATCTGGTCCCAGCGACTTATCCAACTTGATGCTTTCCAAAAGCTCCAGCACATCCTCTTTCTTAATATCTACATTCTCAAGCTTTTCAATCCACTGCAAGTCATCCCTACAATCACCAAGATCCTTTTCCGTAGTGAATACTGAATAGTGAACCCAAGCCTCGAAGATCCCAAGCCAAGCTCTTAGAACCCACGCCTGTCGACCCCAGCCTCCATGCTTGAAGACCAAGACCCCAGCCTGTAGTCCCAAGCCTCTAGATCCCAGCCACGTCCTGTCCGTAGCCATGTCATGTTCTTGCCTGGTTCTGGAGCCCGAGCCCGAGGCAAGACCCAGGTTCTGGGTCCTTGTCCAGTCTCTAGCTCGGGGCCCAAGCCCAGGTCTATGTTCTTATCCCTGCTCCTTGTCTGTACCCTGTCACATCCCTAATCTAGTCAAGTCCTGTTCCTTGTCTGTGTCTTGCATTTGGGTCCATTACCAACTGTGACACCCACTGAGAGACCTGACACCTGACCAGGTTCATTTTCCAATACCAGATCAAGTACAGCCTCTCCTCTTGTAGTGTTGTCTACATATTGTGTCAAGAAACCTTCTTGAACACACCTAACAAACTCCACCCCGTCTAAACCCCTCACTCGAGGGAGATGCCAATCAATATTTGGGAAATTATAATCTCCCGCCACAACAATCCTGTTATTATTACTCCTTCCCAGAATCTGTCTCCCTATCTGTTCCTTGATGTCGCTGTTGCTATTGGGTGGTCTGTAAAAACACCCAGTTGAGTTATTGACCCCTTCCTATTCCTAATTTCCACCCACAGAGACTCCGTAGACAAAGCCTCCATGACTTCCTCCTTTTCTGCAGCCATGACTCTATCTCTGATCAACAGTGCCACACCCCCACCTCTTTTGCCACCCTGCCTATCCTTTCTGAAACATCTAAAGCCTGGCACTTGAAGTAGCCATTCCTGCCCCTGCGTCATCCAAGTCTCTGTAATGGCCACAACATCTTAGCTTCAAGTGCTGATCCGTGCTTTAAGCTCTTCCACTTTATTCATAATACTCCTCTCATTAAAATAGACACATCTCAAACCATCAGAGTGAGTGCATCCCTTCTCTATCACCTGCCTATTCTCTCTTTCTCACTGTCTCCAAACTTTCTCTATTTGTGACCCAACCTCTCTTTCCTCTGTCACTTCAGTTCGGTTCCCACCCCCCAGCAATTCTGGTTTAAATTCTCCCCAATACCCTCAGCAAATCTTCCCGCCAGAATATTGGACCCCCTTGGATTCAAGTGTAACCCTTGCTTTTTGTACAGATCACACCTGCCCCAGAAGAGGTCCCAATGATCCAGAAATCTGAATACCTGCCCATTGTCTATTCCTGGAGTACATTCCTTCAATATCTGGTCCTTTGTGCCTTCCTCCAATGTCTGTCCCTTGGACTTACTCTGCTCAAATAAATATTGGTGTTCATCACTCAGACAGCTGTTGTATTCTCTTCTATTCTTGGTTTGCATTAATTAGTAACCGTTTATGTTTTCTGCTCCGAATGTGTTTACCCCAGTATCTGTTGTATTTTCCTGCACTGACATATTTTTTCAAAAAGCTCTCTCCTGCTGACATCACATTAAAATATGTACATGGTCGATCTCCAGTTCTGTGTCACATGTACTTGTACCAACAGCTCCACACTCTCTGATGGGGGATGCTGCAGGATGCACAAAGTTTCCTTCAGATAAACACTGAGCAGGCCAAAGGCTTTGGTCCCCACAGTGAGTTCTGTTCCAGGGCACTGATGCTGTTGAGTCACTTTTCAGTGATGTGAGAACAGAAATTCAGGCTGACTTGGCTGTTCACTGTCGTACAGAGGGACAGAGCTGCTGCCTTTCAGCTGAGACATTGAAGGGAGATTGTGGGTGTAATGGAGAAGCTCCTGTACCCACATTTTTCTACGATATGGAGTGGGGAGAATTCGGATACTGTGTTGAAATATGGATTGAGACACTCATTATGAAACATTCCATCAATATCTGGCTCTGGGATGTGTAATGGGGATCTGAGAAACCCTTCCAATGAGCCTCTGTGTTTTCCTGAATATCTTTCTCGGGGTGCAGCACCCCAGTGTTCCCATTGTGGGAAATCCATTATGAACATGAGCAGTACGTGTGGGGCTACACTCATATATCACTGGCTGGGAATCTCTCCGATATTTGTCCCGGGATGCATTACCCACTCGTACGTGGAGGCAGATGGAATCTCTGCAGTGATGAGGGAACTAAGATGGGCTGAATGGCTTCCCTCAGTTTTATCAACTCCAGTCACTTCATTTTCTCTTTTTCTTTATTTTTAATGAATAAAATTTCAAATCATGACATAAACTCCAGTGGAAAACTGGAAGAAAAGCTACAGGCAATGATTTCCACAAAATTTGATTTACAAAATTTGACAGAACATCCTCCACCACACTCCCCCTCCCCATGTCAACTTCTTGCTCCATAACAATAATAACCACTTCCTCAACTCCCTCTTCTCCATCACTAAACACACCCCCATTCCCCTGCTCCCATTCCCAAGCCTTAACTCTGCCTTCCTCTCCCCTCCTGTATACCCCCTCCAGTGTCACATATCCTGCCATTTTCCCAATGTATCATCCACCGCTGTCCCTCCACCCACTGAACCGGCTCTGTGCCCCCATTTCCCATCTGGCATTCCCGGTACATTTAGAGGTTTATTTCCTGAAATGAGCAGTTGCAGTGCAGTAGCCTCGGATTGCCGAGTGAGTGAGATGGAGACTCCATTTCCAAACATCGCAGCCACATGGGGATCTCCTGATTGAATGTGGGGTGTGTATCTGCTGGTCACTGCTGAACCTGAAATATAGACAGGAGAGTATGATATTGTGTGACAAGGTGCAGCACAGACATTAACCTGTGAGGACAGGTGAACTAAATAACAGACGGTGTGTCCTCATTCCAGGAGATGGAACCCTGTGAAGAGGTGTCTGTCAGTATCTCCAAGATCAACCTGAATCAAGAATCTGAATACCAGTTCAGAACGTCAGGGTGATCCACAGTTGGGCAAATGTTTTAGTTCCTGAGTAAAACCATAAGATAAGAGATTGGAGTAGAATTATGCCATTTCGCCCATTGAGTCTGCTCCAGCATTTCATCATGACTGACTCAATTTCCCTCTCAGCCTCAATCACCTGCCTTTTCCCAGTATCCCTTCATATCCTGACTAATCCAGAATTTACCAACCCTTCCATAACCCTTACATACTGTTCAGATTTTGTACCTTCCCAGTATGTTCAGGGTCAATTTTGACCCTGGCCCAAGAATCCCTAATAAGTGTCTATACCAAATGTTGAGCCACTGATCTATTTACAATATCAAAATAGCTGATCTGACATTAATAAAAGTATGATTAATCCTTAATTAATGTATCAGAGATGAGGGACAGTGTATTTTTTAGGTTTTACACCACTCGTTGTTGGAGAAAAAACATACACTGTCACACAATATAATATCCTATTTTACCTGAGACATGAAAACCTAACAGCCATAAAGAATTAAATATATTTTATTGAAACTGAAAATGGCAAGAACATTCCGGAACTATGCGGTTTATTATATAACCATTTGTATCCATTACAATCAGCAAGCACTGTCCTTACTGCTATATCATTTAAAAAAAATCCTACTAACTGCTATCTAATTATAACTATTAACTATTAATTCAACATTAAATACCATTTAACCAACAAACTAAACAAAGAAGTAGTTGCTATTTGCAAACTAGTCTTTGCATTCAAAGCAGTAGTGGGAAACCCTGCGTGTGTGGCCCTTGCATACGAGTCTACCACATTTGCTGCAAGTCGTCGATGTTTTGCCGTCCTGTTTTGCCGGGCAGAAGTTGCATCTCCTTCTCTTTTGTTCCCCTGTTTTGGCCTCTTGTGGGACTTGTTGAGCAGGGCCAGGTTCAGATTGCTGCACTGCCCTTCCCACTGCCGCTGAGAATGCTGCGTGGGGAAGGTGTTCTCGCCTTTGCATAGAGGGAGTCACAAAGGCCTTTCCAAGCTCCTCGAAAAAGAACCTCCTCCAGTTCCTCTTGCTTGCCCTCCAGGCAGGGCTCAGGTCACTCCAGATGACAAAGGCATTGTGTGTGGAAATGTCAATGTTGTTATGAAATATCGCGAGAGGCCAGCGGGCTGTTCTCTTGCAGCTGTGTGTGTTTGTGACTTCGTCAAGGTGATCAACCCCCCGCTTTGTTAGCATTGTAGTCCAGGATGATGGCTGGTTTTCTGTCCCCCTGATCGCTTCCCTCTGCAGCCTTGTGTAAAGTGCTCATGAGGATCACATTCTTGTTCTTCTTTGCCGTACACGAGACAGCTGTGGTGTCATGGGTGAACACAAACTTAGAAGACAAGACGTCTCTCCCCCTTCTTTCAGTCAGGGCAGGTGGCAGCTCTGGCTTGTTCCGCCTCACAGTACCCACCATTCTGATTTTCTGCTTCAGGAGCGCCTGACCAAGTTCATGAGACGTGAAGAAGTTGTCACAGGTCACGTTGTGTCCCTTCAGCCCTTCTGTCATGTCCAACACGACACACATGCCTTGCTTTCTCTCCGGGCTTCCCACAGCTGCCTTCCCAGTATACACTTGCATATTCCAAGCATAACTGGAACACGCATCACAGGCTGCCCATATCTTTATCCCATATTTCCCTGGCTTGAATCAGTACGGGTAAAATTTGACCCGGAACAGCTTCAGTGTTGCAAAAATTGTAGCACCTGTACAAAAGTTTAATTTTTAAAAATCTTTTCATTTTTGCGCATTTTGGGTCACTTTAGGAAAAGTCATAAAATTTCGGCTGAAAAAAAAGGGTGTTTAGGGAGTTTTCACCGCTGTCAAAAAGGGTCAAAATTGACCCGAACAGTATGTCAGGGTTAAATATATCCAATGACTTGGGCACCACAGTTGCCCGTGGCAACAAATTACACAGATTCACCACTCTCTGGCAAAAGAAATTTCTCCTCATCTCCGTTCTAAATGGATGACCCTCTAGTCTGAGGCTGTGTCCTCTGGTCCTGGACTCTCCCACCAGAGGAAACATTCTCTCCACATCCACCCTGTTGAGGCATTTCAACATTCAATAGGTTTCAGTGAGATACCCCCCTCATTCTTGTGAAATCCAGTGAATACAGACCTGAGTCATCAAACATTTCTCATATGATAAGCCTATCAATCCCAGAACCATTTTGTTAAACTCCTTTGAACACTCATCAATGTCAGCACGTCTTTTCTTAGATAAGGTGCCCAAACTGTTCACCGTACTACAATTGGGACCTCACCAGTTTCTCATAAATACTCAACATTACATCCTTGCTTTCATTTTTTAGTCCTTTCAAAATGAATTCAAACATCACATTTGCCTTCCGCACTACAGACTCAACTTGCAAATTAACCTGAATGGAATCCTGCACAAGGACCCCCAAGGCCCTTTGCACCTCATATTTCTGAATTTTCTCAATATAGAAGCATAGTAACATAGAAAACCTACAGCGCAATACTGGCCTTTCGGCCCACAAAGTTGTGCCAAACATGTCCCTACCTTAGAAATTACTGGGTTTACCATAGCCCTCTATTTTTCTAAGCTCTATTTACCTATCCAAAAGTCTCTTAAAAGACCCTATCGTGTCCGCCTCCACCACCGTTGCTGACAGCCCATTCCACGCACTCACCACTCTCTGCGTATAAAACTGACATCTCCTCTGTACCTACTCCCAAGCACCTTAAACCTGTGCCCTCTTGCGGCAGCCATTTCAGCCCTGGGAAAAAGCCTCTGACTATCCACACGACCAATGCTTCTCATCATTTTATGTACCTCTATCAGGTCACCTATCATCCTCCGTTGCTCCAAGGAGAAAAGGACAAGTTCACTCAACCTGTTTTCATAAGGCATGCTCCCCAATCCAGGCAATTTCCTTGTAAATATCCTCTGCCCCCTTTCTATGGTTTCCACATCCTTCCTGTAGTGAAGTGAACAGAACTGAGCACAGTACTCTAAGTGGGGTCTGACCAGGGTCGTATATAGCAGCAACATTACCTCTTGGCTCTGAAATTCAATTTCACAATTGATGAAGGCCAATACAATGTATGCCTTCTAAACCACAGACTCAACCTGCGCAGCTGCTTTGAGCGTCTGATGGACTCGGACCCCAAGAGCCTTCTGATCCTCCACACTGCCAAGAGTCTTACAATTAATACGATATTCTGCCATCATATTTGACCTACCAAAATGAACCACCTCACTCTTATCTGGATTGAACTCCATCTGCCACTTCTCAGCCCAGTTTTGCATCTTATTGATGACACGCTGTAACCTCTGACAGTCCTCGACTCTAGCCAGAACACCCCCAAACTTTGTGTCATCAGCAAACTTAGTAACCCATCCCTCCATTCCTCATCCAGGTCATTTATAAAAATCACAAAGAGTAGGGGTCCCAGAACAGATCCCTGAGGCATACCACTGGTCACCGACCTCCATGCAGAATATGACCTGTCTCTAACCACTCTTTGCCTTCTGTGGGCAAGCCAGTTCTGGATCCACAAGGCAATGTCCCCTTGGATTCCATGCCTCCTTACTTTCTCAATAAGCCTTACATGGGGTACCTTATCAAATGCCTTGCTGAAATCCATATACACTACATCTACCGCTCTTCCTTCATCAATGTGTTTAGTCACATCCTCAAAAAATTCAATCAGGCTTGTAAGGCACGATGTGCCCTTGACAAAGCCATGCTGACTATTCCTAATCATATTATACCTATCCAAATGTTCATAAATCCTGTCTCTCAGGATCTTCTCCATCAACTTACCAATGACTGAAGTAAGACTCACTGGTCTATAATTTCCTGGGCTATCCCTACTCCCTTTCTTGAATAAGGGAACAACATCCACCACCCTCCAGTCCTCTGAACCTCTCTCATCCCCATTGATGATGTACAGGTCATTGCAGAGGCTCAGCAATCTCCTGCCTCGCCTCCCACAGTAGTCTGGGGTACATCTCATCCGGTCCCAGCGACTTATCCAACTTGATGCTTTCCAAAAGCTCCAGCACATCCTCTTTCTTAATATCTACATTCTCAAGCTTTTCAGTCCACTGCAAGTCATCCCTATAATCATCTGCTCTCAGGATGAGGCTTTTCATTCTAGGATGAGGGAGATGTCCGTTTTTAAACAAAGGGGCTTCCCTTCCTCCACTATCAACTCTGCTCTTAAACGCATCTCCCCCATTTCACGTACATCTGCTCTCACTCCACCCTCCCGCCACCCCACTAGGAATAGGGTTCCCCTGGTCCTCACCTACCACCCCACCAGCCTCCGGGTCCAACATATTATTCTCCGTAACTTCCGCCACCTCCAACGGGATCCCACCACTAAGCACATCTTTCCCTCCCCGCCCCCCTGCTTTCCGCAGGGTTCGCTCCCTATGTGACTCCCTTGTCCATTCGTCCCCCCAATCCCTCCCCACTGATCTCCCTCCTGGCACTTATCCGTGTAAGCGGAACAAGTGCTACACATGCCCTTACACTTCCTCCCTTACCACCATTCAGGGCCCCAAACAGTCCTTCCAGATGAGGCGACACTTCACCTGTGAGTCGGCTGGGGTGATATACTGCGTCCAGTGCTCCCGATGTGGCCTTTTATATATTGGCGAGACCCGACGCAGACTGGGAGACCGCTTTGCTGAACATCTACGCTCTGTCCGCCAGAGAAAGCAGGATCTCCCAGTGGCCATACATTTTAATTCCACATCCCATTCCCATTCTGACATGTCTATCCACGGCCTCCTCTACTGTAAAGATGAAGTCACACTCAGGTTGGAGGAACAACACCTTATATTCCGTCTGGGTAGCCTCCAACCTGATGGCATGAACATCGACTTCTCTAACTTCCGCTAATGCCCCACCACCCCCTCGTACCCCACCTGTTACTTATTTTTATACACACATTCTTTCTCTCACTCTCCTTTTTCTCCCTCTGTCCCTCTGAATATACCCCTTGCCCATGCTCTGGGTTCCCCCCTCACTGTCTTTCTTCCCGGACCTCCTGTCCCATGATCCTCTCGTATCCCTTTTGCCAATCACCTGTCCAGCTCTTGGCTCCATCCCTCCCCCTCCTGTCTTCTCCTATCATTTTGGATCTCCCCCTCCCCCTCCAACTTTCAAATCTCTTACTCACTCTTCCTTCAGTTAGTCCTGACGAAGGGTCTCGGCCTGAAACTTCGACTGCACCTCTTCCTAGAGATGCTGCCTGGCCTGCTGCGTTCACCAGCAACTTTGGTGTGTGTTGCTTGAATTTCCAGCATCTGCAGAATTCCTGTTGTCTGCGCCTATAATCACCAAGATTCTTTTCCATAGTGAATACTGAAACTAAGTATTCATTAAGTACCTGTGCTATTTCCTCCGGTTCCATACACACTTTCCCACTGTCACACTTGATAGGTCCTATTCATTCACATCTTATCCTCTTGCTCTTCACATACTTGTAGAATGCCTTGGGGTTTTCCTTAATCCTGTCTGCCAAGGCCTTCTCATAGACCCTTCTGGCTCTCCTAATTTCCTTCTTAAGCTCTTTCCTGTTAGCCTTCTAATCTTCTAGATCTCTAACATTACCTAGCTCTCGGAACCTTTCATAAGCTTTTCTTTTCTTCTTGACTAGATTTACTGCAGCCTTTGTACACCGCGGTTCCTGTACCCTACCATAACTTCCCTGTCCCATTGGAACGTACCTATGCAGAACTCTACACAAATATCCCCTGAACATTTGCCACATTTCTTCCATACCTTTCCCGAGAACATCTGTTCCCAATTTAAGCTTCCAAGTTCCTGCCTGATAACCTCATAATTCTCCTTACTCCAATTAAACACTTTTCTAACTTGTTCCTTTTTCTCGCCAATGCTATTGTAAAGGAGATAGAATAATGATCACTATCTCCAAAATGCTCTCCCACTGAGAGATCTGACACCCGACCAGGTTCATTTCCCAATACCAAATCAAGTAGTCTCTCATCTTGTAGGCTCATCTACATATTGTGTCTAGAAACCCTCCTGAACACACCTAACAAACTACACCCCATTTAAACCCTTTGCTCTGGGGAGATGCCGATCGATATTTGGGAAATTAAAATCAACCACCACGACAACTATGTTACGATTACACCTTTCCAGGATCTGTTTCCCTACCTGCTCGTCGATATCCCTGTTACTATTGGGTGACCGAAAAAAACACCCAATAGAGTTATTGACCCCTTCCTGTTCCTAACTTCCACCCACAGAGACTCCGTAGACAATCCCTCCATGACATCCACCTTTTTTGCAACCGTGACACTATCTCTGATCAACAGTGCCACGCCCCCACCTCTTTTGCCTCCCTCCCTGTCCTTTCTGAAACATCTAAAACTCGGCACTTGAAGTAACCATTCCTGTCCCTGAACCATCCAAGTCTTTGTAATGGCCAACACATCATAGCTCGAAGTACTGATCCATGCTCTAAGCTCATCCGCTTTGTTCACAGTACTTCTTTCGTTAAAATAGACACATCTCAAACTGTCGGTCTGAGCGCGTCCCTTCTCTATCACCTGCCTATCCTCCCTCACACACTGTCTCCAAGCTTTCTCTATTTGTGAGCCAATCGCCTCTTCCCCAGTCTCTTCAGTTCGGTTCCCACCCCCTAACAATTCTAGTTTAAACTCTCCCCAGTAGCCTTAGCAAACCTCCCCGCCAGGGTATTAGTCCCCTGGGATTCAAGTGCAACCCGTCGTTTTTGTACAGGTCACACCTGCCCCAAAAGAGGTCCCAATGATCCAGAAATCTGAATTCCTGCCCCTGCTCCAATCCCTCAGCCACGCATTTTTCCTCCACCTCATTCTATTCCTATACTCACTGTCACATGGCACAGGCAGTAATCCTGAGATTACATAGAACATAGAGTAGTACAGCACATTACAGGCCCTTCGGCCCACAATGTTGTGCCGACCTTCAAACCCTGCCTCCCATATAATCCCCTACCTTAAATTCCTCCATATACCTGTCCAGTAGTCTCTTAAACTTCACGAGTATACCTGCCTCCACCACTGACTCAGGCAGTGCATTCCACACACCAACCACTCTGTGAGTAAAAAACCTTCCTCTAATATCCCCCTTGAACTTCCCACCCCTTACCTTAATGCCATGCCCTCTTGTATTGAGCAGTGGTGCCCTGGGGAAGGGGTGCTGGCTATCCACTCTATCTATTCCTCTTAATATCTTGTACACCTCTATCATGTCTCCTCTCATCCTCCTTCTCTCCAAAGAGTAAAGCCCTAGCTCCCTTAATCTCTGATCATAATCCATACTTTCTAAACCAGGCAGCATCCTGGTAAATCTCCTCTGTACCCTTTCCAGTGCTTCCACATCCTTCCTATAGTGAGGCGACCAGAACTGGACACAGTACTCCACGTGTGGCCTAACCAGAGTTTTATAGAGCTGCATCATTACATCGCGACTCTTAAACTCTATCCCTTGACTTATGAAAGCGAACACCCATAAGCTTTCTTAATTACCCTCTCTACCTGTGAGGCAACTTTCAGGGATCTGTGGACATGTACCCCCAGATCCCTCTGCTCCTCCACACTACCAAGTATCCTGCCATTTACTTTGTACTCTGCCTTAGAGTTTGTCCTTCCAAAGTGTACCACCTCTAACTTTACGGTCCTGCTTCTCAACTTCCTTCCTAACTCCCTGGAATTTGCTTTCAGGACCTCTTCCCTGTTCCTACCTATGTCATTGGTACCAATATGTACCACGACCTCTGGCTGTTCTCCCTCCCACTGCAGGATATCGTGGACGTGATCTGAAACATCCCGGACCTTGGCACCTAGGAGGCAAACTACCATCTCGGTTTCTTCCCTGCATCCACAGAATCCCCTGTCTGAACCCCTAATTATAGAGTCCCCTATCACTACTGCCTTTCTCTTCCTTTCCCTACCCTTCTGAGCCACAGGGCCAGACTCTGTGCCAGAGGCACGGTCACTGTTGCTTCCCCCAGGTAGGCTGTCCCCCCCCCAACAGTAATCAAACAGGAGTACTTATTGTTCAGGGGGACAGCCACAGGGGTACTCTCGAGTACCTGACTCTTCCCCTTCCCTCTCCTGACTGTGACCCACTTGTCTGGCTCCTGTGGCCTCGGTGTGATCACCTGCCTATAACTCCTTTCTATCACCTCCTCGCTCTCCCTGACCAGACGAAGGTCATCAAGCTGCAACTCCAGTTCCCTAACGCGGTCCCTTAGGAGCTGCAGCTTGATACACTGGGTGCAGATACGGCCGTCCGGGAGGCTGGCAGACTCCAGGACCTCCCACATCTGACACCGAGCCCAGGACACCGGCCTCACACACATACCTCCTTTCTACAATTAACACAGGTAAACCTACCTCACCTCGTCCCGTTACTGCCTAAGCCCGTTGAGCTTAAGCCCTCTCACTCCGCTGCCCGCTGGATATGGCAGTCTTTAAACATTTCCTGCTCTACTGGCAGACATCACGCGCCTGCGCAGTCTTGCCTCTCTCTACCCTGAGTAGTAAAACGCCTTCGCTCCAGAAATCCTCAGCCGTTCCACTCGCAGCCTTCTTGCTTAGAAAGTAGTCTACACTTTATCATATCTGCCACTTCTTTGCCCATTCTTAAAATCTGTCTAAGTATTTCTGTAGCCTCTCTGCTTTCTCAACACTATCTGCCTTTCCACCTCTCTCAGTATCATCCACAAACTTGGCCATAAAAGCCATCAATTTTGTAATCCAATTCACTGACATTTTACATGAAAAGATGCAGTCCCAACACAGACCCTTGTGGAACACCACCAGTCACCAGCAGCTAACCAGAAAAGGCTCCCTTTATTCCTACTCTTTGCCTCCTACCAATCAGAGAATGTTCTACCAGGTTCGTATCTCTCCTGTAGAACCATGGGTCATTTGGCAACACACACACTATGCTGGAAGAGTTCAGCAGGCCTGGTAGCACCTACAATAAAGAGTAAACCATCAAAGTTTCAGACTGATGAAGGGTCTTGGCCTGAATCATTGTTTGTTAACTCTTTTCCATAGATGTTGCCTGGCATGATCCTGCCTTTAGAATATTTCTTCTTTGGGGTCCATCTGTATTGTGCCTTTCAAATTGCTCCCAGATTCTCCAGCCATTTCTGCTCTGCCGTCATCCCTTCTAGTGTCCCCTTCCAATCAATTTTGGCCCACTGCTCCCTCATACCTCTGTAATTCCCTTCACTCCACTGTAATACTGACTTTAGATTCTCCTTTTCAAATTAATTGCAGGGTCAATTACATCATATTATGATCACTGGCTCCCAAGCGTTCCCTTACCTAAAACTGCCCACTCTATTCTGGTTCATTGCAGAACGCCCAATCCAGAATAATTGCCAAGTGGGCTCATTCACCACCTAATCTAAAAAAAAAACTCGTAGGCATTTGACAAATTCTTTCCCTTGGGATGCGGCACCAAAATAATTTACTACACCTTGGGCCATTTTGGCTGCACTGGTGAGCCGAACCAGCTACAAAGTAAATCAAAAACACCCAAGCACCAATCCCTACCACCTACACCATGTCCATATCCCGCCTTCTTCCCTACATCCACTTGCCTATCCAAACATCTCTAATGTACTTGCATCTACCACCACACTAGGCAGCGCATTCCAGCCATCCTCCACTCTCTGCGTATAAAATTCACCCCTCATATCTCCTTCGACCTACACCCCTTTACTTAAAATTCATTCCCTCTGGTATTACATGTTTCAACTCAGGGAAAGAGATACTCTCTGTCCACACAACACACACAAAATGCTGGTGGAACGCAGCAGGCCAGGCAGCATCTAAAGGAAGAAGTACAGTCAACATTTCAGGTCAAGACTCTTCGTCAGGACAGGAGGGGGAGGGATGAAGTCAAGAGCTGGGAAGTTGATTGGAAAAAGGGATACAAGGCTGGGGAAGGGGGAGTATCATGAGACAGAAGGCCTTGGAAGAAAGAAGAGGGGAGGGGAGCACCAGAGCAAGATGGAGAACAGGGAAGGAGTTGTTGTGAGAGGGAAAGAGAGAAAAAAATTATAATAATGATAATAAATAATAAGGGATGGAGTAAGAAGGGGAGGAGGGGTGTTAACAGAAGTTAGAGAAATCAATGTTCATGCCATCAGGTTGGAGGCTACCCAGACGGAATATAATGTGTTGTTCCTCCAACCTAAGTGTGGCTTCATCTCGAGAGTAGAAGAGGCCATAGATTGACATATCGGAATGGGAATGGGACGTAGGATTAAAATGTGTGGCCACAGGGAGATCCTGCTTCCTCTGGCGGACAGAGTGTAGGTGTTCGCCGAAGCAGTCTCCCAATCTGCGTCGGGTCTCACCAATATATAGAAGGCCACACTGGGAGCACCGAATACAGTATAACACACCAGCAGACTCACAGATGAAGAGTCACCTCACCTGGAAGGACTGTCTGGGGCCCTGAATGGTGGTGAGGGAGGAAGTGTAAGGGCAGGTGTAGAACTTGTTCCGCTTGCCAAGATAAGTGCCAGGAGGGAGATCAGTGGGAAGGGATAAGGGTGATGAATGGACAAAGGAGTCATGTAGGGAGCGATCCCTGTGGAAAGCAGAAAGTGGCGGGATAGGGAAAAATGTGCTTGATGCTGGGGTCCCATTGTAGATGGCGGAAGTTATGGAGAATTATATGTTGGACACGGAGGCTGGTGGGGTGGTAGATGAGGACAAGAGGAACCCTATCCCTAGTGGGATGGCGGGAGGATGGGGTGAGAGCAGGTGTGCATGAAATGAGCGAGATGCATTTGAGGGTCGAGTCGGTGGTGGAGAAAGGGAAGCCCCTTTCTTTTAAAAAGGAAGACATCTCCTTCGTCCTGGAATGGAAAGCCTCATTCTGAGAGCAGATGCGGTGGAGACGGAGAAATTGAGAGAAGGGGATGACACTTTTACAAGTAACAGTGTGGGAAGAGGAATAGTCCAGGTAGCTGTGAGAGACGTGGGCTTATAGTAGACATCAGTAGATCCAAACTCTCTGTCCACTTTATCGTTGTCTCTCATAATCTTGCTAACCTCTATCAGATTCCGCCCCCCCTCAGCCGCCAACGCTCCAGAGAAAACAACCCAAGTTTATGTGGCCTCTCCTGCTTGAATGTTCCCTCGAAACCAGGCAGCATCCTGGCAAACCTCTCCTACACCCTCTCCAAAGCCTCAACTTCCTTCCAACGGTGGGGCAACCAGAACTGTATGCAGTACTTCAGTGTGGTCTAACCTGATTTTTATAAAAGTTGCAACATAACCTCCTGACTTTCGAACTCAATGCCTCGAATATTAAAAGCAAGCATTCCTTAAACCTTGTTAACCATCTTATTGACCTCTGTAGCCACTTTCAAGGAGTATGAACTTGGACCCCAAGATTTCTCTGTAAAAGACCTTGCTCTTAAAAGTGTACTGTCTCATTTCATTTGCCCTCCTGAGGTGTAACACCCCACATTTATCTGGATTAGACTCCATTCTGCCATTTCTCAGTCCACATCTGCAGCTGCTCAATGTTGTGCTGTATTCTTTGCCAGTCTTCTACACTGCCAACAACTCCACCATTCTTGGTATCATTCACAAATTTACTAACCCACCCATCCGCTTTTTCATCTGGATCATTTATATACATTACAGACAGCAGAAGTCCCAGCACAGATACCTACGGAACTCCACTAATTACAGACCTCCAGCTTGAACAAGTCCCCTAAACCATTACCCTCTGTCTTCTATTCACAAGCCAGTTCTGAACCCAAACAGCAAATTTGCTATGGATCCCATGTATGTTAATCTTCTGGATTATCCTCCCATGGGGGACTTTGTCAAATGCCCTCCTAAAATCCATGCAGACAACAACCACTGCCTTACCCTTATCAATCTGTCTTGTCACCTTGTCAAAACACTCAATCAAGTTGGTAAGGTACAACCTACCACGCTTAAAGCCATGCTGACTCGCCCTAATTAGGCCATGGGTTTCCAAATGCTCAGATATCCTATCCTTATGATTTTTATTGGACAATTTCCCTTCAGTTGAAGTGAGATTTACTGGTCCATAGTTCCCACAATTCTCCCTTTTTCCCTTCTTAAATCGAGGTACAACATTAGCCACTCGCCAGTCTTCAGGGACCTCACCTGTGGCGAGAGAGGACACAAAGATGCTGGTCAAGGGCGCAACAAGCTCACCTCTTGCATCCTTCAATAACCTGGAGTAAATTACATCTGGCCCTGATGACTTATCCATCTTAATCCTGATCAGGAGGCCCAACACTTCTTTCTCCTTGACCTCTAAATGCCCGAATGTATTTATATACTCAGCACTGATCTCCTGGTCCTCCATATCCTTTTCCTTGGTAAGTACTGAACCAAAGTACTCACTTGGCACCTCACTCACATGCTCTGCATTCAAGAAAATGTCCCCTCTCCCCATTCTTGAGTGGTCCCACCCTCTTCGAAGTTATCATCTTCCTCTCGGTGTCTGTATAAAATGCCTTGAGATTCACCTTAATCCCACTTGCCAAGGACTTTTCATGGCCCCCGCTGGCTTTCCTCATTCCCTTTAGTTCCTTTCTCGTTTCTTTACACTCCTCATGTGCTTCCTTTGATCTGAACATCTGAAATTTTACATACTTTTTCTTTTTCTTCTTGACTAAATTCATCACCTCTCTGGATATCCAAGGTTCTCTTATATTTCCATCCCCATCTTGCCTTCTAACAGGTACATACCTTTCCCATAATCCGTGCAACTGCTCTTTAAACACCCTCCACTCTTTAAGAAGGGAAGAAGGCCAAATAAAGGAAATTATAGGCAAGTTAGTCAAAACTCAATTGTTCAGAAAGTGTTGGAGTCTCTTCCTTTAGGATGAAGTTTTGGTGTATTTGGAGACTAATGATAACATAAGTCAAAGTCAGCGTAGTTTCTGCAATAGGGAAATCTTACCTGACAAATCTGTTAGAGTTCTTCGAGGAAATAACAAGCAGGGTGGACAAAGGAGAGGCAGTGAATGGTATTTACTTGGATTTTCAAAAGTCATTTGATAAGGAACAACACATGAGGCTGTTTTTCACAAGATAAAATTGAATGGCATTACAGGAAAGATATTGGCATGGATAGAGGAATGGCTGACAGGTAGGAGGCAACAAGTGGATATAAAAAGGTCCTTTTCTGGTTGTTTGCCATTGACTAGTGATGTTCCTCAGGGGTCAGTATTGAGACCGCTACTTTTCACATTGTTTGGTTATGATTCAGATAATGGAATTAATGGCTCTGTAGCAAAGTTTGTGGATGATATGAAGATAGGTGGAGGGGTAGGTAGTTCTGAGGAAGCAATGCAATTGCAGTAGGACTTAGATAAATTGGAAGAATGGGCAAAAAGTGGCAGATGGATTACAATCTTGGGAAATACAAGATAATGCATTTTGGTAAATGAAACTATAGTGCAGACTACAATCTAAATGGGGAGAAGGTTCAAACAACAAAGGTGCAAGGGGACTTAGGAGTCCTCGTGTAAGACTCTCAGAAGTTTAATTTACAGGTTGAGTCTGTGGTGAAGAAGGCAAATGCAATATTAGCATTTATTTCATGGGAATAAAATATAAAGGCAAGGAGATAATGCTGAGGCTTTAAAAGACACTAATCAGGCCGCACTTGGAGTATTGTCAACAGTTTTGGGCCCCTTATCTCAGAAAGGATGTGTTTTCATTGGAGAGAGTCACGAGGATAATTCCAGAAATGAAGGGGTTAACATATGAGGAGAGTTTGGCAGTGTTGGGCCTGTTCTCACTGGAATTTAGAAGAATGCAGGCAGATCTCATGGAAACCTAGCGAATGTTGAAAGGACGAGATAGGGTGGATGTAGAGAGGATGATTCCTATGGTGGGAATATGCAGAACAAGAGTGCACAGTCTCAAAATTGAGGGGGATCTTTCAGAACAGAGGTAAGGAGGATTTTTTTTTAGCCTGAGAGTAGTGAATTTGTGTGTTGGCGTGTGGCCAAATGGTGAAGGCATCTGTCTAGTGATCTGAAGATCACTGGTTTGAGCCTCAGCTAAGGCAGTGTGTTGTGTCCTTGAGCAAGGCACTTAACCACACATTGCTCTACGACGACACTGGTGCCAATCTGTATTGGCCCGAGTCCCTTCCTTTGGACAACATCAGTGGCGTGGAGAGGGGAGACTTGCAGCAGGGGCAACTGCCGGTCTTCGATACAACCTTGCCCAGGCCTGCGCCCTGGAAAACTTCCAAGGCATAAATCCATGGTTTCACGAGACTACAGATGCCTAAAGTGAACCTGTGGAATGGTCTGCCACAGACTGCAGTGGAGGCCAATTCTGTGGGCATATTTAAGGCACAAGTTGATATTTTCCTGATCAGTCAGGGCATCTGAGGATATGGTGAGAAGGCAGCTGTATGGGGTTGAGTGGAATCCAGGATGAGCCATGATGGAATGGCAGGGCAGCCTTGATGGGCTGAATGGCCTAATACTGCTCCTGTCTCACGGTCTTTTGTCTGATGTGGACTTGCCAGAAAAAAGGTGTTCCCAATTAACGCTTCTTCGTTCCTGCCTAATGCCCTTGTAAATTGCCCTGTGTCAATTTAAATCTCTTCCACAAGGACCATACCTATTCTTGTCGATAACTATCCTGAAAGTTAACAAGTTGTGGTCATGATTCCCGAACTGTTAACCCACTGAAAGGTCAATCACCTGGCCAGGGTCATTCCCCAAAACCAGGAACAGTATGGCCAACCGCCATAAAAAACTCAGAAACCTATTGACCATTGAAAGGCCCAGATGGGGTTGATGCAGAGAGGATGTCTGCGAGAGTGTCGGGATGTAAGTATACACAAACCGTTCCCACTAGAGGCTGTTTGCGGAGGGAAGACAGAGAAGGGAAATGTCAGAGAAAATGTCAGGTAGACACAGTGAACCAGACCTCCCACCTGCCTGTTTCTATCCCTGCCGCCATTGATCAAAAGGTCTGTTGGTCCTCCCACCTGTCTTTTATCTGATTAGAGAAACATGCAGACCGCCTGTCTCTATTGGTTGGAGGTCTGCATGTTTCCACCCTCGCTTTTTATCTCCATCGGTTTGCCTGCAGATCCGACATACAGCTTGCCTCACCATTGGTGACATTTTTTTTTAAATCGTGGCAGGGGTTGAATGGCAAGAAAATTTTTCAGAAAGGTCCATTTGGTTCATAAAATTAAAGTGGATGTTTCAGCAAAGCTGTAAAATTGTGAAAAGGACAAGACTTGTGATTGAACACAGAAAACTTTGGGAACAAAAGCGCAGCAGCTTTACGCCTGCACTGAACGGCGATGTTTACTGTTCGTTGCCATTTAAATTATCAACATTACATCCTTGATTTTATATTCTAGTCCTCTACATCACATTTGCCTTCCTCACCACCAACTGCAAATTAACCTTTCGGGTATCCTGCACAGGACTTGCAAAACACTTTGCGTCTCAGTGTTTCATATTCTCTGTCTATTTTGAAAATAGTCAACCCTTTCATTTCTTCTGCCAAAGAGCATGACCATACACTTCCCGACATTGTATTTCATCTGCCTCTTCTTTGCCCATTCTTCTAATCTGCCTATCCTTCTGTAGCCTCTCTACTTCCTCAAAATGACCTGCCTCTCGACCTGTCTTCATATCGTCTGCAAACTTTGCAACAAAGCCATCAAGTCCAACATCCAAATCGTTGACATATAATGTAAAAAGAATCATTCCGAACAAAGACCCCTGTGGAACACCACTAGTCACCTGCAGCCAACCATAAAAGTCTCCTTTTATTCCCACTCTTTGCCTCCAACCAATCAGTCACTGCTTTAAACATCCTGGAAATTTTCCTGTCGTACCATGGGCTCGTAGCTTGTTAAGTAGCCTCATGTGTGGCAGCTTGTTGAAGGCTTTCTGAAAATCCAAGCACACAACATCAACTGATTCTCCTTTGTCTATCTTGCTTTTTATTTCTACAATGAATTCCAACAGATTTGTCATGAAAGATTTTCCTTTGAGGAAACCATGCTGACTTCTGCCTATCTTACCATGTGCCTTCAAGTACCCCGAAACCACACCTTAACAGTCAATTCCAACATCTTCTCAACCACTTAAGTCAGACTAACTGGCCTATACTTTCCATTCTTCTGTCCCTCTCCCTTCTTGAAGAGCAGAATGGCATCTGTAATTTTCCAGAATTCCGGAACTATTCCAGAATCTAGGGATTCTTGAAAAATCACAGTTAATGCCTCTATAATCTCTTAAGCTACCTCCTTCTGAACCCTTGTGTGTACACCATCAGGTCCAGGTGATTTATCTACCTTCAGACCTTTCTATTTCTCAAAAGTCTTCTCCGTAGTAATGGTAGCTTCAGACACGTCATGACCTCGATGCCCGGATGTTCTACCAGACTGCTCATGTCTTCCTCAGCGAAGACTGATGCAAAATATATATTCAGTTCCTCCTGCATTTCCTTGTCCCCTATTACTACTTTTCCAGCATTGATTTCCACTCTTGCCTCTCTTCTACACTTCATATGTCTGAAGCAACTTTTGGTGTTTCTTTAATATTATTGAGTGGCTTACTTTAGCATTCCATCTGATTCTCCTTATTGACTTTTTTAGTTGCCTTCTGTTGATTTTAAATGCTTACCAATCCTCTAAATTCCCACCAATTCCAGCTCAATTATATGCCCTCACTTTGGCTGTTATGTTGCCTTTGAGTTCCCTTGATACCATAATTGTGTCATCTTGCCTTTTGAACACTTCTTCCTCTTCAAATCCCCGTCTGAATCCTCAGGCAACAGCAATAAGGCATTACAGAGGGTTATTTCCCTCTTGGAAAAAGACTTCAAGGGTCAGCGTAAAGGAGTCTTATCCCTTCCTTTGGAACTGGCAGCTGGATTCCATAAGCTTGGCTGCGAGTTCCCCAGACTGTTCAGGTATTTGCTTGGTCCTGTCCTGATCGAGCGGACATGACTCGATAGTGTTTGGACTCACAGAGTCCTATTGACTGGAAATGGCTTGTTTGTCCTTGAGGGCAGGACTTGGTCTCTAGGAGGTCTCAGGTTACCTCACACTGAAGGCTGCCCTCTAATTAGTTCTTGGTCACAGGAGTGTTTGTGTCTCGGAATACCATGGTGCAAATAAAACCTCTTACGATGAATGGACCAAGCAATAATTCTGCCCTACCTCCAGTCCACGGATGGGTTATACTGGGACAGCCCAGGGTAGCTGACGATCAGTGATATGAGTGAAGAGTCAATAATGTGGAAGCTAGTGTCTTCCACATGACCTCTATCCTCATCTGCAAATCCACAGTCTGTTGCTGTATCTTCCCAGAATCTAGTGGGCAACAGTCCAAGACAGTTGCAGGCATGTGTTGGCTCAACACTCACAGCGGTATGTCGAACCGATGGGTGGTTCTTAAATCCAGAAAATAACCCGCTGTCCCAGAGTCCAGGCAGCTCTCACCTGCCTTAAGTTTTTACCCCGGGTGAACTCCGCCTTCAGCATGAACCCAGAGTCAGTGGTATTGGGAGTAGTGACTGCTACCGTCACAGTCCTCCTGATACTGGATAATCTTAGCAGTCTCGACGGTTGGAGCCTGGGATACTCGGCTCACCAGTGACATACTTCCCCACAGTAAAAGCAGCGACTCTGACGCCGGGACCTTTCATCAGTGGAGAGCCCAGCACAACCGATCTGCATGAGTTCGACTGGATCTTGAGCAGTCAAAGGGCTGATTATGGTCCGAGGTTGTGGGGTGGAACTGTGTTGCATGGGGACTGGGCTCAAACTGGCTCACTTTGATTTCCTGAGGTGGTCCCACTTTTGCTCTGCCAGACGATTGTTGAGACGGATGGACTGGTCACTCAAAGCCTCGAAGATCTCAGCTGGCTCTCCCAAGATGAGGCATCCTTTAGTTCTTCTGTGGTGGTAGAACATGGCCATGGCCTCTCCATTCCAACCACTCTTCTGGGACAAGGTCTAAAATTCGATTGCGTTGTCGGCCGTGGACCATCCCCCCTGTCGAATCTTCATCAGCCGGTCTGAGTCTCAGCTGGCTCCAGTGAGGTGATTAAACACCTTCCTCATGGCAGCCATGAATTCCTCTGAATCCGAGCAGATCTCAGACCGATGTTCCCAATGCGCAGTGGCCGAGGCCAGGACTTTTCCAGTCCAGGAGAGAAAATGAAGGCCACCTTTCCTTGCTCTGAAAGGAACTGGGACAGCTGTAGTTCAAACACGAGTGAGCATTGGCTGAGGAAGCCATGGTAAGAACCCGAGTCACCGTCGAATCTCTTCGGGGTTGGAAGACGTGCTGGCTCCACAGAAGCACCAACTGGCTCTCCCGAGTGAGCTTGGATTCCTCCCTGAGAAAGTTGATGAACGGATACCAGGAGGTGGTTAATCTCCAGGCCTTGTCTGGAAATCCTTTCACTGTGGCTCACCACAGTGGAGGAAAGATTTTGATATCCCACTGGGTCCATGTTGGCTCAATCATACTGAGACAAGAGTCCTTGATGAGGATGGTTTGGACCTAATTGCCGGGGTAAATGAAGCAAGGTTCTAGTCACGGTATCAAATTAGAGCTGAGCACAATACTAATGCTGGATGATAGCACAAAGCAGCTTACGATTGAGCGCTGAACTTCTGTTCAGTTGTTCCTTCAATACTCAATTCTTGGCACACAAACATGATTATCAATTAGCAGGACCGTCCTGATCCCTTCAAGGGGCCGTGCCAGCTATCCGTACTCCCGGAATCTGGTGCAGTTGGGAGTGTCTCATAACAAAGAATTCTGGCTGTTCATGCTCGCCATTGGGAATACCATGGACACAATCTGTGATATCCCTGATCCTGACAGCAGGGATGCAACATACCATCTGTGTGTCTCTATCGCGCCCATAGAACCTCGTCCTGTTCCTCTGTCTGAGGAATCTCCTATCATCACTGCATTCCTCTTCGCCTCTCTCCTCTTCTGAGCCACATCACCAGACTCAGTGCCAGAGACCCGGTCACTCTGGCTCCCCTTCAATAGTATCTAAAGTTATAGATTTATTATTGAGGGGAACAGCCGCAGGTGTTCTCTGCACTTCTTGTACATTTACCCTCCGTCTCCTGACAGTCACCCAGACACCTGTCTCCTGCAGCCTTGTGGTAATCTCCTCCCTGTAGCCCCTGTCTATCACCTCCTCATATCTGCCACTTCTTCGACCATTCTTCTGATATTTCTTAGTATTTCTGTACCCTCTCTGCTTCCTCAACTCTGCCTTCCCCTCCACCTCTCTTTGTATCATCTGCAGACTTGGACATAAAAGCCATCAATGCCATTATCCAAATTATTGACAATTGACATTAAAAGAAGCAGTTGCAACACAGACCCTTGTGGAACACCACTATTCACTGGCAGCCAACCAGAAAAGGCCTCTTTTCTTTGCCTACTCTTTGCCTCCTGCCAATCGGCCAGTGTTCCATCCATGCCAGTATCTTTCCTGGAATACCATGGGTTCTAAGGCAACACACATAAAATGCTGAAGGAGCTCTGCAGGCCTGGCAGCATCTCTGTAAAAGAGTCAATCATCAATGTTTCAGTCTGATGAAGGCTCTTGGCCCAAAACATTGTTTATTTACACTTTTCCATAGTTACCGCCTGGCATCATCCCACCTTTAGAATATTTCTTCTTTGGGATGCATCTATCTTGCGCCTTCTGAATTGCACTCAGAATCACCAGCCATTGCAGCCCTGCCATCATCCCTGCTAGTGTCCCCTTCCAGTCAATTTTGGCCTGCTCCTCTCAGTGTCTTCTGCCCTATCCACAACTCCACCAGTCTTAGAATCATGCACAAATTTACCAACCAACCCATCTACACTTTCATCCAGATCATTTATATACATTACAAACAACGATTGTCCCAGTACAGACACGTGTGGAACTCCACTAATCACAGACCTCCAGGTTGAACATGTCCCTTCAACCACTAGCCACTCTCTTTTATGTGTAAGCCAGTTCTGAATCCAAAAAGATAATTAGACAATAGACAACAGACAACAAGTGCAGGAGTAGGCCATTCAGTCCTTCGAGCCAGCATCACCATTCACTGTGATCATGGCTGATCATCCACAATCAGTACCCTTTTCCTGCCTTCTCCCCATATCCCTTCACTCCACTATCTTTAAGAGCTCTATATAACTCTTTTTTGAAAGAATCCAGAGAATTGGCCTCCATTGTCTTCTGAGGCAGAGCATTCCACAGAACCACAACCCTGTGTGAAGAAGTTTTTCCTCAACTCCATTCTAAATTGTCTACCCCTTATTCTTAAACTGTGGCCTCTGGTTCTGGACTCCCCCAACATGAGGAACATGTTTCCCGCCTCTAGCATGTCCAATCCCTTAATAATCTTACATGTTTCAATCAGATCCCCCCTCATCCTTCTAAATTCCAGTGTATACAACCCCAGTCGCTCCAGTCTTTCAACATATGACAGTACCGCCATCCCAGGAATTAACCTCGTGAACCTACGCTGCACCCCCTCAATAGCTAGAATGTCCTTCCTCAAATTTGGAGAGGAAAACTGCACACAGTACTCCAGGTGTGATCTCGCCAGGGCCCTGCACAACTGCAGAAGGATCTCCTTGCTCCTATACTCAATTCCCCTTGTTATGAAGGCCAGCATGCCATTAGCTTTCTTCACTGCCTGCTGTGCCTGCACGCTTACTTTCAGTGACTGATGAACAAGGACACCTAGATCTCGTTGTGCTTCCCCTTTTCCTAACTTGACACCATTCAGATAGTAAGCTGCCTTCCTGTTCTTGCCACCAAAGTGGATAACCTCACATTTATCCACATTAAACTGCACCTGCCATGCATCTGCCCACTCACCCAAGCTGTCCAAGTTACCCTACATTCTCATAACACCCTCCGCACATTTCACACTGCTAGCCAGCTTTGTGTCATCTGCAAATTTGCTAATGTTACTTTTAATCCCTTCATCTAAATCATTAATGTATATTGTAAATAGCTGCGGTCCCAGCACCGAGCCTTGCGGTACCCCACTTGTCACTGCCTGACATTCTGAAAAGGACCTATTAATCCCTGCTCTTTGTTTCCTGTCTGCTAACCAATTTTCTATCCATGTCAGTACCCTACCCCCAATACCATTTGCTCTAATTTTGCACACTAACCTCCTATGTGGGACCTTATCAAAGGCTTTCTGAAAGTCCAGGTACACTACATCCACTGGCTTTCCCATGTCCATTTTCATAGTCACGTTCTCAAGCATGATTTCCTCTTCATAAATCTATGCTGACTCGGACCCATCCTGCCACTGCTATCCAAATATGTCACTATTACATCTTTTATAATTGATTCCAGTATCTTCCCCACCACTGATGTCAGACTAACTGGTCTACAATTGCTTGTTTTCGCTCTCTCTCCTTTTTTAAAAAGTGGGATAACATTAGCTACCCTCCAATCTGTAAGAACTGATCCTGAATCTATAGAACATTGGAAAATAATTACCAATGCGTCCACGATTTCGAGAGCCACCTCCTTAAGTACCCTGGGATGCAGACCATCAGACCCTGGGGATTTATCAACCTTCAGTCCGATCAGTTTACTCAACACCATTTTGTGCCTGATATGAATTTCCTTCGGTTCCTCTGTTACCCTAGGTCCTCTGGCCACTATTACATCTGGGAGATTGTTTGTATCTTCCCTAGTGAAGACAGATCCAAACCACCTGTTCAGCTCGTCTGCCATTTCCTTGTTCCCCATAATAATTTCCCCGTTTCTGCCTTCAAGGGCTCAATTTTGGTCTTAACTATTTTTTTCCTCTTCACGTACCTGAAGAAGCTATGACTATCCTCCTTTATATTTTTGGCCAGTTTACCTTGGTATCTCATCTTTTCCCCCCGTATTGCCTTTTTAGTTATCTTCTGTTGCTCCTTAAAAGTCTCCCAATCCTCTGGCTTCCCACTCATCCTTGCTATGTTATACTTCCTCTCTTTTATTTTTATAATTTGCCACGTATCCCATGCATCTTAATCTTCTGGATTAGCCTCCCATGGGGGACTTCATCAAATGCCTTGCTAAAATCCATGTGGACAGTATCCACTGTCTTGCCTTCATCAGTCTGTATTGGCACCTTGTCAAAAAACCCAATCAAGTTGGTAAGGCACAATTTGTGCCACAGAAAGTCGTGCTAGCTCTCCCTTCTTAGGCCTTGGGTTTCCAAATACTCAGATAATCTATCTCCAAGATTTTTCTTTAGCAATTTCCCTTCAACTTACGTGAGACTCACCAGTCTATAGTTCACAGGATTTTGCCTTGTTCCCTTCTTAAGTAGAGGTACAACATTAGACTCTATGGATTTCAGCGAGGCATTTGATAAAGTACCCCACGCAAAGCTTATTGAGAAGGTAAGGTGGCATGGGATCCAAGAGGACCTTGCTTTGTGGATCTAGAACTGGCTTGCCCACAGATGGCAGAGAGTTGTTTAGACAGGTCATATTCTGTATGGAGGTTGGTGACCAGTGGTGTGCCTCATCTGGGACCCCATCTCTTTGTGATTTTTATAAATGACTTGGATGAGGGATGGGTTAGTAAATTTGATGATGACACAAAGGTTGGGGGTGTTGTGGATAGTGTGGAGGGCTGTCAGAGTTTACAGCAGGACATCAATAGGATGTAAAACTGGGCTGAGAAGTGGCAGTTGGAGTTAAACCCCGGTAAGTGTGAGCTGGTTTATTTTGGTAGGTCAAGTATCATGGCAGAATATAGTATTAATAGTAAGACTCTTGGCAGTGTGGAGGATCAGAGGGATCTTGGGCTCCATGTCCATAGGACACTCAAAGCTGTGACACAGGTTGACAGTGTGGTTAAGAAGGCATATGGTACATTGGCCTTCATCAACTGTGGGATTGAGTTCAAGAGCTGAGAGATAATGTTGCAGCTGTATAGGACCGTGCTCAGACCCCACAGAGTACTGTGCTCAGTTCTGGTCACCTCACTAGAGGAAGGATGTGGAAAATATAGAAAGGGTGCAGAGGTAATTTACAAGGATGTTGCCTGGATTGGGGAGCATGCCTTACGAGAATAGGTTGAGCAAATTTAGCCTTTTCTCCTTGGAGTGACGAAGGATGAGAGGTGTACAAGATGATGAGAGGCATTAATTGTGTGGATAGTCAGAGGCTTTTCCCCAGAACTGAAATGGTTAACAAGAGAGGGCACAGTTTTAAGGTCAAAGGAGATGTCAGGGGTAAGTTTTTACACAGAGAGTGGTGAGTGTGTGGAATAGGCTGCTGGTGATGGAGGTGAAGGCGGATACAATAGGGTCTTTTAAGAAGCTGCTGGATAGGTCCATGGAGCTTAGAAAAATAGAGGGCTCTGGGTAACCTACGTAATTTCTAAAGTAAGAACATGTTCGGCACAGCATTGTGGCCACAGGGCCTGTATTGTGCTGTAAGTTTTCTAAGTTTCTATGTAACATTAGTCCTGAGGACTTATCCATCTTAATCCTTTTTTGGAAGCCCAACACTTCCTCTGCCTTTACCTCTAAATTCCCTAATTTATTTGTACACTCAGCACTGTTCTTCTGGTCCTCCACATCTTTTTCCTTTGTAAATACTGAAGCTAAGAACTTATTAAGTTCCTCACTCACATTCTCTGCATCCAAGCAAATGTTCCCCCCTTTATCATTGAGTTGTCCCACCATCACCCGAGTTATCCTCTTGGTCTTGATGTATGTATAAAACGCCTTGGGATTCTCCTTAATCCAACTTATCAAGGACTTTTCATGGCCTCTCCTGGCTTTCCTAATTCCCTAATTCCCTTTAGTTCCTTTCTGGCTTCTTTATACCCCTCATGTGCTTTGTTTGATTCAACCTTCTGAAGCCTTACAAACTTCTATCTTTTTTCCTTGACTAAATTCATCACTTCTCTGGACATGCAGGGTTCCCTTATCTTTCCATGCCCATCCTTCCTTCTGACAGGAACATACCTTTCCTGCATTCTGCGCAATTGCTCTTTAAACACACTCCACATGTCTGATGTGGACTTGCCAGAGAAAAGGTGTTTCCAATTAACTCTTCTTAGTTCCTGCTGAATGCCCTTGTTCCCTTACTGTTCACCCACTGAAAGGTCAGTCACCTGGCCAGGCTCATTCCCCAACACCTGTCACAGAATGGCCCCCTCCTTTCATTGGACTGTGCACATACTGATTTAAGAAACCTTCCTGGATGCACATACACTAAGATAGTCCCAGTTGATATTAGGGAAGTTGAAACCCTCCATGACGACAACAAAAATATTATTTTTATACTTCTGGTGAACCTAATTACATATCCATTCCTCAATGTCCTGGTGGCTTTTAAGGGGTCTGTAGTACAATCCCATTAGTGTGATTGCACCCTCCTTAAAGAACCTGGTACATTAATCACCCATTCCTGCCCCTCTCTTGACCAGGTTTCTGAAATGTCTATAAGATTGTATTTCCACAAACTGATCCATGCTCTAATTTGGCTAAAGGATGGCTGCCATTGGGAGCTGAATGTCCAAGGATATATGGTGTATCGGAAAGATAGGTTAGTAGGCAGAAGGGATGGTGTGGCCCTGTTCATAAGAAATAATATTAAGTCATTAGAAAGGGGTGACATAGAATCGGAAGGTGTAGAGTCTCTACGGGTTGAGTTAAGGAATGGCAAGGGTAAAAGGAACTCAATGGCAGTTGTATACAGGCCTCCAAACAGCAGCCAGGATGTGGATTAAAAATTACAGCAGGAGAAAGAAAAGACATATGCAGTATATTGGACAAGTAGGTGCAGTGAAAATTACGACTGAGAAGGTGCTCAGGAAGCTGAATGGTCTGAGGTTGGATAAATCTCCTGGACCTGATGGAATGTACCCTCGGGTTCTGAAGGAAGTAGCCTTTCAATACCTTTCCTGACATCTAACTTCTGGTCAGGGCCTTCCCCTACTGACCTGGGGCTCTGGCTCTCAGCCCCCACAAAACGAGCTTAAACTCTCCCAAGTAGCATCAGCAAAGCCAGGATATTGGTTCCACTCCAGTTCAATCAACGTGCATATTGAAATTCACAATGACTATCTTAACATTGCACTTTTGACATGCACTTTCTGTCCTCGGTTGTAATTTGTAGACCACATCTTTGCTATACTGTTTGCAGGTCTGTATATAACTCCCATCAGGATCTTTCACTCTTCCAGATTCTGAGCTCTTCCCAGAACGATTCTACACCTTCCGATCCTATGTCACCTCTTTCTAATGATTTAATTTAATTTTTTACCAACACAGCCACACCACGCCTTCTGCCTATCTCCCTGTCCTTTCGATACAATGTATATCCTTTGAAATTAAGCTCACAGCTATAATCTTTCAGCCACAATTCAGTGATGCCCAGAAAGTCATACATGCCAATATGTAGCTGGGCTTCAAGTTCATTGAGTGTATTCCATACCCTGCGTGCATTCAAATATAACACCTTCAGTCCTGTATTCATCACATTTTAAATTTGTGTCCTGTTTTACATTGCAACTCATCCCATTAACTGTAATTTTACCTGGTCATCAGCTTCTTCTTAGTAGCAGTCTCACTACACACTGCCCCTGTTTGTAAACATAATGATTTGATCCTTATCCCTATCACTTCATTTCCCATCCCCCTGCCAGATTTGTTTAATCTCTTCTGAACAGCTCCAGCAAACCTGTCTGCAAGGATATTTGTCCCCTGTGGATTCAGGTGTAACCTATCCCTTTTGTACAGGTCATAACTTCTGCTTATCAAGGCCCAGAGGCTCGGAGTAAAGAGGAAAGGTGTAAAGTCCCAGGGGTTGTGAAGGCCTTAGACTGTATTGTCCGTTGATTGTGCTGTCGTTGGGATTGCAGTGTCAGAGAATGCAATGTGAGATAAGGAAGTTGAAAGTTTGTGTTTCATGGGATGTCTCTGTTAGTCAATTAGTTACCTTGACAACGGTGACTAAGGTGCTGTAGAGGAAACTGATGATGAACAGAATGACAAAGGCAACAACTGTAAGCACATTGTCATCTCCATCCACGTGTCCCTGTTCTTCCTTCCCCTCCTCTCCTGTCATGTCTGTGCAGGTTTCTGAAACAATTGAGAAAGTGAGAAGGTTAGTTTCTTGTCATTGTTTCTTGAAGATCAACATGGCAATAAAGTTGAGTAAACTTGATGACTTGTTTCTTCACAGCATGTCATTTGTAACCTGTGAGTCCCTGGACAGAACTAAATGAACTAGTTTCTCTGAATCAACTATGTTCACTCCGCTAAAAATATTGACCAGATCTTCACTTAGTGTTCATTAACCATCATCCCAACTTGTAATTTACTCTGGGGAGTGCATGTATGTTCAGCAGTCCCTCCAAGACAGTTTGTCCAAAGACCTGGAGTTGGTTCCTGCCTATTCATTTCATCGATTATTATCTCTGTAGTTAAAGCTTTCCAGATGCTGACAGATCTGCCAGCCTTGTGTGAGTGGCAAAAATTAGTCATCTGTGTTTCTACCCAATATCTAAACCATGAATAAATCTAGTGAATAGTGTCATCACTGAACACATTGCTGCAGGTCAGAGGACATCACTGTCTACATATTGTCCCTTCTTTCTGTAACTCTCCACTTTCTGAATGAGTTCACCAATTGTCTTCACACAGTTGATGAAATACCTTTCCCTGTCTATTAAACTTTGAAATTGTGGACCAATCCAAAATTTTCTATCATTTGCACAGTGGAAACTATAGTACACATTTACCAAAATCTACTTGAATGTCTGTCTGTCTGTCTATACAATGAAGGACAGAACCAACCAGCCAACACTTCCAGCCCCTCATGTTTAAGTCACACAATTGTAACCCAAAACATACCGGCACGGAACACTGGCAGCCGAATGCTTTCCATACCTTCGTTATTGAACTTAGATTACACAAACACAGGCTGACTTTTAACCTGTCAAGTAGTCTACACAAGTTTCCAACAGGATCAGACCTGACACAAGGAAGTTTTAACAAAATCTGCAGGATCTCAGAAATGTTGGTAATTTATTTTGATGTACTTAGTCATGGAATATATATTTCCACTTTGAGCCAATGAGAAAGGACTTGCAGGTAGCCTTGCTTGTTTCAGTGACGTAAACCACACTGTTGGAGGATCAACCATCAGTTGAAGGTTGACAATTGGAGTTGTTGGCCACTCTGTCCATGGGAATCTCTGCTGCAGAGAACCCAGTGACCCAACTTCTTTCCATCTCATCTGGTGGGGAAGGGTAACTTTAGAGGGTTTCTATTGGGAATGGGCTTTTTCATTTGCATGATGTTTTCCTGGAATATTCTGTTCTTACACCATCGAGGCCAATGTTTACACCACTAGTGATCTCTCCACATCTAAAATGTAAAAGTTTTTACTTTTGGAAATGAAAGATAAATTGTGGAAAGTGTTCAGTGGATTAGAGAATACTTGTGAACAGAGAAAGGGATAACATTGAGATAGCATCACAAGTGTACTCTGTACCATTGCTTCAGCACTAGTTCTGTGCCTGGCTGAGTACTGTGCATCTCTCTGGTTTACTGGAACTCAACAACTGTCTGATGTCCAGTTACATTCCACAATGCCTGCTCCAGTGGAACTGAGTTCCTCCAGTTCCGCTGACAGATAGACTTGCTTCATGTCTCTGAGACGTTGGTATGTAAACATTGACCCTGCAGTCATTATTTCATCATTCCCTCACTGACAAGGCCGGCATTCCTTGCTCTGCTCCAGCAGGTCCGTCAGAGAGAAATGAAGAGTATGATGTGGGACTGATGGATACGGGTAAACAGGGTAGGAAGGCCAGTGTCCTTCACCAAAGAACATCAGTGAAATAGTTTGTAATCTAAAGCTACAATTTTTCACAGTCATCTCTGGTCATGTGTTTAAGCCATTGTCCTGAGGCTTGGGAACAGACTGTAGGTCAATGATCCTGGTACTAGTACTGAGGGAGTGCTGCACTCTCGCAGCACATCTGTCTGAAATGTGACAGAGGGGCGCAGATGGATATTTACTGATGGACAGACAGACCTTGTGTTGGTAGTTTAGAAGAGAGTTAAGTTTTGAAAGCATCGGATAAACTCTGCTTCTTTCCCCCTCTCTGCCTCTGCATTATTAATCCACTCACACAACTACAACAATGCCAGACTTGCCGTTACCTATTGACCTTGCTTGTCCCTGGGTTGTGACTGTGGCAGAGGATGTCAATGGTGGAGTGAATCTCAGAATCATACCTTGAATGTTTTTCACATCCTGCCTGACACTGGTGTTGGAGGGGGGATGAGACACTGTGCATCTGAAAACTGAGCCTTCCTTCCACTCCTCTGTGCTCACGGTCAGGACGTAGCTGGCAATGAAAGTCCCTGCCTGTTCCAGAGCAGTTTGTCTCACACTGGTGTTGGAAGAGATCAGAGAGTCCCCTTTCTCCCAGGTGACGGTTATTTGGTCCGGGTAGAATCCAGAGGCAACACACTCGAGGGTGACCGTGTTCCCACTCTTGGTCTCTCCCTCTGGCGGTGGCAGCAGTCTGACTTTGGGACCTTTTGTCTCCAGTGGAACTGATGGGCAAACAATGGAAATGTCAAACATTTTCACTGAGGTAACCAACGTTGTCCATTTTAATCGCTGACCTCTTGCCCACCTTTGGTACATTTTGTCCGTGCTGATACTGGTGAGGTTGCAGAAGGTTGTTGGGCAGAGCAAGTGTACTCCACCCCACTGGTCCACTCCTCCACACTGGTCTGGAGTTGGCTGATCACTGTGTCTTGGGTTTCTTCCTCTCTCGGTTTTTTGGTCACATTTGCTTTGATTTTCTCCCTCTCGTTCACCTTCCAGTGGATTTGGACCTGGCTCAGATCAGCACCCATAATCATACACACCAGAGTAGCGGTCTGGTTGATCCACATCTCTTCAATGGAGGGATTTTGGATAAAGACAAACAAGTCTGTAGATTAGAAATAGAAAATTTACAAACTGGACAATATCTGCTGTCAGCTGGCTTGACAACTTCAGCTCAGACTTATCCTGTGCAGAATTGTACAACGGAATGAAATCAGGTTTGTTTACAGAGTGGGTTGCTCATCTCTGCTTACAACCTCTGACTGAGAAAATAAAATCAAACATCAAGGAGCTTATTTCCTCAGGACCCATTTGGCTCACAGCAGGGACTGCAGGACAGTTGCCCAGCTACGTGACATTTAGCTGTTGGAATGCCAATAGAATGCACTATCGGAGCTGTGAATTGCAATGAGAGGTGCAGTTTCTCATCAAAGACAGCATTTCCTGCAATCTTCTTGTCTCGGTGCACATGAGAGTCTGTAGATCCATTTGTGACATTGAGCTGAATCAATGACTGCCTCATATCTGTTCAGACTGATCCTGGGATTCCTCCAGATTGAAAATTCTGATGCTGACTTTCGAATCTCCCATGAAAAATCTCTCTTTTCATCTCTGCAACTTGCCTGCCCCAGTCAATGATCTCGCTTTGTTTCAGTTGTCCTGTTCACTTCATCTATTTCCATCTCCACACTTTAAACCTCCCTGCCGTTCTATTTCCTGTGGAGTCTGCTTTTCATTTGCTGGACACTCATAGACATGGCTTTATGTCCCATCATCCACATCATTAGTAATATCAGTGAATAGTTGCAGGGCCGACAAAGATCATTGCAGGACACTGCTCACGATTAAATCCTGCTGGGTTCAGTCCCCTGTCACATGACACAGTGATAATGGAGTTGTTGATGAATGATTGCAAGCAATTTCAGTCCATTAGTCCACAGCAGATCCAGGCATGGTGTGGGGACAGCCACCTCAGGCCAACATCGGACAGTCACTGGAAGGGCCGAGCACCATGATCAGTAAACACGAAATAGCACACCCGGATTTGAACCAGGACATCTTGAGGAAGTCTCTGAACAATGACCACTAACATATCTCCTGTGGAACCAGAGGAGCCAACACTTGACCACTGTGATACCACCAGCAACAACGGTTACCGTGCCAGCACATGGCCACACTTTGGTAAGGCCGATCACCTGGCTGTACTTCAACTCCCGGCATATAGGCAGAGACTAAAGACCACAGTGCTGGTAGTGAGGACCAAGAAGATATGGTCAAGGAAGTCACAAGTGCGCTTACAGGAATTTGAGCTGGTGAACTGGACAATATTCAGAGACCTTTCTTCAAATCTGAATGAATATGCCACAGTTGTCACCAACTTCATCAAGACCTGTGTGGATGAGTGTGTCCCTTCGAGAACATCCCGGATATACCAAATCAAAAGCTGTGGATGGACCTGGAGATTTGTACTCTGCTGAGGGCTCCATTTATGGCAGTCTAGGCTGGTGACCCAACATGAGACAAGAAGCCCAGATATGAACTGCGGTAGGCTATTGGTTAAGATGATGCCAGAGTGCAATGCTCCCTCAGACAACGTCTTCCAGATGGCTCACAAAAATATCCTTTTTTGATCCTTAGCGTCTGTTTTTCTCCTTAAATATGTTTCTCAGACTGTTACAGTTCGAGACTGTGATTTAGATTGGAGATTGTTTCAGTGATCCAGCGCTTTGCTGTCTCCAAAAAGATTCCGAGTTCATTCTCAGACGGCTTTGTTGCAATGAAACTTCAAGACAGCGTGTGAGCCGATGATTGACTCCATTTCTCCATTTGAAGCATCCATTAAGTGAGAGAGAGTTTCAGTGCCGATGCCTGTGTTTTGATCACTGCTGGAGATGGATTCTGTGAGCGGCCTATTGCTGTGTGTCTCGCTGTGACAGGCGGGTCGGCCTCTCTGCCTCGTGTGGTGTCCCTCTCCTCTCTTTCGATGAATGTTGGTGATATTGGAGATGGTGTTGTGTTTCTGTGTTTATGGATTGGACAGTTGTGTTTATGGATTGTGGACATTTTCAGACCTATCGTTTTTATATTCTGTGTTTTTTATTGCCCGTTCCTTTTCCGTTTTGTTGTGCAAGGGGAGGGTGTTCGGGGTTTGATGTTCTGTTAGTTTTTTGTGTGGGGGAGGGTTTGTTTTTTGGGGGGGTCAATGTTCCTGCTCCGTTTTCTGAAGGGAGAGGGGGTTATTGGGGGCAATTGATGATCGGGATGCTGTTTTTGTCGGTGGGGGTGGTGGTGAAGGGATGGGTTTGATGTTTCTCTCTGAACGACTTTCATATTCTTGTTTTCGTGGCTATCTGGAGAACACAAATTTCAAGTTGTATGTGGATACAGGCTTTGATAATAAATGAACCTTTGAACAATTCCAATTGAACTTAGAGAAGGAATCAGATCCCCTTCAGCTCTGGCAGACTTTTCAGGCCATTACTTCCTACAAGGTGAAACCAAACAACATGAATGGCAGTGATGCTTCATTCCCAGATGAGCTCAACGCCATTTAAGCACACTTTGAAAGGGAGAATGAAACTACATGTGGGTAAATCCCTGCAGTGTCTGGTGACCCTGTCATCTCTGTCTCGGATGCCAACGTCAGAGCAGCTTTCAAGAGGGTGAATCCTCACACTGAATCAGGCCCTGATGCTGTGCCTGGTATGGAATTGAAAACCTGTGCCAACCAACTGGTGGGAGTGTTCAGGAACATCTTCAATATCTCACTGCTGCAGTCAGAGGTTCCCATCCGTTTCAAAAGAGTGAGAATCATACCAGCGCCCAAGAAGAGCAGGGTGAGCTGCCTCAATGACTATCGCTCAGTTGCACCCACATCTACTGTGAGGAAATGCTTTGAGAGGTTGGTCACGGCCAGAATCAACTCCTGCTTAAGCAAGGACCTGGACTCCTGCAATTTGCCTGTTGCCACAATAGGTCTACAGCAGATGGAATCTGACTGGCTCTCCACTCGGCCTTGGATCACCTGGACAATAACAATACCTGCTGAACGTCAGGATGTTGTTTACTGATTACAGCTCAGTGTTCAACACAATCATAACCTCAGTTCAAATCAACAAACTCCAAAACCTGGGCCTCCAGACCTCCCTCCACAACTGGATCCTTGACATCCTCACCGGGAGATCACAGTCAGTGTGAATCTGAATGAGCATCTCCTCCTCACTGACAATCAGCACTGGAGCACCTCAAGGATGTGTGCTTAACCCACTGCTCTACTCTCTCTGCACCCACGACTGTGCGGCTAGGTAGAACTCAAGTGGCATTTATAAATTTACTGTTGAGCAATTGTAGGCTGAGTTTCAGGGTGATGAGGAGGCATACAAGAGCAGGATAGATCAGTTGGGTTCATGGTGTTTCAACAACAACCTTACTTTCAACGTCGGTAAGACGAAGCAATTGATTGCAGACTTCAGGAAGGGGGAGTCATGGGAACACACATCAGTCTTCATTGAGGGATCAGCAGTGGAAAGGTTGAGCAGTTTCAAGTTCCTGGGTGTCAAAATCTTTGAAGATCAATCCTGGGTCCAACACACCTATTTCTTTATTTGCCTAGTTCTGATCTCATCCTTTGTCTCTTCTTCTAATCCTCTCTGTCTCTGTCTCCACTGAACTCACAAGAAGAAAACAGGAGGAAGTGCAGACCACCAGATTCCATCCTCTGGGCTGAGATTTCTGGGAATTCATTCCATCTGAGGGAAGAAATTTCTCTGCACCACAGTTTCAAATGTCCTGCTCCTTACTTTGTAACTCTGTCCCCTTGTTCGTTGCTCTATGACAGGTGAAATTCTCTCAACATCTACCCTCTCGTGCCCCTTTTACATCTGATATGTTTGTCCAGAAATCTGGATTCTTCTCAACTGCAAGCAATGCAGACACAGACTGTCTGGTCTTGGTCATTGTCTGACAGTCACAGAGTCACAGAAAAGTACAGCACAGAAACAGGCCCTTTGGCCCATCTGTTCTGTGCCGAGCCATTTGAGCTGCCAAGTCCCATTGACTTGCACCCAAACCATTGCCCTTCATACCCCTCCCATCCATGTAACCATCCAAACTTGTCTTAAACATTGAAATCGAGCTTGCAAGCACCACTTGCTCTGGCAGTTCATTCCACACTCTCACAAAACTCTGAGTGAAGAAGTTTCCCCTCAGGTTTCCCTTAAATATTTCACCTTTCACCCTTAACCCATGATCTCTAGTTGTAGTTCCAGCCAACCTCAGTGGAAAAAGCCTGCTTGCATTTACCCTATCTATACCCCTGATAATTTTCTATACCGCCATCAAATCTCCCCTCAACCTTCTACGTTGCAAGGAATAAAGTCCTAACCTATGTAATCTTTCCTTATAACTCAGTTTCTCAGTCCTGGCTGCATCCTTTTAAACTTTCCCTGTACTCTTTCAAGCTTATTTACACCTTTCCTGCAGGTAAGTGACCAAAGCTGAACAGGTAAAGATTTTTCCTCCTCATGTATATGAAGGATGTAGGTAATAAAGTCAATTCAATTCAATTCAATTCAAATTAGGCCTCAAGAATGTCTTATACAACTTTAACATAACACCCCATCTCCTGTACTCAGTACTTTGATTTATGAAGGCCAGTGTGCCAAAAGATTTCATTATGATCCTATCTACCTGTGCCTCCATTTTCAATTAATTATGAACCTGTGTTCCCACATCTCTTTGTTCTACTGCACTCCTCAGTGTCCCATCGTTCACTGTGTAAGACCTACCTCAGCTGGTCCTACCTAAGTGCAACACCTTGCACTTGTCTGCATTAAATTCCATCAACCATTTTTCAGACTATTTTACCAACTGGTCCAGATCCCACTACAAGCTCTGATAGTCTTTCTTGCTGTCCACAACACTTGCTGTCCAGCATCACTCTTCCTTCAGTTAGTCCTGACGAAGGGTCTCGGCCTGAAGCGTCGACTGCACCTCTTCCTAGAGATGCTGCCTGGCCTGCTGTGTTCACCAGCAACTTTGATCTGTGTTGCTTAAATTTACAGCATCTGCAGAATTCCTGTTGTTTACATTCGTTCATTCTTTTAGCCCTTCTTATTTCTTTCTTAGGTGTTTTCTTCATATTTCTTACACTCCATAAGTACCTCATTTGTCCCTACCTGCCTATACCTGCTGTTCACTTCCTTGTACTTCTTAACCAGGGCCTCAATATCAAATATCATCCTTGCCTTTTCTTCTGACATGCACATACAAGCAATGTGCTCTCAAAGTTTCACTTTTGAAGGCTTCTCACTTACCAAGTACACCTTTGCCAGAAAACAGCCTGTCCCAATTCGCACTTACCAGATCCTTTCTGATATCATCAAAACTGGCCTTTCTCCAATTTAGATTCTGAACCTGGGAACGAGATCTATTTTTTTCCAAATTTATTTTGAAACTAATGACATTATGATCAGTAGATGCAAAGTGTTTCCGTACACAATCTTCTGTCGCCTGCCCTGTCTCATTCCTGAATAAGATATCAAGTATTGCACACACTCTCTTGGGATTTCTATGTACTGATTAAGGAAACTTTCTTGAATACATTTGACAAACTCCATCCCTTTTGTAGTCTGGGTGTCCAAGTCAATTTGTGGAAAGTTGAAATCACCTCCTATCGCAACCTTGTGTTTCTTGCAATAGCCTGTGATGTCTCGACAATTTGTGCCTCTCGGTCCTGCAGGGCGATCTACAATATAGCCCCATTAACATAGCCATACTTTTCTTATTCCCCATTTCCACCTGTAAAGTCTCAGGAGAGGAGTTCTCCAGTCTCTCCTGACTGAACACTGCTGTGACATTTGCACTTTAATCCCTCCCATTCTGTGCATCTAAAAAATGGAACCACAGAACACTGAGCTACCAGTCCTGCCTCTCCTGCAACCAAGTCTCACTAATGGTCACCATATCATAATTCCATGTATTGATCTCTGCCCTGAGTTCATCTGCCTTTCTTTACAATAATACTTGCTTTGAGATATACGCAGCTCAGAACATTACTCACACCATGCTCAACATCTTGATTCCTGACTTTGCCTAATGTCTAAACAACCTCTGTCTCCACAACCTCTCCACAATCTGTTCTGACACTCTGGTTCCCATCCCCTGCAACTCTAGTTAAACCAGCATCCCCCGCCACCCCCACCATGCAGCACAAGCAAACCTTCTCACTGGGATATTAGTCCCCCTTCAGTCCAGATGCAAACCATCAGCCCTGACAGACAGATGTTTAACTGCACCATTGCAACAGAACAGTTCCCAACAATGATGCGTTTCATTTAGTTAGTGACACACAGGCACCAGATGAGGAGCAGCAATGTTAGTGGGGACAAGGAGCCCTCAAACAGTGATCCGACATCTTTGACATCGATATGACGTGCGGTCACTGGTTTCAACTCTCAACTCTTTGTCAGATTGCCGTACATTCTAATCTCTCTGACCATCAGTTGACAGCTGATCTGTGGGATACCCGATGCAGGAAGGGTTCAGACACCAGAGAAACAAAGATTACTATTTCTCCTTGACTGTGTGTCACGTGCCATGGCTCATGTTGAAAGTTCCTTTTTTCCCATCACCAAAAATCACAATTAAGACATTTTCTTGTGATATTTATTGAACTTGGATCGGTACATTGACACATACAAGGATTTAATACATTGTGCAGTCCCACACAGGGTTGAAATCCATTCAAACGTGGCAGAAGAAGGTCTAAGAATGTACACACAAACTCAGAGATTTGTGGTGAATCATGTTTGTAGTTTAATTTGGTTCTTGATCTTAATTTCATTCTTAATTATGTTAAAAGGTCCAGATTTTAATCATGTTTTAATCAGCTAAATAATCCTCTGTGATAATTAATAGTCATAAAACTAACAAAACTGGGGTTTCATGGATTGAATCACACAGTATTACACACAAGATTTAAAACTATCAGTCAGAACGAGTGAGACATTGACCAGGGTGGGTTTGCTGTGAGATTTATTGATGCTTCGGAACAGGTTGGTTGTGAGCGACTCATGACCCACCACACAGGAGAAAGTGGTGCCGCTATTCCACTCCTCAGGAGAAACCTTCAGCTGACTGGTCATTGTGTTCCAGCCTTTTCTGGGGTCCTTGGTCACCGGCTGGTTCACAAACCCTGTGTTCAGAAGGGTGTCATTGGCCATCCAGGCCACATAGATGTCTGCGGGAAAGAACTTGGTGATCAGACACATCAAGGTCACAGTCTGATCGGTGTCTATCTCATCCGATGAAGGAGGGAGGAGGTAGACATGAGGACGAGTCACAACAGCATCTGGAACAGAGAGAATCTCAGTTAGAATGAATCTTCCAATAATTCCCTACCTACCCGACACATTCTGGTCTTGCATCAACATGAACAATTTCTAAATCTGAGAGGCTTCACTTGATTTGAAACTGAAGGCTTTTCCCTTTCTGCTCATCGTTGGGATTTGTGGAGTGGAAATCTTGGACCTGCTGCATTTTACAGCTTCCAGTGAGGTTGGTCTATTCAGGTTAATCAATGGGAGTCGCTGAACACAGCAACTCGACAGAAAGTGGAACTCAGCCCCTGGACTTGCATCATCCTGTGCTGTTTGTTCCATCTCCCCTGGAGCAGGGGTGGCAGTCTAAGCTGTGTACGTGTGAGAGGGAGTGAGAACCTGTGGATCTCTCTCCCACAGAATGCACTTGAAGAATTATCATCTAACATATTCAAGAATGGGTTGAATATACTTCTTCGGGTGAAAGTGTCAAAGGATATCTGGAGAAAACAGGAACGGGAATTGAATTTGGATGATCAGCTGAGACCAGATTGAATGGTTGAGCAGTGCTGGATGGTGATTAATCTGTCAAATTGCTAAGATCAGACTCACACTGAATTCTGTCCACACGTACCTGTGTCCTTCCTGATGGATTTCTTCACTGGTGTTGGCAAACTCTTGTCCTCTATCACACACGAGTACTCAGCCCCACTGTTCCACTCTGCAGCAGGGACTGTCAGTCTGCTGGTGATCACGTCTTCACCTCCATTGCTGTCTGGACCCAGAGTCCTCACCCCATCTTCCCTCTTCCTTCCGTCCACCTGCCAGGTTACACTGAATCCCTGAAAATCACTGTGAACCACCTCACACAGAATGGTCGCTGTCCTCTTTGTCCAGATCTCTTCGAAGGGAGGTTTGCTTAAAGTGACTGAGAGGGGGGTATCTGAACAGTCAACTGGGAGAAACGTCACAATTATTATTTCAAAATTCCCAAATGGATGAGTTTGTCTGTGACAAGACCAACATTTCCTGTTCATTCCTGTTCAATGATTTGCCAGTCCCATCAAGATGAGATAAGACCAATCTACATTGGTGAAGAAAGGAATCTCCCCTTTTGAGCAGACAGGGTAAATACCCTGAGCAAACGTAAATGAACAAGATTGGCCCTCAGACTGTTTTTGCAGTTTCATGGTCACTTAAACTGTTACCAGAGACTTATTAAAACAAATACAGAAAATCCTCAGTATTTCAGAATGTGTCGGTGGAACAAGAAACAGAGCAAAATTTCACATGAAAATCTTCCAGAAAATACACTTCATATTTCAAGATTTCTGAGAAATGTTTAGTTTTTGTCACAAATATTAAAATGCACTCTTTTTGTCTATCAGGTGTAACTAACATTTGCTGCTGCTTTGTCAGAATGTAGTGTGTTCAGGCCGCCCTCCAGAGGCTTCGACACATTGTCCAGGCTGACTATTCCCACACAGGAGCAGAGGGAGAGCAACTCTGCTGGAAATTCAGTCACATCTGAGACACTGATCGGAGGCTGGGATTAGGTTCAAAGGTAGAGGGAGGGAGCATATTGAAGATGAGTATCAGCGAGTTGCAGAGAGCCTGTCGAGTGAAATGGTCTGGATTCTCCTCCAGTTATGAAATTATTTTCTGGGATACTCTTATTTCTATGGTAAAAGTGTGGATTATGTTGGTTGAGAGCAGAAAACAAACCGATGATTGGCTGATTTAAGTGCCAAGAGAGATGAAAAAGATGAAGACATTGAGGCTGAGTCAATGGACAAACCGGTATTCAGCTCACTTCTCGATGAGGCTTCACTCGCCTCAGCACTGAACTGACTCTGCAGCTGCGGCCTGCAGCCATCAGCACTCACCTCAGCACTGAGCCTGGCTCCACGGCCGTGGCCTGCAGCCATCGGTCTCCTGCACCGGTTGCAGTGCTGAACTGGCAACGTGGCTGTGGATTTACTTCAGGGGACTCTGCAGTTCAGGTTCTGTGGATTGTTTGTTTGAATTTTTTTATTGTTTGCACAATTTGTTCTTTCTTTTTCACACATTGGATGTTTGACTCTGAATTCTATTGTGTTTCTTTGTTTTGTGACTGCCTGGAAGAAGAGAATCTCAAGGTTGTATATGGTGCACATACTTTGATAATAAATGTACTTTGTACTTTGAACTTTATCAGTTCACTCACATAACTAAACCAGGACTGCACCATGATTCGGTGTTTACCTTGAATTCATAGCACAATGTAAACAATTTCAATAATGGGATGCATCCCAGGACCCTACCTTGGACGTTCTTCACTTGCTTCTTGATACTGCTGTTGGAGGGGGGATGACTCACTGTACAGCTGAAGACTGATTCTGACTTCCACTCCTGTAAACTCAAGGTCAGGAAGTGTCTGGCACTGAAAGTCCACCCCTGCTCCAGAGCGGTCGGTGTAGCGCTGGTGTTGGAGGTGATCACGGTGCTGCCTTTCTTCCAAATGACATTTATTTGATCTGGGTAGAATCCAGACACCACACACTCCAGTGTGGCCGTTTTCCAATTCTTGGTCTCTTCCTGAGGTGGAGGCAGCAGTCTGACCTTGGGACTTCTTATCTCGACTGGAATAGAAAAGAAAACAAAGGAAATGTCAAACATTTTGACTCAGGTAACTAATGCTGGCCATTTAATCACTGGTCTCTTGCCCACCTTTGGTACTATTGGTCCGTGCTGACACTGGGGAAGATGAAGAAGATTCCTGAGCTGAGCACTCGTATTCCACCCCACTGAACCACTCCTCCACACTGATCTGGAGTTCGCTGAGCACTCTGTATCGGGACCCGTCCCTCTCCGCTGGGTGGGTGAGAATTCCTTTAGTTTTCTCCTTCCCGCCCACGTGCCAAGAGATCTGGATATCTTCGGGATCTGTACAGATAACTGTGCACTTCACGGTAGGAGTCTTGTCGATCCACATCTCTTCAATGTGGGGATTTTGAATAAAGACAGACAATTCTGTGGGTTAGAAATGGAAATGCTCAGAATCTTACTGGAGATATTTCCATTGGTTGTGTTAGGTTCAGGCAGATCATCAGTACTTGACAGCTGCATTTAATGCAAACGGAATAACAGAAACACCCAAGGCTGAGTCACGTGCCTCATATTCCTATAAGTTTGATTGAGAAAAGAAATTCAGAACAAAGGATGTGCTAACGAGGTTTCGAATCCCTTTCTAATAACTGTACCAATCGGTTCACTGTGAGACGGAGCTCTGTGAGACAGAGAAGCATGCAGATTTCTCAGCAGAGACACAGCTCAGTATATTCTTTGCTTGGAGACTCAGTGCCATTGAGTAGTAACAATGAACACTGTGAATCAATGAGAATCCCTTTCTCCATCTGGGCTGAGCCTGGGATTCACTCAGTTTAATAACTTCACATCCCGACATTCCAGTCTCACTGTGGCTGTGCCTCTCCTCATCTCTGCAACCTTCACCACCCACACGAGCTTCAGACAACATCGTATCCTTTCAACTCTGCTCACTCATACACCTGCACTACTTCTGCTGGTGCCTGTGGTTTTAGCATTCTTGCTGACAAACACTGAAACCTCTGTCTCACTTGAAATGAGCAGCCATGGTCAGAGTGTATCCATAAGTTAGGGACGGATGAACTGGCAAAATGGGTTCAAATCCAACCCGGTGGATGGGAGTTTAAATTCAATTCAGAAATGTTTTTTTGGAATAAAAAGAAGACTACGGAGGTATTTGTAGTGTTATTCTCTGTGGTAATTTCCGGAGAGAAGTCTGGTCTGGTCTGGCTGGTTTGTGACTCCAGACCTGCAGCAACACGGCTGGAGCTGAATCACCATCAGGAATGAGGCAGCAAGTCCCTCAGTTCCAGAGAGATCAGTGATTGACGGGAAATGATAAATGAATAAAACAGCTCTTTGATCAAGTGTTGGGTCACCTGTCCTCTGGGTTAGTGTCGGTTTTGTGTGATTGCACTCAAGTGAAGTTGTTGAGGTCGTCTCCCAATGCACGATCGTCAGTTCACTTACATTGCAGCTCTCTGCATTTTGTGTTCACCATTTACACACTCGGTCACCTTCAGGCACGTGGGGTGTTTTTGCTCTTTGACATTTAGTGTAGAGGCTGATTGTGTTTGTGTCATGGCTGAGACCTTCAATGAGACTGTGAGTCAGTGTCTTTCTCTGAAGAAAGAGCAGACGTAACACACACAGTTCCAGTATAACTGGGCCGGATCTTCCGACAAGGTGTGATGTGTATTTCTTCACCTTTCTCATGTCAGTAAGATTATGAGCAATTTTCTTTCAAAACAGAAAGTCCGTGGGTATAGTCCAGGTGACCATTGTTGTCGAGTAATACCACAAATATGCAAACCTAGGTGTACACTGAATGCTCATTGAATTATGAATCTTAGTTTAATCAGCACTGTGATGTTGTTAAACATGTTTTCTGCAGGTTTCTCAGTTATGTCCCATATCAGCACAGTCTTGATGTTCAGCAGTCCCTGGGAAATGCGGTCCCCTCATAAAACCTGACCGAGTCAAGTTCGCTCCCCTTATTACTGAATGCTGGTGTTATTCCACAAGAAGCGTATAATTCTGTCAATGCTTGGGTAATTCCAACAAAACATTCTCCTTTGTGACATTCCTTAGAGTCACTGAATTTCCCTCTTGGACTGAATTCAGTGTCCGACACGTGGATGAATGTAACTTTAGCAATTTGTCTGATCCAGGATTTACACACAAAGCATGTCAGATTGGACAGGAGACTGGTTAGACCCCTGAGTCTTGTCTCACAAATTTGTCTTGTTCCCAGAATTATCAAAGGGTCATCCGTCCTTTGACTGAGTCAATTTGGAAATTCAGCCCCGTTCACCTTCATCACCTCGTGCCTCACAGCCATTGGGTGAAAAACAGGTTCCAGTTCTTGTTGACTGGAGTTAGACAAGGGGAATCTGGCCAAGGAAACTGGAATTGGGATCTGAGTCACACTGAAGCAACAATGTACACAAATGAATGAGTGTATGGACAACCAGAAACACAAGAGATTCTACAGATGCTGGAAATCTTGAACAACACACTCAAAATGCTGGAGGAACTCGGCAAGTCAGGCAGCATCTGTGAATGGAAATAAACAGTCGATATTTTGGGCCAAGAGATTTCACTGGTACTGGAAAGGAAGTGGGCAGAAGCCAGAATAAGAAGGTGGGTGGAGTAGGGAAGAATACATTCTGTCAGATGAGAGGTGAGACCAGGTGAGGGGGAAAGTGTGTGGACGGGAGAGAGGTATGAAATAAGAAGCTGGTTGGGGATAAGTGGAAGAGATAAATGGCTGAAACAGAAGGAATCTGACAGGACAGTGGACCATGGAGGAAAGTGCAGGAGGAGGGGAACCAAATGGAGATGATGGGCAGGTGAGGAGAAGTGAAGGGATGAGGGGGTGTCTAGTATGGGGAATAGAATAAAATGGAGAATAAAGGAGTGGGGACTATTACTGCAAGTTAAGGAATAAGTATTCATGGGATCGGGTTGGTATATGAAGTGTTGCTACTTCAACCTGAATTTGGCCTCACCATGGCAGTAGAGGAGGCCATGGACAGACATGTCAGAATGGGAATGGGAAGTCAAATTGAAATAGGTGGCCACGAGGATAATAGAAATGCAATTGGAGAGGTAGTCAGTTTGAATCGTGTTTTCTTCTCTCTCTGTTAAACTTCAATCCCAATGGATACCAGAGGCAGGTCTGGAATCCAGTAAATGGATTGTAATAAAATTCAATGACGAATTGTACACAGCCAATCACTTTATTTCACACTTTATTGCTGAACAATGATAATCTTGGGTACAACCATCGGAGAATGTTGCATTGAGATTATTCTGGTGAAAGAACATTGCCACAGGCTTCGGAAAACAGTCGGGACCTGGAAACGGAAGATTCATAGATTTAATTGTTAGATATTTTCACCTCTTTTCCCATGCTTGGGAAAAAGGGAGCCCCACATATTCCCACTTTCTATCCTCTGTAAATCACATCCTATCGGGATGAGGTTATGTCAGCAATGATAAATGCATGTTGTCTCTGAACCTGGCCGAGGATCTGAGGACACAAGGTCACAACATTCACTGGAGGATTGGGCATCAATTCAAAAATAATCCAGGCACCTACATTTCAGTGAGTGGACAATCGACAGAAGAGTCTCTCAGGATACACTGGAAACAGACTCTGGAGACTGAAGCAAATGCAAAATTGCAGAGATATTTTTAGAAGAACTAAAATGAGAAGACAGTGAAAAGGGAACAGGGAGATCTTCTCCAGATGGTAAAGCCTGGGACGTGAGCTTTGCTCACTAGCTTATTTTATTTATAACTACAAACAAAGACAACTAAAATTATTGAGACAGAATGGACAGGTGACCTAATCTTACACCTTTCCTGCCCAGTAGATGGGGTTAAAGCTGCTGGTGAAATGAGTTGATTCAAAGTGTAAAGATCATCTGTACGTCACTCAACAAGATTGACGGTAGGGAGAGGAATTGTGTGGGAGTATTAGTTCAGTATTTTAGTACTCTAAGTTAATTAATTTTTCTTCCGATATCACTCACCCCCTTCATACATCATGTTGACCTGACCACTGAAACCGGAAGGTGCGTGATTCACTTCACAAGTATATTTCTGTTTCTTGGTCCATTCCTGCACAGTCACTGTCAGGAAAGAGATTGTTTCAAATGTACCATCAGATCTCTGAATGGAAGGGAGAACGATGCCTTCTTGGGCAGATCCAGCTTTTTTCCAGGATACTTTAACGTTGTCAGGAGAGAATCCAGATATCACACAGCCCAGGACAGCCTTTCCTTGACTGTGGATTGCCTCCCGGGATGGAACAAGGGAGCTGAGCTTCGGAGCTGTAACACAATAAATATCTGTCAGTACATGATTGCTTTGCCCAAGTTTTGGACTTCATTCCCCCTCATCCTGGGCAAGTTCCCCAATTCCAGCCCTCTCAAGAATGTTGTTAATTTACAGCTGATCTGACGATCTGATGGCTCACACCAGTGAGTGGGAGGGCTGGGTGTATAACTTGGGCCTCCCAGCAGTGTGTCCCACTGTGCTATGATAATGCAGAGAGGTGGGTCATGGGTTTGAGGTGCAGACCTGCCATGATCTAATTGTTTACTGGAGAATGACTGATACCAGCTCCTGTGAGCATGTGTACATGGTGTGGGACTGTTTCCATTGGCAAGTTTGGGAAACACAATTTTACTTTCAATGAGAAAGAAGAACAGATGGACAGGAGGAAATTAATTTGTTGTAACTGTAGAGGCTTGTTCAGATCTGTGAAAAAGTTGTTAAAAAAGGGCAGTGGAGTGGATTCCTTCATCACATTCACAAGGGATTGCTTTTCCCAGAAGAGGGGCAGCTGCAGGGTGGGAGGGGAAAGTGCAGGAGGAGTGAGGTAAAGTTTAAATTGTTGTTCTGTGTGCAGGGGCACGATGGGCCAGTGGTCTCTGTATGTGTACAGGAGCTGATCTGTAGGGAGGGTTTAGTGGGAGGGGGTGGTGGAGAGGCTCCCGAAAGGAGTGGATACAATGGAGGCAGATCAGCGCAAGTTGTTTCCTCCACCCTCCACTGATACTGAGTTTCAGTGAGTTCAGGAGGACATTTCCCCCATTTCAATTCCTTATTTTTTCTCAATGTCATTTTGGTAAGGGGTAGTACTACTGTTGTAAGAGTAGATTAAAGGAGCTAGTTGCTGTGCCCAGCATTATCTGACAAAGATTCCTACTCCAGATATATGCTCTGAGATCAATGCAGCTTTTAAGAGAAAATTACGTCTCATACTAACAGTGATTTTTCGGGAACTTCTCTGTCACACTCCCCGCCTTGCAGGAGTAGACTTTATTCTTCTTCCAGTCTGCCGCAGAGACTTCGAGCAAGCTGCTCATCGTGTACTTTGAATTTTGCCCCAACACTGCCGGGTATTTCTTGGTTCCAGTGGTGATGACCCCACTGTTAGTGGACCATGTCTGACTGATGCTCTCAGGCTGATAGTCCTTGACCAGACAGAGGAGGCTGATCTTTTGGTCAGATTCTGTGTTGCAGGAAGGAGTGATGTAGACTGATGGCGAGGACGTGACCTCTGAAATGGAAAGAAATTCACAGAAATTTCTGTAAGTAAATGCATTACTGGCAGACAAAGAAGGAGACATGTTATACACTGCAATTACTACAGTACTGTGCTGAAGTCTTAGCCACATAGCTGGGCTACCCCCCACCCCACCCCTCACACAGTAGTAACTTTATGTATTGCACTGTACCTCTGCCACTAAAAAAAAAACAAATTTCATGACAGATGTGAGTGAGGATAAACCTGATTCTGATGTGGGTCTCTGTTGTGGACTGAGAGTGGGAAAGGGGAGTGAGTGGGAAGCACCAGAGAGACATTCTGGAAAGATCAATAAACCAGTTGTTTGGAATCAAATGACCTTGCCTGTTGTCTCAGTGTTGGGAGTGTCTGCACCCATGCCGAGCCCTGCCCCTGCCACTCCTTCTCTGTCCCCTGTCCCACACAGGTCCCGCAGCGCTCCACCCTCACCATTCCCAACATCCTTTACTCTCACCAGATTTACAAACTCACTGTCCATTCCACATTGAGAAATATATTATTATGAAAAAGTTTTAGGCAAACTAGCAATATAGATGTGCCCAAGGCTTTTGCACAGTACAGTTTATAAACCAGTAATTTCTAAAATTATTCACTCCATTAAATAATACTCTCACCATTTCAACACTCATCTGGGAATCTGTGTCACTGAACTCGGAGGCTATGGATCAGTCTCACAGTGGAGACTTGAGCACACAGTCACAAGTGTGACCCAACAACCCACTCAGACCCCGAATGAGACAGTCATCCAATGTCCCATGTGTTGGATTTCAGACAAAATATCAAAGTTTTACCTTGTCTCTTCCCCGAATATAATTCCGGATTCTTAGAAGTCTATTCGCACCAGATTGGTGGAGTTTACAGAAAAAGTAAACATTTAGCAGTAGTTTATTTGAATAATTCTGATCTGTTCAGTATTGATGTTGAGTCAGAAGTAACCCTTGTGTGGATATCTGTACCTTGTCTCCAACACCATCTGTGTGATTTAGTGGTGAGTGTCTAATGGTCTCTGCTTCTGAAATTCAACTGAACAGACTACCGTCAGACCATAAGACTGTAAGACATAGGAGCAGAATTAGGCCATTCAGCCCATCGAGTCTGCTCTGACATTCCATCATGGCTGATTGGATCCCACTGAACCCCGTACACCTGCCTTCTCACCATATCCTGAGATACCCTGACAGACCAGGAAATGATCAAATTCCACCTTAAATACACGCATGGACCTGGCTTCCACCACAGTCTGTGGCAGAGCATTCCACAGACTGCGCTGACTAAAAAAGTTCCTCATTACTTCCATTCTTAGGGGTCACCCCTCAATTTTGAGGCTGTGCTCTCCAGTTGTGGATGCTCCCATCATATAGAAAACATAGAAAATAGGTGCAGGAGGAGGCCATTCGGCCCTTCGAGCCTGCACCGCCATTCAGTATGATCATGGCTGATCATCCAACTCAGAACCCTTTACCAGCCTTCTTTCCATACCCACTGATCCCTTTAGCCACAAGGGCCATATCTAACTCCCTCTTAAATATAGCCAATGAACTGGCCTCAACTGTGTCCTGTGGCAGAGAATTCCACAGATTCACCACTCTGTGTGAAAAAGTTTTTCCTAATCTTGGTCCTAAAAGACTTCCCCTTTATCCTCAAACTGTGACCCCTCATTCTGGACTTCCCCACCGTCGGGAACAATCTTCCTGCATCTAGTCTGTCCAATCCCTTTAGGATTTTATACGTTTCAATAAGATCCTCCCTCAATCTTCTAAATTCCAACGAGTATAAGTCTAGTCAATCCAGTCTTTCATCATATGAAAGTCCTGCCATCCCAGGAATCAAGCTGGTGAACCTTCTTTGTACTCCCTCTATGGCAAGAATGTCTTTCCTCAGATTAGGGGACCATCTCCACATCCACCCGATCCAGTCCTTGCAACATTCGGTAGGTTTCTATGAGATTCCACTACATAATTCTAAAATCCAGTGAGTACAGGCTCAAAGCTGCCAAATGCTCCTCATATGTTAACCCCTTAATTCCCAGAATGATCCTCGTGAACTCCTCTGGACTCTCTCCAATAACAGCACATCGTTTCTGCGATATGAGGCCCAAAACACTTGACAATACTCTAAGTGTGGTTGACTCGTGTCTTATAAAGACTCAGCATTATTTCCTTGCTTTTATATTCTATTCCCCTTGAAATAGATGCTAACATTGCATTTGCTTTCTTTACCACAGACTCAACCTGTAAATTAACCTCTGTGAGTTTTGCATGAGGACTCCAAAGTCCCTCTGCACCTCTGATGTACCCTCTGCACTACATAATGCATCTGACACCGCCTCAAAATTAAACACGTGTAACCGAGGAAGAATTTCAACCGCACCGAGCCTGTGGAAATTACAAGCCAAACACCTTCCTGACACACCAGGCCGAGAATCGCAGTCAGAGGAATGGTGACTGTGATCCTTTGACAAGTCTAGTCTGTGAGGGACTCATTGAGGTGGAATCCACAGTTTAATCCTGGGAACTCCAGCAAGGCCACGTGTCATGTGGTGGAGCGTGGTGACAGTTCCAGTGGCAGCTGTCACTCAGTAAATCCCGGGGTACAGTGGTCTGTGGAACTGTGAGACTGACTCCAGTGTAAGTGGCTGAACACTGGTAAATGGTTCACTTTGGAAATGCCAGCCACAGCCAGCACCATTCAAACCACAGAATCGTCAGCTTCCCTCGTACTCAGCAGCTGGGGAAAGGGATGGTCAGCTGTGGTCTGAGGAACCTCACTGCTGTTTATCAGCGTCAACCCCTGACAACAAGGGAGTTACGGGACCAAAGGCCTGGGACCATCAGGATGATCATCAGTAATCTGTGTCTATCTGTTCATCTACTGCACAGTCAGTAACTTTAAATTCCTGGGTGTCACTATCTCAGAGGACCTGTCCTGGGCCCAGCATATAAATGTAATTGCAGCGGAAACAGGACAGTGCCTCTACTTCCTCAGGAGTCTGCAGAGATTTGGCATGATGTCAAAAACCTTGACAATCTTCTATAGATGTGTAGTGGAAAGTATAATGACTGGCTGCATTACGGCCTGGTATGGGAACACCAATACCTTTGAATGGAAAATTCTACAAAAGATAGTGGATTCAGCCCAGTATATAATTGGTAAAGCCCTCCCAACCACTGAGCACATCTACATGAAATGCTGTCATAAGAAGGCAGCATCTATCATCAAAGATCCTCACCACCCAGGCCAGGCTCTTTTCTCACTGCTGCCATCAGGACAGAAGGAACAAGAGCCTCAGGACTCACACCACCAGGTTCAAGAACAGTTACTACCCCTCAACCATCAGGCTCCTGAACAAAAGAGGATATTTACACTCAAATATTGAGATGTTCCCATAAACAATAATCTCACTTTAAAGACTCTTTATCTTGTTAATTCATGCTCTCATTATTTATTGCTGTTTATTTAGGGTTGCATTTCAACAGTTTATTGTCTTCCATGCTCTTGCTGTTTCATTGATCCTGTTTACAGTTACTATTCTATAAATTTGCTGAGTATGCCCACAAGAAAATGAATCTGAGGGTTGTATGTGATGACATGTATGTATTCCCATAATAAATTTTACTTTGAACTTTGAGACATCAAATGAGGATTTCCCAGTGGTGGGGAGCTTTAGGAATTGTACGCTAAAAGTGACCATTCCCTTCCATAATCACCCAAACAGACTAGATTGTCATGTTGTAGTTCAGTTTGTGGGAACAAGATGCAGGCAAGTTGGATGTTTCATCCCCCATATGAAGAGACACACTGCAGAAGTACTTGCTGGGTTGGGAAAGGCTCTGGGATGTTCTGGGATTGTAGAAGTCAATGAAAAACACATTGTTTTCATCAAATCAATTCAGTAAAATAGAACTTGAAACAGTGTAGTTGCCAGAAATCAGACTGACAGAGTTTAGTGAAAGGTCACTGATGTGAAACATTAACTCTGTTTCTCACCCCACAGATGTTCCCTGAGCTGCTCAGTGTTGGCAGTGCAGGAGACACAATAATGTCAGTCGGTGAGATTTGCAGCTGAGGATCTTTTACATCCCGGGACCAGCAGGTGGTAAGTACAGTTCTGTCTGGATCAGTGTTCCTCTGGGTCTTCATAAAAACACCCATCAAACTGACAGCAGGGTGCTGGGGTGAAGATGGGAACTGGATCTGGGTGGGTCACAGGGTGCTGGGGTGAAGAGGGGAACTGGATCTGGGTGGGTCACAGGGTGCTGGGGTGAAGAAGGGAACTGGATCTGGGTGGGTCACAGGGTGCTGGGGTGACGAGGGGAACTGGATCTGGGTGGGTCACAGGGTGCTGGGGTGAAGAGGGGAACTGGATCTGGGTGGGTCACAGGGTGCTGGGGTGACGAGGGGAACTGGATCTGGCTGGATCAGCTCAGAAGAAATTTGCAATTAAACGACACTTGTGTATTTGTACAAAATGATTGATGGTAAATCAGCAGATCGGGGGAGACTCGGTCTGATTAGTCTGTATTGTAGTAAGTGGATGGAACATCGGGTAGTATGAACAACTGGTGGGCAGTTTTATTTATTCATCTTTTGGGATCAGGGCTTTGCCGGTAAAGTCTGAATGAATTACACATCTGAGCTGCCATTCAGAGGGCATTTGGAGACAAACACATTGATGGATCAGGAGTCATAAATAGGCTCGAAGGGTAAGGATGAGCGATCTCCTTCCCTGAGGGACATCAGTAAAACTGAAGGGTCATCATTACTGATGACTAGATTTTAAAATGTCGTCATCTGAACCCTTACTGCCAAGGTGGCACATGGGACCTCAGATTTAAAAACAATACCATTTATTTAGAAGTTAGAAATCTGACCGCAGATCCAAATCTGTTGCAGATTATTATGAACTGAGTTTAAATTTGTCGGTTTTGTTGTGGTGGTATCCGTGGACTGCTCATCCATCCCTCTGCACTACTCATCTGCTTTGATGTACTGCCCTGTTTCCCATCACTCCGAATCCAACCTTGTGCCTGTCCATTGGATCACTGTGTCCACGGTGTCCTGGACAATATTTCTCCTTCAATAACATCACCAGAACAGACTGTCTGATGGTTCTCACCTTGCAGTTTGTGGATTCTGCTGTGTGCAGAGTGGCTCCACATTCCCGACTCTACAACAGGGCTGAACTTTGAAACTACTTCATTGCCTGTGAAGAGCTCGGGGACACCATGAGAGGTGCTCTGTAAATGTCAGCACTTTATCTCACAACCACTTTTACTGAATCACCAGCAACACTGGTTAATGTAGGAAAGCACTTGTTAAACAAATCCAGTCGGGGGTTGGAGGAGAGCAAGAAATTGAAGCAGTTGCTCTGTCTGTGAATTGAGAATAAGCAGTTCATTTGAACAGTAAAGTTCAACTCTTGTCCCATGAATGTGTGATGGGACAAGTTGGGGGAAGCTTCACACTGAGTGTAATCTCTACTGCCTCTGTCCTGTGAGGGATGGGACAGTGCAGAAGGGTCTTTGTATCTAATCCATGGCTGATAGGAATAGGTTGAGTGAGCTTGGCCTTTTCTCCTTGGAGTGGCGTCGGATGAGAGGTGACTTGATAGAGGTATTTAAGATGATGAGAGGCATTGATCATGTGGATTGCGAGAGGCTTTTTCCCAGGGCTGAAATGGCTAACATTAGAGGGCACAGGTTTAAGGTGATTGGAAGTAGGTACAGAGGAGATGTCAGGGGTAAGCTTTTTACGCAGAGAGTGGTGAGTGTGTGGAATGGGCTGCCGGCAATGATGGTGGAGGCAGATACGATAGGGTTTTTTAAGAGACTCTTGGATAGGTACATGGAGCTTAGAAAAACAGAGGGTAACCCTAGGTAATTTCTAAAGTATGTAGTGTTCAGCACAGCATTGTGGGCCAAACGGCCGGCATCGTGCTGTAGGTTTTTCTAGGACATGGGAGTTGTAATCTGCATTTAACTCATGCTCTGTGTACTCTGGGGTGCTTGTTGGAATCCCTTTGAGGAAGATTTCCCAGATTTACAAGATAAATACTGATTCCATTGAATGACAGAGCAGAGAGTGAGGCCATTCATCCGATAGTGTCTGTGCTTCCCTTTAGCTGAGCAAACCCAATAAACCCATTGGTCTCTCTGCTCTTCCCTGTATCCCTACAAAAGGTGGATCTCCTCCTGTTCCCTCTCTACACTCACAATTGGCCACCACCATCATTCAGGCAGTGTGTTCCAGATCACAAACGTTCATCAACAAACCTTCCCTTAAATGCTCCCCTATTACACATTATTGACTTGAACGCTTCCCTCCCCACCCCACCTGCACCACTCCCCACTCCCCCACCCACCAATGCAAGGCTGCCCGGAATGTGTGAAGGAATTGTGATTTCAATTCCCTGCCTTACCTTTCCTGCTCCATTTCCCCACTGCCTTCCCAACTCCAAAATTCTTCCCCACCGCACCACACCTCCTCATCCATCAGGGAATAAAACTAAAAGCTTAATCCCATCAATTAATCCTGAGATATCGCCGATACTTTTGCTGTATCCCGGGACGGACCTCACGCCGGACATTACATGATGGGACTGACACCCACCTGTACCCTGGGGATACTGAGCCATCAACCAGATCATACATGTGTACACCATTCCCTCAGATTATGTCTTAATCCCATTACCTTCAACATGAAAGCAGCCGACAGTGAAACCCGATCCCAATAACTGGACACTGAACAGATCCATTGTTGTCACTGACAGGGAACAAGTTCAACTGCACTGAAACGCTCAGCCCTGAACGTGGCTTCAGTCGGTGCTGAGGATCAGAAGCCAGACTCGAACCAAACACTGAGCTCACTCAGCACAATCGGCCGGTGTCAAGGCACAGTCTGGTGACAAGATCCGACCCCATTCCCCTGAGCCTGTTCCCGGTCTGTGGACAGTTCACTGGTGGGTGGGGTATGTACCCTTGTACTGTTACTGGGCTCTAGAGAAACCCGCCCGTTCGGGGAGATTCCTGTACTTGCGCTAAATATTTCACTGATTTCAGGCGAATCACCGAATTCGCCAAAACCGTAAATAAATAAAATACTAGTACGTGAAGATACAATTGAGAAGTTGGTCTTACCTGAAGTCACTGTCAGCGAGGTTCCTCCGCCCCAGTAGTCAAGATAGTCACGGTGCTCCGTCTCCCCATTCACCCAGTGCAGTAGCTTCACTTGCCCGTCACATCCAATAATCTCAGCAAAATGTCAACAAGATCCCTGTCCGGACCGGGAGCAGCCGCTTCCTGGATTTCCATCCCAAACTCCGTCCTTGTCCCTTCCTGGCGTGTGAGTAAGAGAGGCATTTTCACAGTTTTCTTGTCTGCGGACAACGGCTCCCGCCATTCCCCAGAATCAGAGTCGAATCATTTTGGGCTTTTAATTGTCCAGAAATGGACATTTGTGCCCAGCAGTCCGAGTGAGGCTTCAGGGATTTGACTCTGGGAAGCAGCAATGCGGAATCCGTGGAGACAGACGGCGCTGCAGACGCTCCTTTGTCGGGACCAGTTTCTGTTCGGCTCCCCATCACCGTGCTCCATATCACGGTGCTTCACCGCAGGCCACAAACCGCCCTCATCACATCCAGCCCGAAATCCAGTGGATCCCAGAGCCGGCCAGCGGATTTATTAAACCCTCCCTCTGTGTCCGGGTGTCCCACGCAGCGGGTTTCAGTCTCGGCCATCCCAGTGCTGAAGTGGAGATGATATAACCCACCGGGACCTTTCACTGGGCTTCCACTGACAGCTCCTTCTCGGTGGTCCCGTTCCCTTCCAGACACATCTCCGGTGGAACTTGTACCCACTCCCAGATTATCCACTCGGGATCTGATTTATATCCACGGATCCCGGGGTGAAGGCCGCTGGAGACGCCCGAAGAGCCGGATTTAAAGAGTTTTGTTGCGGTAGGTTTGTGTATGGAGGGAGCCGCCATCTCTCACACTGTGTCATCCCATAGTAGTCACAGTGATACACCGCCGTACGATAACCTCCTCCCCTCTCACAGTCTCCCAGCACAGTCACTCCTCAGTCAAACCGCAGCAGAACACCAAAGTGTCTCTGATCATTAATGTTCCTCACAGCCCGACCATTTACTGTCACGTGTAGACGAAGGACCGACTCCCGACCAGGTCGATCGGTGATCCCATTCCCACTCACGCGCTTGGCTCCGAGCTCCCCTCTGAAGTGATCCGCTGAGCCCCTCGGTCCATCCGTCCAGCATCTCTTCTCGGGAATCCCCGCTGACAACCCGCCTTCCGTTGAGTGGACGAGCGGATGTGGCCCGGAACGACCGGGATACAGCTGTGGCGATCACTGCTGTCCTTTCCCTCAGCGCCCGAAGGGAAGGCGCTCTCGCTGGGTTTTTGTCCCGGTCCAGTCCCGGTCTCTCTCACTGTGTCTCTCGCACAGTAATAGGTGGCCGTGTCGTCCAGTCTCAGGTTGTTCATTTGCAGATAAAAGTTGCTGCTGTCCTTGGAAGCGGTGAACCGGCTCTGGACTCCAGGCGCGTAGTACTTGCTACTTTCACTATAATACGCTACCAGCCACTCCAGCCCTTTCCCGGAGACCTGTTTCACCCAGCTCATGCCATAGCTGCTGAGGCTGAACCCACTGACCGCACAGGTCAGTCTGTGGGACTGTCCGGGCTTTACCACCGCTGACTCGGGCTGTGTCAGCACGATGTCGGACCGCACGCCTGTCAATAAAAAGAGCAGAAATTAATAAAATGTTCCACGGGCAGAGGTTCACAAAGCCTCCGCGAAACAGCCGGTCCCGGTTGGGCGACAAGCCGCGGGACACCCACCTGCCAGACAAGACAGGAGGAGACAGAGATAAGGAACGACCCCCATCGCCCTGAACACTGAGCCGGACTTGGACACTGTTGAGATCGGCGACTGCAGCTCAGGCCGGCTTTGTCCGGAGCCGCAGTGAGCGCTGTTTAAATAGGGACGTGCGCTGTGAGTGAGAGAGGGAGCCGCGATTTGAACAGGCTCTCACACACCGAAACCAGAGGCGCGGCTTCCTGTCCCCACCCACAGCAACGATTTCAATTCCCCAAAAGATGTTTGTCTCTGCAACAGGCGGCAGGTCAGCGGCCGTGACCAGATCCGGATTAAATGCTCGATCCATCAATTTCAGCAATGAACAGTTTGTGTAAACTGAAACACACAGAATCCCAGCGAGAGAGAATGAGAGACACCAGTCAGTGGACAGATAATCTTATTAGAGACAGTCTGAGACTGTCTTTGCAGGAAAATGTATTAAACAATAAGAAGTGTTACAAAAATCAGTGTTAAACATGGTGGAAATGGGTGGAATTTACACTTATGAGATATCTTCTCTGTCAGGGACCTGGCACCATGAATTTCACGGCCAAGCTCTCAGCAATTCTCCCCACAATAGCTCTTGGACCTGTTTCAGCCGGTGAGAGGAACAGGATGTTTGATGAGGGAACTCGGGAGCTGAAGCCACACAACTGGAGAAGTTGTTGTTGCTGGTAACAGGATGCTCCCCAGTGGGTTGGCAGACAAGCGCAGCTGAACGGTCCGTATTGAAACGAAACTGACTGGGGGAGGGCATTCAGGGTGCAGATCAGAAAGATGGGTAATTTTGGTTACCCACCCTGGTGATGGGAATGTTGTGTGCACCAAATCTTGCATCATCAGTAAAATATAAACTACGATGACTGAATTCCTAATCAAACCAAAGCTCCCCCCTCTCGAGGTGATTTGTCATCACTCAGCAGCTTTCATGACTCCACGGCAAACCGGTGCAGTTTCTGCAGACAATGAAGTACCTTTTGAAGTAGAGTCTCTGTTGTCACGGAGAGAAGGTGGGACCCAAATTACACAGAGCAACCTCTCTGAAACAGCAATGAGGTATAAAGAGATCTGACATTCTGTGATGCTGGTTGAGGGATCAATGTTGGGACAGATAGTGGAGAACTTTCCAAACCTTTTATATCCACCTGACACAACAACCCCACCATGGCACCAATCAAAATGGTGAATCTCTTTTTTTCCTCCAAGAGGACCATAAACTTGCTGTAGGCTTGAGTGCCTCAGTGAGCCAGAGATCTATGTTGGCTTGAATGGGGGCCTTGTCCTTTAGCTCTTGGTAGGGTCACCCATGCCAAACAGGTCAAAGGTTAGAGGCCAGACAAAGAGTGGCCCACAGTTCCTCCAGGTTTGGAGTTACAGGTCAGGCTTAATGAACCTGACTAGTCAAAAAGAAAAATTGTTATTGTTTCGAGATACTCCCAACCGTGCCAGCTTCCAGGATTTAGACTTTCTAACTCTCTGGAGTATGGATAGATGGTTACAGCTCCTTTAATGTTCAGGATGATCCTGCTGATTGGCAATCAGGTTTTGGGCACCAAGAATTGAGTATTTAAAGAACACTTGAACTGATGTTCAGTGCTCAATCATAAGCCCTACTCGTGATATGGTCCAATGTTTGTTTTGTGCTCAGTTCTTGATCCAGTTTGATTCCGTGTCTCGATTTTTGCTTCGGATACTCCAGCATTTGGGTCCAAACCATCCTCATCAAGGACTCTCGTCACAGTTACGGAAACAGCAATGAAGAATACTTCTACATCTGAGTGTGATGGTGTTCCCTAATCAGCACCCGCTGACTTGCATGGCTGACAGGAGTGAAAACAGAGAGGAAGCTACGGGTATGGTGAAGGGAGCCATGAACTTTGCCAAGACCAAGACCAAAAATGTTTTTTGGAATGTACGAACCATGTACAACACTGGCAAGCTTGCACAAATAACCACAGTAATGTGTCGTTACAGCCAACATACACTGACATCAGTGACAGCAGATGGACAGGGTCTGGCAGATGAAAGGCAGCAACTGGTGAAACAGTTTTATATTCAGGAAGGGAGGATGGTCAGCGTCGTGATGGTGTACCTGTCATTTTGAAGAAAGGCATTGAGAAGTGCCCACTGGAGTGAAAACCAATCAACAGTCGGCTGGTGAGAGTCAGACTGAGAGTGAAGCAAGTGAACATGACTGTGATCCAGTGTTATGCTCCAAATAACAAGAGTGACATTGAAGAAAAGGACATCTTCTACAAACAGTGGATGCAGAGTTAACACCACACCACGTTTGGAGCAGATGAAGTTCTAGTCATTGCTTTACAGGAATGATGTGGATGCTTTGGAGAGGGTGAAGAGTGGATTCAGTCGAGTGTTGTTTGGATTGGAGCATATTCGCTGTAAGGAAAGGTTGGATAAACTTGGACTGCTTTTACTGGAGGTTTGGAGACTGTGGGATGGACTGACAGAAGTATGTAAATTTTTGAGGAGCGTAGACAGTCACAGACTTTTTTCTAGACTAGAAATGTCGAATGCCATTGGGCAGAGATTTCAGGTGAAGGGGAAAAGTTTAAGTGAGATTTGAGGCAAAATTGCGGTTGATGCCTGGAATGTTGCCAGAGGAATTGATAGCAATGGATAAGACAACAAGATTGACCAATGAAAAACGAAGTGGTCCAAGTAAAACCTGAACTGGTCACCGGTGATTTGGTTATTTGGTGAGTAAGAGCCACTTTCCAACAATGTCAACAATGGTTCCCATCACTTTACTGTAGATTGAGTAGATGAATTTGGGCTATTATTATCTAATTAGATTTATCCTGTATTTTGACAATGGACATACTGGACAATTTTTCCCATTCTTGTGCAGATGTCAGTGTTGTATCTGTTCTGGAGCAGATTTGTATAAAGGCATTGGGCCAGAGCATGAATTTCCTGCTTGCAGCGTAAATAAGCACCACCTTCAATCTGAGCCAATCTCTGTTTTCTTTCCATAGAACCCAATATTTAAGTTTGGTTGAAGTCAGCTTTATATTGTTACTTCTCAGAGGACAGATGTCTCCATACTTGCATGGACCCCTTTTCCCTTCAGACTTTCAGCCCATGAGTCAATCCGCTTTTCAGTAATACATGAATTGTTAATTGGTATTGGTCCCTGAATTGAAAAAGTACTGTATTTCCATGCCTTGAGCAGAAAGCTTGTTCTTTTTGGTAATCCTATTTCCTCTGGAAGGCCCCCTGTTCAGATTAATTCAAACCACATCTCCGACAGGAAGCTGAGAGGGAAATATCCCTGATATCACTGCCCAGTTTCACCCACCTGTCAAGAATGAAAATATGAAATGTGTTTCTGGTAAATCAACAGCTGCACACAGAGATTCTGTTCAAATTTATCCCGTGCACTGAGTGTCAGAAGGAGATTGCTCAGCCCTTCCACCTATTCCCTCCAAAGCTGACCTACGTCTGATCTCCCTTTACCCTCCTTGGCTCATATTTTAATAGTTGAACTCAAGCAAAATTCTATTAATTCTGATATTTCAACTGACACCTCCCCCTGCCCACCTAGTCTTGACCAATTCCCAGGGAGAGTTCCAGCTTTCCGGTGCCCAGTATATCTTGAAGTAACAGATGCTTGTTCTGCACCATTCTTGAATGTTTTTAAACTCCCCAATTACACTGGCCTTCAATTTTCCACACTCCAGGGAACAAGAGACCAGATCTAATATTCTATCACAGTCCCAGCAGCACTTCACTGGCCCTGGTCCACACACCCCACTCTCCAAGGAAAACACATCCCTCCTGAGGGGCGAGGTCAAGAATCACAGCCAGTGCTCCAGATGTGGTCTAGTTAGATCTCTACTCCATACCAGTGTAATATCCACCCCTCTGTATCCCTGTTTTCCCCATTAACTGTAGCACACTGAGACCTTTAGCTTAAATTCATCCTCAGGATTAATTAGAACCCAAACCCGCCAGTGGTCTCTCATCCAAAGAGAACGTACCACATTCCCTCTCTGTCCGCTGGGATTGGTCATTCCCTTATGGAATCTGTGTCAGTCAGCTGACACAGCAGAAACAAAACCTCCCTTGAAACACGAGCTCACCAAACAACAACCTCTGTGACTGTGGGCAGTTTACCTCCTTATGTTTCTCAGCACACCTGAGTATTTTCATATGTACCTGCCTCGACCTACCATTGGCTTGTATTTATTGTGTGTGTGTCGTCGGGTCGCCGTCATGACAAGCTTTCTCAGTATGCTTATCGTACGGTGTGTATTGGGCATCTGAAACTTGGCGGAGCCCATCCCGCTCCAGGATTTTTATTATGAGGTTGAGTTGTTAGCTCGACACTCAACCGTGCAAGGGAGAGCGTGCAAGGGAGCCGGCTGGATTCGAACTCAGGACCTCTCACCCTGAAGTCCAGCACTGATGCCGCTACTCCACCAGCTGGCAATTCCAGGTTGTTGTTTAAACTTTCTCGACTTACAGCCGCAAGTTGAACGTCTCACAGCTGGCTATCCCATTCCAGCTCCCACTGCCTCTGTCCCATTCTGAATTGAGATATGGGACATGCTCCACTCTACTCTCTCTACACCCATGACTGTGTGGCTCGGCACAGCTCAAATGCCATCTTTGAATTTATCTGTTGTTGGCAGAATCTCAGATGGTGACGAGGAGGGGTACAGAAGTGAGATCGATTGGCTGGTTGAGTGGTGTCACACCAACGATCTTCAACCAATGTCAGTAAGAATAATGATTTGATTGTGGGCTTCGGGAAGGGAACGTGGGGACACACACCAGGTATCATTGAGGGATCAGCAGTGGAAAGGGTGAGCAGTTTCAAATTCCTGGCTGTCAATATTACTGAAGATCTATCCTGGGTCCAACTTATTGATGAAATGACAAAGAAAGAACATTAGAGGTTAAATTTCATTAGGAGTTTGAGATGATTTGGTGTTTCACCCAATATCTAGCAAATTTCTACAGATGTGCTATGGAGAGCATTGGATGTGGTTGCATCACCGTCTGGTACAGACAGGCCACTGCACAGGGTCAGAAAAAGCTGCAGAGAGTTGCAAACTCAGCCAGCTCCATCACGGGCACCATCTTCCCCAGCATTGAGCATATCTTCAAAAGGCAATGCCTCAAAAAGCCAATTCCATCATTAAAGACCCACATCATACCGGACATGTTCTCTTCTTATTACTGCCATCGGAGAGGAGATACAGGAGCCTGGAGACACACACTCAACATTTCAGGAACAGCTTCTTCCCCTCTGCCATCAGATTTCTGAACAGGCAATGAACCAACTTATGAACACTCTCTCCTATTTTTGCTCTCGATTTGCATGAGTTATATATACATGTATCTTATTGTAATTTATGGTTTTTATGTGTTGCACTGTACTGCTGCCACAACACAACAAATTTCACTACATATGTCAGTGATATTAAACCTGCTTCTGATACTGATGGGAGTGAAGGCAGAAACTAGTTGAGTCTGATGATCTGATATTCCTGACCGTAGGTGACCGGTCTGGGCCCAACTGCTGCCACTGGGAAACAACAGCTCCTGAGAAAGAGTTTGGGGTTGGGTGATAGACAGAAAAGTGAAGGGAAAATAAAGAGAGAGGAACATACAGAGAGCGAAGGAGGAAGAGGATAAGAGGGGTGACAGAAAGGGAAAGGAGGAAATGAGAGAGAAACAATGTGGATATGCAGAAAGTGTGGGAGGAACAGGAGGCTGAAAGTCCCAGGAGGAGATAAAGAGAGTGGGACAGGAACATGGTGAAGGAAAGGAAACTCAATAGATTTTGTTTCTCTCCCGTGACTCTGGTAATACACAGACTTAAATGAAACATACAGCACAGGAGCAGATTCAGACCAATTATTTCATGCCATTGTTTATTTTCTGCAGGAACCTCCAGTCACTCCATCTTTGTGCATCTGGGTTAACTTCCTCTTCTGTTCCCTTTCACAACATTCACTTCTGTGGGAGAGATCTATATTCTCCCCATCCTCTGGATGAATAATCCAAGTTGGATGATTAATGATTATTTACAATAGTTTTAATCCCCCTGAAGACTTTCTCCTCCACCCTATCAGGTATTTTTATCATCTGTGATGTGGAAATATGCTTTACCCTTCAACCTTTTCATGACCCTCCTTTCCAGGGTGTATTTGAGCATCTAAACCTGTCACATATTACTAATGAGGCCAACAATGCCCCCCTTTTTTCACAGGAAAGAGCCCAAGAGTCAAATCCAGCACATTCCAGCATCAAGGAGACAGTGTTCCTGCTGGGAGAATTTCATGGGACTGGGTAAGAGGAGAGTACGGATTGCTTTTTTCCAAGTTAAAGCATAGGTTTCATGCCTGCATTAACCTGGGTGAAACTTCATGAACCCTCAGTTCTGGTTGCCCCATTGTAAGGACGTGGCGGCTTTGGAGAAGGTGTAAAAGATGTTGACGAGCATGTTGCCTGGATTAGAGAATATGAGCTGTAAGGAGAGGTTGAACAATCTTTGACTGTTTACTCTGGAGCGTAGGCTGAGAGGCAACTTGATAGAGGCTTATAAAAGTATGAGACTTATCGACAGGCTCGACAGTCAGTCATTTTCCCAGGGTAAAGTGTCATATCCAAAAGGACAAAGATTTAAGGTGAGGGGTATAACATTCAAAGGAGATTTGTGGGTTGTATTTTTACACAGAGAGTGATAGGTGCCTGGAATGCACTGGCAGGAGTGGTGGTGAATCAGCATGATAGTACAGTTGAGATACATTTGAAAAAGCACATGACCATTCAGGATATGGAGGGATATGGATTCTGTGCAGATTGTTCAGTTTAGATTTAATTTGGTGTTCTGCTTGTCACAGTCATCATGGGCTGAAGGGCCTGTTCCTGTGCTGTACTGTTCTTGTTGTAGGTTTACTTGAAGCTCAGTAACTATTTGTTATTAATAGCTGACAGATGTCTGAAACTCTGCGATAACATTAACACTCAGTCCTTACACTTCCTTTCAGGTTTCACAGGCAGGTTTAATTTGAGCAGGGGGCTCTCCCAGTGGAGCTGTGTTACTAAAAAGAATAAACACACTGCTTTACATATGGAAATACAATTCTAACATTGTGCTTTGTACCAACCAACAGGTTCGCATTTATCACACAGAATGAGACAACATGAATCAAAACCAAAGGGCAAAAGACACAGAGACAGCAAGACCCTCTCCTGGTTACAGAGCATTTGCCTCGTGTCAGGAACAGGCTCACTGTAATGATGATTGACTGTATCTGATTGATTTATTGATTATGTTATGAGAATGAGCAGTTCAAATGTATGTACACATACATTTTATGTTCTGAAGCAGTTGGGAGACTCCCACCAACAACTGAAAGTGTGTTTGCTCAGACTGAGCACAGAAGTCTATCCTGATGAGTGGAACCATTTCAGAATCTAATGATTGTTGAAAAGTCATTACTAATGCCTCCACAGTCTCTTCAGCTACCTCTTTCAGAGCCTTGAGGTGTCGTCCATCAAGTCCAGGTGATTTAAGTGCCTTCAGACTTTTCAACATCCTAAGCACCTTCTCCTTCGTAATAGAAATGACACTCACTTCTGCCCCCTGACACTCTTACATTTCTGGCATTCTGCAAGTGTGTTCCACAGTGAAGACTGACACAAAATATTTTCTAAGTTCTCCTGTCATTTCTTTGCCCACATTGCTACCTTTCCAGCGTAATATTCCAGTGGTCCAATGTCCATTCTGGTCTCTCATTTACTTGATAAATGTATGAAAAAACTTCTGGCATCCTCTTTTATATTATTGGCTAGCTTACCATTATATTTCATCCCTTCTCTCTTTATGTCTTATTTTAGTTGCCTTCAGGTTTAAGTTCATTTATTGTCATTCATCCAGGCGTGAATGCCCATCAATATAGACAAACAAAGCAGTGATTCTCCACGGCCAAGGAGCAAAACACAGTATAAACAGTCATACACAGCACAAACTGCATATAGCACATATTAGATAGCAAGCCTTCTGTTGGTTTTTGCTATATTATACGCCCTTTCATTTCCTTTGTGCTGATTTTGACTTCCTTTCATAGTTATGGTTGTTTCATCCTCCCTTTAGAATACTTCTTCATCCTTGGGATGCATCTTTCCTGTGCCTTCCAAATTTCTCCCAGAAACTCAAGCCTTTTCAATTCTGTCAACATCTCCCTTACTGACCCCTTCCAATCAACTGTGGCTAGCTCCTCTCTCATGCATCTGTAATTCCCTTTACTGCACTATAATACTGATACATCTGATTTTAGCTTCTTCTCAAACTGCAGTGTGAATTTTATTATATTATGATCATTTTTCCTCAGGGTTCTTTACCTTAAGCTCCCAAATTAAATTTGGTTCATTTACCCTACACCCAATCCATAATTACTGTTCCACTTTTGGACTCAACCACAAGCTGCTCTAAAAACAATCTCATAGGCATTCTATAAATTTCTTTTCTTGGGATCCAGCACCAACCTTATTTTCCCAATCTATCTACATATTGAAATCCCCATGAGTATTGTACCTTTCCCCTTTTTACATGCCCTTCCTCTCTCCCATTGTAAATTGTAGCCCACATCCTGGTTACTGTTCAGAGGCCTGTATATAACTCCCATCAGGATCCTTTTACCCTTGCAGTTTCTTAACTCTGCCTACAACGATACTACATCTTCTGATACTACATCACCCCTTTCTAAGGATTTGATTTCATTTTTTACCAACAGAACTACCTCATTCCCTCTGCCTACCTGCCTTTACTTTTGATACTATGTGTATCTATGATCGTCTTCAGCCATGACCCAGTGATACTCACAAAGTCATACCTGCCTATCTCTGACTGTGCTACAAGACCTTATTCCATATACTGTGTGTATTCCAATATAACACCTTCAGTCCTGTATTCATCAGTCTTTTTGATTTTGGCCCCCTGTTACACTTTAACTTATTCACATGACTTCAATTTTGCCTATCATCTGCCTGTCCTTTCCCCTCAGCCTCACTACACACCGCATCTAGTTGTATACCAACTTCCCCACCCTCAGCCCTATCACTCTGGTTCTCATCCCCTGCCAAATTAGCTTTAACCATCCCGAATAGCTCTCGCAAACCTGCCTGCAAAGATATTGGTCCCCCTCGGGTTCAAGTTGTAACCTGTCCTTTTTGTATAGGTCATATATTCCCCAGAAGAGACCACAATGGTCCAGAAATCTGAAACACTGCCCCTGCACCAATTCTTCTGCCACACAATCAACTGCCAAGTCATCTTAATCTTACCCTCACTGGTACATGGCACAAGCAGCAATCTAGAGATTACTACCCTGGATGTCCAGTTCTTCAGCTTTCCATCTAACTCCCGATATTCTCTCTTCAGGACCTCCTCCTTTTCCTACCCATGTTGTTGTTACTAATATATACCATGTCGTCCAGCTGTTCACTCTCCCCCTTTAGAATGCTCTCGACCTGATCTGAGACATCCCTGACCCTGGCACCTGTGAAGCAACACACTATCTGGATGTCTCTTTCACATCCATAGAATCTGCTGCCTGCTCCTCTGATTATGGAATCCACTATCACTGCTGCACTCCTCTTCCACACCCCCACCTTCCCATCTGAGCCATTGGGACAGACTCAGTGCCAGAGAACAGGTCACTGAGGCTGCCCCCTGGTAGGTTATCCCCTCCGACTGTATCCAATGCAGTATACTTATTATTATAACTCTGGACCTATTGTCAGAGCAGTTGGTGTGTACTAACAGAAAAAATAAACTTACTCTAAACTTACTCAGAATATCCGACTGTGTTTGCCAAAACCAGTTTTCAAGGAAGCCTGTTTAGTCAAAGCCTGACCACTCTAACACTGTTCACTCACACAGTGGCTACTCCACTTTCACCTTGCTTCTTTTTATTCATCCCTGTGAAGTGCCTCATAGATTGTTATGATTGCAGTCCCAAAAAAACCTGAACACTTTTTAAGTCTTTTGCTGTGTCACCCTCGAATGACTTTTCGCACTGATTGTAGCCCACCAAAAAGTTCCAAAATCATCTGAAATCTCTTTAAACATTGCACTGCGTCACCAGCGAATGACGTCTTGTGCTGGTTACAAACCATTGTAAAATCCTGAAAACACCGACGCAGTTTTTAAACCTTGTGCTGTATCGTCGGTGAATGACCTCTCAAGATGATTGCAGCCCACTGAAAAATAAGCAGTAAAGTCAAGAGTGAAGGTTATGAAAATTATAGTGGAATCTTGTTCAGCTGAATAAGTGGACTCAAGGGTGGTAAGTGGAGTTCTATTCAGGGAAGTGCAAGGTGTAATACTTTGTTAATTTAAACCAGGTAGGACTTCCACAGTGAATGATAGGGTCCTGGAGGGTGTTGTGGAACAGACGGACCTTGGAGTTCAAATAGAAAGCTGAATACAAGACTTCCAGTGCAGTAATCTTTGGTTTTCTGCCTGTGCCACATGCCTGCGAGGATAAAAATAGAATGAGTTGGCAGATGAAAGTATGGTTGAGAAACTGGTACAGGGGGCAGGGTTTCAGATTTCTGGATAAAAGATTATAGTTGGGAGCTTAACATCTAAGGATACACATTGTATCAAAAGGATAGGTAAGTAGGCAGAGGGGGTGGCATGGGAGATGTAGAACCATTGTGGGTAGATTTAAGGAACTGCAAGGGTAGAGAGATCCTGAAGGGAGTTATATACAGATTTCCGAACAGCAGCCAGGATGTAGGCTACAAATTACAATGGGAGATATAAATCACACGTAAAAAGAGCAAAGTTATGATAGTCATAGATTAGGAAAATCAGGTTTGTTGCTGAATTTGGATTCTAAGAGAGAAAATTTGTGGAATGCCTATGAGATGGATTTTTATAGCAGCTTCTGTTTGAGCCCACTAGGGGATCAAATATTCTGGATTGTGTGTTGTGTGATGAACCAGATTTGATTTGGGAGCTCAAGGTAAAGGAACCCTTAGGAGCCAGTTATCAAATTATGATAGAATTCACTGCGCAATTTGAAAGGGAGAAGCTAAAGTCAGATTTATCATAACGCAGAAGAGTACAGTATAGGAACAGACCCTTCAGCCCACAATGTTGTGCTGAACCAGCTAAAAAGTAAATCAAAAATCCCCTAAAACTAATCCCTCCTACCTACACAATGTCCATATCCATCCATTTTCCTCATATTCATGTACCTATCCAGAAGTCTGGTAAAAGTCTCTAATGTATTTGCCTCTGCCACCAAACATCTCTCATAATCTTGTAAACCTCAGCCTCCATCACGCCAAAGAAAACAACCTAAGTTTGTTTAGCCTCTCATGATAGCGCATTCCCTCAAAACCAGACAGCAATCTGTTAAACCTCTTCTGCACCCTCTCCAAAGCCTCAATATCCTTCCTGTAGTGGGCTGACCAGAAATGTGTCCAATCCTCCAGATGTGACCTAACCAGAATTTCATCAAATTGCAACATAACCCCTTGACTTTTGAACTCAATGTCTTGACTAATAAAAGCCAGCATTCCATAAGCCTTCTTAACCACCCTATCCACCAGTGTCGCCGCTTTCAAGGAGCTATGAACTTGGACCCTAAAATCTCTCTGCTCAGCAACACTAGTAAGGGTCTTGCCCTTAACAGTGTACTGTCTCCTTGCATTTGCCTTACCGAGTTGCAACACCTCACCTTTATCTGGGTTAAGCTCCATCTGTGATTTCTCTGCCCGTATCTATATCGTGCTCTATTGTTTGCCAGCCTTCTACACGATCCGCAACTGCATGAGTTTTGACACTATCTGAAAACTTACTAACCCACCCATCTACATTTTCATCCAGGTCATTTATACACAGTACGTCACAAACAACGGAAGTATCAGCACAGTTCCCTGTGGAACACCACCAATTACAGACCTCCAGCTTGAATAAGTCCCTTTGACCAATACCCTCAGTCTTCTCTGCTCAAGCTACTTCGGAATTGAAACATCCAATTTGCCATGGACCCCCTGAATCCTAATCTTCTAGATTAGACTCCCAGGAGAGACTTTATCAGATGCCTTACTAAAACTCACAGCATCTACTGCTCTACCTTGATTAGTCAGTCTTGTCACCTTGTCAAAAAACTCAATCAATTTGGTAAGGCACGATCTGCCCTGCACAAAGCCATGCTGGCACTCCCTAGTTAGGCCATGGGTTTCCAAATGCTCATATATCCTATCCCTAAGAATTTTCTCCAGTAATTTCCCTACAACTGATGTAAGACTCCCTGTTCTATAGTTGCTAGGATTTTCCTTTGTTCCCTCCTTAAATAGAGGAACAACATTAGCTAATTGCCAGTCATCAGGGACCTTGCCTGTGCCTAGAGAGGAAACAAAGATACTGGTTAAGGGCCGAGCAATCTTCCTCAATAACTTGGGGTAAATCCCATCAGGCCCTGGGGACTTATCCACTTTAACACTCATTAGTAGATACAACACTTCCTTCTCCTTAATCTCTAAATTCCATAACATATCTGTACACTCAGCTCTGATCTTCTGGCCCTCAATGTCATTTTCCTTGGAAATACTGAAGCAAAGTATTCATTCAGTACCTCAATCACCTTCTCCACATCCAAGCAAATGTTCCCCTCTTTATCCATGAGTAGCCCTACCTTCTCCATAGTTATTCTCTTGTTCTTGATGTATGTGCAGGATACCTTGGCATTCAGCTTAATCCTACTTCCCAAGGACTTTTCATGGCCCCTCCTAGCTTTCCTAATTCCTTTCTTTTGTTCATTTCTGGTTTCTTTATACTCCTCAGGTGCTTCCTTTGATTCAAACTTCTGAACCTTTACATGCTTTTCCCTTCTTGACAAAATTCATCACCTCTCATGACATCCAAAGTTCTCTTATCTTTCCATCTCTGCCTTTCCTTCTAACAGGAACATACATTTACTGTACTCTGTGCAATTGGTCTTTAAACACCCTCAATTGATCTTTAAACACTGTCCACATGTCTGATGTGGACTTGCCAGAAACAAAGGTTTTCCCGAATAACACTTCTTAGTTCCTGCCTAATGCTCTCATAATTTGCCCTTATCCAATTTAAGAATCTCCTGCAATGACCATACCTGTCGTTATCTATCGCTATCCTGAAAGTTAAGGAGTTGTGGTCACTGTTCACTAACTGCTCGTCCACTGAGAGGTTGATCACCTGGCCAGGTTCATTACCCAACACCAGGACCAGTACAGACCCTCCTCTTGTTCCACCGTCTTGTGATTGCTCCTTTCCTATTCTTGAGTTCCACCCAAATGGACACAGTGTCTGATCCCTCCATTATGTTTCCCCTCAGTGCAGCTCTGATATTGTCCCTTAGTGGCATCCACCCCCCCGTTTACATCCTTCCCTATCTTTTCTAAAACTTTGAAAACCTGGTACGTTAATCACCAATTCCTGCCCCTCTCTCAACCAAGTCTCTGTAATGGCCACATCATAGCTCCATGTCCCGATCCATGCTCTAGGTTCATCCACTTTACCGATAATACTCCTCGCAGTAAAACACAGACACTTCAAACTGTGCATCTCATCATACCAGGGTAATTTCGATTTTGCATATCAGTACTTCCCCTGACATCTAACCTCTGGTCCAGTACTACAGTTACTGAACTGGTTCTCGGTTTCCAGACACTGTAAACTCTCCCAAGTAGCATTAGCAAACGTCCTGGCCAGGATATTCACTCCCCTCCAGTCCAGGTGGAACTCGTCTCTTATCCAGGTCAAGCCTTCCCCAGAAAAGGTCCCAATGATCCAAGAACTTTAAACCCTAACCCCTGCACCACCTGCCCCCTCAACTACTCATTCATCTGTGCTATCATCCCATTCCTACCAGCACTAGTCCGTACACTAGTAATCCGGAGATTACTATCTTGGAGGTCCTTCTCTTCAGCCTCTTTCCGAACCCTACATACTAACTTTTGCCAATGTTTTTGGATCATAACCTCTAGCTGTTCATATTCCCCTTTGGGAACATCCTGTCATCTCTCTGATACATCCTGGACCCTAGCATCCGGAGGGGACACACCACCCGGGTGTCAATTTTGCAGCAATAGATCCCCTCTCTCTCCCCTTAACTGTCAAATCCCTCATCACTTCCGTCCTGCCTGAATTTACCCTTCCCCGCTGAGCCTCAGAGCCGACCACAGTGCCACTAGCCTGGCTGCTGCTGCTGTGCCCTGATGGGTCATCTCCCACAGCAGCATCCAAAGAGGTATACGTTGCTGAGGGGACTGGCCATAGGGGACTCCTGCACTGACTGCTTAATCCCCTTACCTCTCCTGGTGGTCACCCATTTACTGTGTGAAACCTGTAATCTGGGTGTGACCATCTCTTCAATAGTCTCATCTATAATGTCTTCAGCCTCCTGGATGATCCTGAATACATCCAACTCCAGCTCCAGTGGAGTGTTACACTGGGGTAAAGGGAATTACAGAGTCATAAGAGAGGAGTTAGCCAAAGTTGAATGGAAGGGGACACTAACAGAGATGATGGCAGAGGAGCAATGGCAAGTATTCTGGAGGCAGGATGACATTCCGTGGCTGACAAGGCAAGTCAAAGCCAACTTGAAAGCAAAAGAAAGGGCCTATAATAGAGCAACAACTAGTGGCGAGTTAGAGGATTGGGATGCTTTAAAAAACAACAGAAGGCAACTAAAAAAGCCGTAAGGGGAGAGAAAAGGTGAAATATGAAGGTAAACTCACAATAGTATCAAAGGGGATACCAAAAGATTTTTCAGATATAGAAAGTGTGAAAGTGAGTCGAGAGTAGATAGCAGAATGCTGGAATGTAACACTGGAGACGTAGTAATGGGAAATAAGGAAATGGTGGATGAACTGTATAAATATTTTCCATCAGTTTTCACTGTAGAACACACTAGCAGTTTGCCAGAGGTTTGAGAGTGTCATGGGGCATAAGGGAAAAGGTTCTTGAGAAGCTGAAAGGTCTGAAGGTAAATGAGCCACCTGGACCAGACGGACTACACCCTGGATTTCTGAAAGAGGCAGGTGAAGAGATTGTGAAGATATTAACAATGATTTTTCAAGAATCACTAGATTCTGGCATGGTTCTAGAGGACTGGAAAGTTGCAAATGGCACTTCACTCTTCAAGAAAGGAAAGAGACAAAAGAAAGAATATTATAGGTCAGTTAGCCTGGCCTGAGTGGCTGGGAAGATATTGGAGTCAGTTGTTGAGAATGATGTTTCAAGGTCCTTGGAGGCATGTAATAAAATGGCCAAGTCAGCATAGTTTCCTTCAGAGGAAATCTTGTCTGACAAATCCATTGGAATTCTTTGAGGAAATAACAAACAGGATAGACAAAGGAGAGCCGGTGGATATTCTGTTCTTGAATTTTAAAAAGGCCTTTGACAAGGTGACACACATGAGGCTGCTTAGCAAGATAAGAACCATGGTATTACAGGAAAGATACTAGCATGGATAGAGCATTGGCTGACTGGCAGGAGGCAAAGAGTGGGAATAAAGGGAACCTTTTCTGATTGGCTGCCAGTGACTAATGGTGTTCCACAGGGGTCAGTATTGGGACTGCTTTTTTTTTACATTGTGTCAATGACTTGGATGACAGAATTGATGGCTTTTTGGTCAAGTTTGCGGACAATATGAAGGTATGTAGGTGGAGGGGCAGGTAGTGTTGAGGAAGCAGGTAGGCTGCAGAAGGATTTAGATTAGTGAATGGACAAAGAAATGTCAGATGGAAAATACTGTAGGGAAGTGTATAGTCATGCACCTTGGTAGAAGGAATAAAAGTGTAAACTATTTTCTAAATGGGGAGAATACTCAAAAATCCAAGATACAAAGGGACATCAAAGGGACTTAGGAGTTCTCGTGCAGAATTCCCTAAAGTTTAAATTGTAGGTCAGTGGTGAGGAAAGCAAATACAATGTTACCATTCATTTCAGACGACTAGAATATAAAAACAAGGATGTAATTCTGGGGATTTATAAGGCATTGGTGTAGCCCCACTCAGAGAGTTGAGAGCAGCTTTGGGCCCCTTATCTAAGTAAGGATGTGTTGACATTGGACAGAGTTCAAAGGAGGTTCATGAAAATGACTCCTAGATTGAAAGGTTTATCGTATGAGGAGCATTTGATAGCTCTGGGAATGTACTCTGTGGAATTTAGAAGAATAGGGGGAGGATCTGATTGATATCTATCGAATGTTGAAAGGCCTAGATAAGAATGCATATGCAGAGGATGTTCCCCACAGTGGGGGAGCCTGGGTCCAAAGGGTACAACTTCAGAATAGAAGAATGTCCATTTAAAACAGAGATGAGGAACAATTTCTTTAGCAGCTATGGAGGCCAGGTCACTGAGTGTGTTTAAAATGGAGGTTGATAAATTCTGGATAAGTCAGGGTGTGAAAGATTATGGGGAGAAGGGAAGAGAATGGGGTTTAGAGGGAAATGGATCAGCCATGATCAAATGGCGGATCAGGCCCAATCAGCTGAATGGCCTAATTCTGCTCCAATATGTCACTGAAAGTGGAGTCACATGTAGACAGGGTGGTGGAGAAGACTGTTGGTATTGTGTGTAAAAATTGGGAGCACATGATGGCATTGTACAAGGTGCTGGTGAGGTTGTATTTGGAGTATTTTGTTCAGTTTTTATTCATCCTGCTGGTGAAAAGATGTTATTAATCTGGAAAGAGTTCAGAAAAGATTTACAAGGATGTTGCCATGACTGAGTTAAAGGGACAGGTTGTCTAGACTAGGACTTTCATTGGAGTGAATATACAAATTGCAGAATATATAATTTATTCACAGTTGCTGTGAGGAGTCAAAGTAACAGTGAGATGGATGTCTTTCTTCTACTGTACTTGATTATTAAATCTCTAGCAATTTCCAGCTCAGATCTGGTGAAAACTCTGGCTTGCAGGAGACTGAGTGAAGATTTTGTAGAGATGCAAAAATCAAGAGGGAAATGGATAGGAAAAGTTCCCACAAAATGCTGTCAATGTGACTAGCTTGGATGGGCATCTTGGTCAACAGTGATGAGTTGGGCCGAAGGGCCTGTTTCCATGATCCTTGATTCTCTGACTCTACAAATGCAAGTGCAATGTACCGCGAACAATTAACCTACCAACAATCGTGCATTTAGGATGCGAAAGAAAGACATATTTCAATGTGACATATTCATCTGAAGAGCTCCTTCGGACTCAGGAACTCCTGATGGTCTGGAATCCTCCTGTGCACTGTTTTACCCTCATCCTCCACACTCTCCGCCAGACTGATACACTGACACCCAGTGGCTGTCGGTCGGTATTACAACAATCAGTTTGACTGAAGCCTGAATATTTGGAGGTGTTCCTCTGACCCCTAGTGGTTTCAGTTTATCACTGCAAGGTAACAAAGGCTTCCAGTCAGATTGTCTTCAATCCAGACACAAGAGTCTGTAAATGCTGGGATCTGGAGCTGCACGCAATCGACTGGAGAAACTCAGTGGGTTGAGCAACATCGATGGGAAGAAGCTGTTGAATCTCTGAATGAGGACAGTCCATGAGCATCTGGGTTACAACAGACAGAATGAAATTACCGAAGTAAAGAAAACCTGCTGATGTTGCAAATCAGAAGGAAAATCTCTTGGAAGCACTGGACAGGCAATATACATTGTACATCAGTAGTGGAGGGAATGAAATGGAGTGTCAGTGAGTAGACGAGATACTGTACATCTCCAAATGTGCCAACTCATGGATGTCAACGATCGTCAACACAATTGGAAAATGGTAAAATCAGAGTCCAACGAACAAGAGCTCAGATCAAAGCTCTATTGAAGATACCATATAAATGCAAATTATTTCAAGGTAATGATGCATTGACAGAAAAGGACAGTGAGAGAAAGCAGGAATTGTATAAAATGTCCCATCAGTGAGATACTAAGTGATGAATGAAAACCCTGTCATTTCCCTGTCTGTCACTTTCAATGTGACAAATTCATCTGAAGAGCTCCTGCAGTCTCAGACCCTTCTGGCACAATGGAATCCTCCTGTGCACTGTTTCACCCACACCGTCCAGCAGTGTCTCTGTACCTGACTGTTACACTGACACTCAGAGACTGTCGGTTACTATTACAGCAGCCAGTTTATCTGAATCCTGAATATCTGGAGTGTTCCTCTTGACCCCTAGTGGTTGCAGTTATTATTGCAGGGTAACAAATTGTTCAAATCAAATCAGCTTCAGACAAAATTAACATCTGAACTCCAACAGGAAGAATGAAGTCATCACTGAAAGACAACTAACTGCACATGTTGCAAATAAGAGATAAAAACTACTGAAATTACAGGACAGGCAGTATCTGTGCAGAGAAACAAACTAATATCACAAGCTTTTCACCAGAGCTGTGGAAATTAGATATTTTAAGGTTAAAAACTAAGTGCAGTATCAGAAAAAAGTCCACCTCACTCTAACGTCCACTCTCCACGATGACCAAGAGACCATGGCACTGCTGCTTGATCTCCCTTAAAATTTACTTGGCAGAAATAAACAATTCCCCTGGGGTCTCATTAGGGTTGGGGAGTTTGGAAAGAACGATGTGTATGAGAGGATCTGGGTAGATCAGGAAGAGAGAGAAAAAGGGACAGAGGAGGAGAAGTTCACCTGAAATTGGAGACTTCAATATTCTTGATATCGGATTGTAGATAACTCAAGTGCAATATGAGATTCTATTCCTCTGGCTTGCTTTAGCCTCACTGTTGCACTGAATGATTCCAAGGCTTGGTATGGCAATGGGGAGAGGAATTAAAATGGCTGCAAGTGGGAGCTATCGATGGCCATTGTGTCTGGAGTGCAGGTATTTGTTAAAGTGGTTCCCTAGTCGGCACTTGTGTCACCTTGAGAGCACTGAATACAATAGTCAACAATGGATGAGGTGCATGGAAACCTGAGCCTCACTGGAAAGACTGTTTCGGTGATTGAATGGTGGGGAGGAGGTGTAGGGACAGGTGTTACACCATCACCAATTGCAGGGGAAATGCCTGGGGAGGGTGAGTTGTCAACAAACCAGTGAATCACAGAGAGGGTGGTCCCCGTGGAGAGCAAATAGGTGGGGAGGGGAAGATGTGATTGATGGTGGGATCACATTGTAGCTGTTGGAAATGTTTAGAATGAATTGCTGGAGGTGAAGCCTGGTGGGATGAAAGGTGAGGAAACTCTCTCACTGTTCTGTCTGAGGGAGATGGATTCAGTGCAGAACTGCTGGAAATGGAGGAGATGTGGGTCGGGTCTCTCAACCACAGCATGAGAGTGAGCTGAAAGCCGCTCTTTCTGAAAAGATGACATTTCAGATGTCCTGAAGAACAGATACTGTAGAGATAGAAAACTGAGAGAAAGGAATGGCATCCGTACATGAAAGAATTTGATCAGAAGTGTCGTTCTGGTGGTTATGGGAGTTAGTCATTTTGTAGTAATTGTAAATGGACCAAGAAAGGGGAAGTTGGTGTCAGAAATGGTCCAAGTGAATCTGAGGTTTTTGAGGGAAATGGGTAATCAACATTTTGGATGATGGCTCTTCACCTTAACTGAAAGAGTGGAACAGAGATCACCAGTACAAAGAGGAGAGAGAGTGGGCTGGAACCAGAGCTAGTTATCTTTGGATCTCCTTTAGTGAAGTGAGATCCCAGATGTCTGCAAAATTGCTCATGTTTTTCTTTGGAGAAGGGCAATCTGTTTCTCTGGATCACTTACCTGCCCTCTCTATTACCATTGCAAAGTCAGTGTTGGAGTGCCTCAAAAAATTTTATTCACAACAATTTCAAGCTAACTGGAAAAACATGCAACAGTGAACTGTTATTTTCGGCCTAATGAACACAGAGACACGATGTACACAGCCACCAAGTGGTGAGGGGTTCACGTACGCACATTGAAGGATCGGTCCAGGTATGTTGTGAAAGTCTGCAGTACACCAGCAAGTCCTGAGGAGGAAGTCAAAAGCTCCAAAGCTTTCAGGGAATGGAGGAATATAACCTGCTTGCAATCCTGACAAATCAATAAGCAACACACACAAAATGCTGGAGGAACTCAGCAGGTCAGGTCCATTGATGTTGCCAGGTACTCACTACTCTCAGTGAAAAGTTAACTCCCAGATCTCTTTTTAATCTCTGCCCTCTTATCTTCTACTAGTATCCTCCTGTGTTGGGCTCCCAACCCTGAGGAAAAGCCTATGACCATCCACCATTCCATATCCCTCATGATTTTACCAATTTCTGAGTTGTCCCACATTCTCCTGTGCTCCAGATAATAATGAACCAGTATGGCTTACCTTACCCTATAACTCAGGCCCTCCAGTCCAGGCAGCATCCTTGTACATCTCTTCTGTACCATTTCCAGCCTGACAATGTCTTTCCTATATCAGAGTGACCAAAACTGTACACAATACTCCAAGTGAGGCCTTATCGATGATTTACATAATTGGCACAGAATCTCGCTGACTGATGAAGGCCAGCATGGTAAATACCTTCTTCACCACCTTGTCATCTCTTCACAAACTCCATCAGCAGAGTTACACCACAAGGTTGTGTGCTTAGCCCTCTGCTCTACTCGCTTTATTCTCAGCATAACTTCAATGCCATATTTATGTTTGCTGATGACACCTCTGTCATAGGCTGAATCAAGTGTGGTGACAAATCAACATATAGGAGAGAGATTGAAAATCTAGCTGAGTGGTGCAACAACAACCTATCACTCCATGTCAACAAGGTCAAGGCGAGGATTTGACTTCAGGAGGAGGAAACCAGAAGTCCAAGAGTCCTCATCAGGGGATCAGAGGTGGAGAGGTTCAGCAACTTTAAATTCCTCAGTCTAAGTGTCATTATGAAGAAAGCACAATAGTGCCTCTACTTTCTCACCAGTTTGCAAAGATTTGGCATGACATCGAAAACGTTTGCAAATGTCTATAGTTGCGTGGTGGAGAGTATATCGACTGGTTGCATTATGGCCTGGTATGGAAACACCAATCCCGTTGAATGGAAAAGCCCAGTCCATTATGGGTAAAGCCCTCCCTACCATTGAGCACATATACAAGGAGTGCTGTCACAGGAAAGCAGCCTCCATCACTGAGGACCCACACCATCCAGACAATGTTCACTTCTCAGAAAAGACGTGTAGGAACCTCAGGGTCCACACCACCAGGTTCAGGAATAGTTATTAACACTCAACCATCAGACTCTTGAATCAGAGGGATATCTTCACTTAACTTCTCTTGCCCCATCACTGAACTGTTCTCCAAATGTTGGACTGACTTTCAAGGACTCTTATGTTCTCAATATTTATTGTTTAT